>NC_141457.1:59717500-60317500 GCF_015680905.1 Coptis chinensis
ACAATACAATTATTCATTTTCATAGTTTTTCCAAACAAACATGATTATTCTTTTCCCCAGTTTTTACTTTCCTTTCCCCAGTTTACCAAACACATACCATTTTAAATTATTTCATTTCCAATCCATTCCATTCCATTCCATAGTGGACCACAAATTTTATTTCCTTCCTTTTCCATGAGTTAAAATTTAACAAACACACCCTAAGTTGGTTGGTTACTGTTTGTCCTCACCTATTCTTCTCTCTCCTTTTTTTTTCTTTTCCTCTCCCTCTCAAGCAAACTCTAATTCTCTCTCTCTCCCCCCACAAATTCATCTCTTCCTCTCTTTTCTCCACCCTCCGCTCACGCCCCCACCACCCACAAACCTATCTCTTCCTCTCTCTCACACCCCACTGCTTAGCAGTTATCTAGAATAACAAGAATTTAAAACACAACACCCTTCAACAAATATCACATCATCCAAACCTAAATAATTTTGTCTTTCTTCAAAATTTATCGTACTAATTTGTGTAACACAATAAGACATAGAAATTTGATAAAACTTGGATTTTAGAGTCCTCTTTCTGCGAGCAGCCGGACATAGAACGCGGACTTTTAAAGTCACACTAAACAGTTTATTTGAATTGGGCAGACTCTCAATTATTCAGACCTGAGGAGCCTCCCAAGTATCTCGCTTCTCCACTCTCCAACTCAACTCCCTTTTCATCTATATTGCCCTCTCCAACTCAACTCTCTATTCATCTGTATTGCCCTCTCCAACTCAAAAACAGGTATGAAAATTTATTTTTTTACTTTACTTTTATGGATTTGGTTTTTTAGAAACCGATTATCTAATCCTGGGCTGCTCACTAGTTAGTACAGAACCAAGTATCTTTTCCAATTTACTAATTTGCATTCTTACATGTAATCTCTTGTGTGTTTCATCAGTGTTTTTTGTATGATCGAAGACGTTATACTCACATTCAACAGTAGTTGGTGAATACACTACTTCCCAACTCTAAGCACCTAGCAATTGGTCTAAGCGCCATTTATTTCTAGCATGATAATTTCCTATAACTTTGCTTATAAGTTGTGACATGGGAATGCAATAGATTGAATGATAATTGTTATTTTTTTATCTGATAGCCATCTGTTTCCAGTTAATTTCTTTGTTGAGTTTTTTCTTTAAATCAGTAGGAAACAATTGAGTGTGATGTTAGGGGCCTAAAATAGCTATCAAATTGACTAGTTCCATCACATTTATGCACTTCTAGACAAAATTAAATATTTGATAGACCACAACTTAAGTTGTTAGGCCAGATGCATATACTAATTTTCAATGTTCATTTTTTGTTTTTCCATAGCACAATCCTAAAGACATGTTTGTGCATATCTTTTTGGTTTACATTGTTTCCTCCACTGAATTGAATTGTTGATCTATTCTGCTAAACGTATAGTTTGAAAGCTTTTGTTTTTTTTAATGTTGATTGTTTTTCATAAAACCGAAATTCGTGACTGAAAACATGTTCTGTAAACAACATCAACTTTTTTTTCGCTTCATCTTATACAGACATATTCTACTGTGTTTCATACGTCTTTAAATTTACTGCTCATGTTCCTTATAATGTTGACCTCTAGTTAGTTGATCATTCTACATCGTATGAATCCAGTTGTAATTCTAATCTATAGCCATTGGCTATCTTATGGATGTAGGACAAGTTTATAACTTGTTGATAAAATCAACGGCTATGGTATAAGTGGTAGTTTTCCCTGTTATACCCATTTCAGTAGACATTTTGCCGGACTTCTTATGGCAGACTTTTCAAAGAAAGCTCTTGTGGGTGGTAGAAATTTCTTCATGAGCTTTTGCCTTTTTACATTCCGTGAAGATTATTTAGTAAGAAGTGGGCCAGATGCATTTACTAATTGACTAGTACCATCATCTCATCCATTTTTCTGTCGTTCTACACTTCTAGTAATCTAGTCTCAATGAAAAGGCTAAACTCGTTTTCAACACTAGTAGATTCACAGTTGCAGACATCACTTGTTCCAACCTATGAACTAAGCAACAATGGAGTGGTCTTAGTGTAGTGAATCACATCACTTGTGTATCCATTATAATACAATAGAGTGATTGGTGCCTTTTTTAGCTGCCAGCCTTGTTTACTATCATTGATTTTAAAATTGTTCTGAGACCTTTTTGACTTTCTGGTTTTAATTGATATTTCAGTAATCACGTTTGAAACTTTAGCTCTTATGTTTTTCAGTCAAATAACAGTTAAAACATTTAGCTATAGTGATAGGTTCTGCGCTAATATGTGAAGTTAGTAATTAATAAGAGAATGTCTTACAAACTTACAACTTAGATTAAGGTGGAGAGGTGCTGGATTGCGTACATGTCTTTAATTGATAAGAGAGAAGTATTTTCTTTTGAAGATGTATTAAGGTTTTTGTAGTGGGATCAACGAGAGATTTATTAAGTTGTCGGTAGTAACATATTGCAGGGCGTGCTATAGTCTGTCCTGAAATTATTTATTTATTTATTTATTTGCAGATCTTTTATCACTTCCCATCCTTGTTATAATCAAATTGGATTAGAGGAAGTCCTGATTTCTTTGCTCCAACTTGGTTTGCTTTTAAAGTTGGTACACTTCTATCTTCTTAATCTGTTTGTGTTTAATCTTTTTAGGTTAACATTTGTTCTTGTGTGTATTACTATATCAATTTGGTTTCGTGTACATGAGGCTGGGGAGACATGTTTTCTGTTCTGAAACTTTGTTTTGGGTAGTACAACCATTTGATATTGTTCAATAGTCCCTATATTTATAGGCTTAGTTGTTACATACTCACTTGAAATGTTGCAATTGAATTCAAGCATTAGACTGCTGAAGGTAATTGCATCCTGCATATGCATTTACTGTGTATAGGCATGAATATCTATTAATTTAGTAATATATATGTTGTTCATATTTCAAGGGCTAGTAAGGTTTTGTCTGTGTATTGGAACAGGTTTTTGGTTGGTTCACGAATGGTGCTAGCGATTGAATCAAGTGGATGGATCGAACTTAGGCTCACTCCAATTCGTTATTTTTGTGATTCCAAATGCTAGCTGGTGGGCTTTCAAAACAATGTATGGGACGATCAGGTGGCTTGGTCTAGCTCCCTTTAATCTATAATCCCACGCTTTGATAAGGATAATGTTAAGGTTTTTAAGTTTATTACAGTTTGAGGTTCAATTTTCTGATAGTGAATGTTTGTTTACCTTTATAGATGGATTGAAGTTCAATCTGAACAAGCATATTTAGATTATCTATGGTTAGGCCATTGTACCTGTACCTGTAAGGTTGTAACAGTGAAGGAATGTTTATTTAGAAGTTGATTACATGCAAATGTTTGCTGATTGTGGCCATCTATTCACTTTTGGGTATGTTTGTTTGTTTTAGTTGTATACACATTTGTTAATGTTTATGCAGGACATATAGTCTCAACTGTTGTGCATAATGGACTGGATTATTGCTAAGACAGTGAAGGAATGCTCCTTTAGAAGTTTATTACATGCAAATGTCTGCTGATAGTGGCCATTTATTCACTTTTGGGTATGTTTGTCTGTTTCAGTTGTATACACATTTGTTAATGTTTCTATAGAACATATAGTCTCGACTGTTGTGCATAATGAACTAGCATAACAAACAGATGGAATGGTGCCCAACAGAAAAGGGAAACCCATACTAATGTCGTTGTATATGAGTACGTGCTATACCAACAATTATTACAAGTGGCAGCGAAATTCTTTTCATGATTTTTGGACCAAGTATTTTTGGAGCAAGTGCTTTCCATATCCTTGGTGCACTTCCTGGATTCAGGATTCTTGGAGCAGTTATTTCTTTTGAATTATTTTAAATAGCTTTATATACATGGTATAAGATTTATTTAGGTTCGAATCTACTCGGTCTTCACATATTTGACCTAACCAAATTGTCGCTTCAGACGCTGTCCTAGGCTACTCTAGTTTGATCAGAGATGAAGGGGTAACATAAGGTATCGGTCAGAAGGTTGGCCTGCATGAATAGGACAAAATTATCTTTCTGCTGGTGGGATCCATTGCTGTTGTAGTCCATGGTTCCGTCCTATATTTAGAATCTTGCTATCCATTGCAATCAAAGCATTTTTTGAGAGCCCACATGATCGAACTCCATAAGGATTCCAAGTTTTGGTCCTTTGCAGTTGTAGGCCTTGGTAGCATTGGTCTGCATTTTATACCAGTACAATAATGCCTTTGTGGAGTCTCAGGAAGTAAACTTATCAAATGCATTCGTTCCATGTGTTTTGAGAAGGTGGTCGGTGTGCCAAGAGAGTAGTTGGTTCGATGAGCCTTCATATTCAAGGTTTGCTAATTAAATTTTAAATCCTAGTATGCTTCAAGCCTTCAACATCTTGGCTATATGCTGAATTTTATTCTTTTATTTCAGTGGGTATATCGGTGTGAGGTCATTAACTGATGCATCAAACTTAAAAGGTTTGGTTGGTTATCAGTACTACTAATCAATACTTGAGTTATTATCAATGATTGATCAGCAGTACTCTTTGGAAGTTATGTTCATGTTCGACCTTGTTCATTTAATAAAATGAGATTCTTCAAAGAAATTTATTTATATTGGGTTGTTTTTGTTGATTGGTGTTGATGTTTATGAATATGAAGGGAAATGTGGTGGTTGTTCAGGAGAGTGCTTTCTATTTGCAGGTTGCAGGTTGTCATAACAATAACAAAACATTAAAATGAACAAAATAAAAAAATGACAAACTATGTAGGCTAAAAAAAAAGGTGAGATAAAAGGTTGTACATATGATCACTCTTTTCAAAAGAATTTATCACAATTTTATATTATTATCTCGGTTTCAATAAAAGAACATCTCAGTTTTCTTCTATACTAATTGGTTTCAATCACAATTCATCTCGGTTTTATTCCATATAATCTCAGTTTGATTTAGAAAACGGAGATAATAGATTTAGATAAGATGTCAGATTTCTGAGATAATTTAGTAGCTTAGTATCTCGGTTTTAGAAAACTCTATTATCTTGGTAGATGTTACTTCGGTTTTTTGTGTACTCGAAAACCGAGGTAAAAACTCTAATATCTCACCTTTTAGCCGAGATTATAAACCCTTTTTTTAGTAGTATTTGTTTGATTATGAATGGATAAGATAGAAATTATTTTGGAAGATGAAAATTAAATGAAGGTGGATGATTTCACGTGGGTGGAAATGAAACACTCTCTTGATATGCTTAATAGTGTGGGAGTCTTGGGGGGAGAGCACTTACTCCATAGCTTAGACTTACACATTTTTTTCCTCCCAAGCAAGTTTCCAAGTTTTCATTTTTAGCTTTCTGGTTTTGTAAGCTTAAGCTTTGTAATATCTTTCACTCTCAATTGGTAATAAAAATCTTTTCTTCTTGTAAAATTAGGATTTATCTCCTCTTCTTCTACTTCATATAAATCATCTATTATATTTCTTATTTAGGATCATGAGCTAAAACCCTCCCTGGTGGAGGGTTAATAATGCTCTTGTGAAGAACAGGCTTCGTTTTAGTCGTTTTAGGAGGCCTGAATCATTGCTTAGGTATATAAGTTTCATTTTACATCCTGTCACAAAATAACAATGATCGACCAAATTTGGAGTTTGGAACTCTAGACAAGGTCGCGTGCTCGACCCAGGTGACAATGGGTCTAGTCGTGTGTGCGACTCTCTGGTAAAATCATACCCTAAGATTTGAACGACTGGTGTAGAGTGAAACTAGGAATTGAAAAGGTATTTCAGAGATGAAATATCAGTTCAATTCATTATGCTAGCATGATGAACTTAGAGATAGGTGCATTTTTGTTAGGGATCGACACTCAAGTTCGTTTCGGGTTTGTCTATGAATCTAAAACAGATTAGAGAATGCAGTGACAGGTTTTCTAATATATGGTAGCTAATTTGCATGAGTATATTTAACTCTCTACCCCTCTTTCTTTCTATCTCTCTTTTGTATTAAGTAAATTAGTAAAAATTAATCTTTTAGTAACTTGAAATCCAAGTAACTTAATAAAGTAGTTTAATCAACATCAATAAAAAAAAATTCGCACAAGTAAGTTCCTTAGAGAGTAGGTTTCAATGAACGATAAACACGTGTTCAGGACTTTAGGTTTGGGACGAAACCTTTGCTCGATTGGATTATATGTCAACATGCACGTGAGCGAGGTATATTGAATAATTGTATTTGAGTGTGTGTGAGATCCATTTTCTTATACATACAAAAGAGCAATTAATCACATATGAACAAATTTCTATCAATTCTGAGAACCTTCAAGAACCAGAATATCAAATATGAGAGTATCAAGTTGATTCTTTTTCCGCTCTCACTCGAATGTAAAATATTTGAATGGTTAACAATACAGGCGATCAATTCAATCAACAATTGGAGAAATTAAGAACGAATTTTATGAACAAGTTTTACCCACCCTAGAAGACAGATGTCATGCATCAAGCCATTATTAACAATTTCAAAGAGAAGGTGACTGAAGAATATCATCAAAGTTGGGAGAAATTCAATAATTTGTTAGTCTCATGTCAACATCATGGTTATGATAAAAGCTCACTGGCTCATTTTTTTTTTCAAGGACTTTTTACTATGGACAAGCAGATGATACAATCAATACATCAAGGCAAGTTTACATCATTGGATGGAGAGGAAGCCTACAACTTTCTTGATAATTTAGCTATAAAGAGACTCAACAATGGAGGACTAGCAATGAGGACGTAGCTAGAGTGGAAGGGGTGTCGAAGCAATTTGGTAACCAAGTTCGTGAAGATCCAGGTCAAGCTATCAATTATGGCAAGTTTAACAACAAGCCTTGAAACACTGAACAAGAAGTTTGATCAGTTCTCTATGAATCCTCTAAGAGCAACTACTTTCCAAGCTAAACCTCATCCACCCAAGCCTGTTCATGCAGTATACGAGCTATGTTTTGAAGAAGGCCACACTACTGAAGAGTGTTCGTACTATATTGATACCAATGCAGAGGCATGCAATATCAAATCTTTTGGAAGAAATAACTAGTTCAATAAGAAATATAATTATTGGAAACCACATAACACAAATAAGAGGAACGTTTCTCTTAGTTTCCAAAATCAATCTAATCAGTTCCAAGACCGCCAACAATCATACAGAAATCAATAGTCATACCAGAACTAGTAATACCAAGCCAGCACCAACAAAGAGTTAGTACCAGATCTTATGAGTGTATACACTGCTCCTACTTCTCAGACGAGCAAAACAGTTATCCCACATATTGAAGAAGCTATCACCACCATTGTCAATGAGTTGAAATAGCCAAATCAAATAACCCAGAAGTTAGAGAATAACTTTAGTGTTATTCAAGGCCAGATAGGACAGATCGCTGCCGCCTTGACCGAGAGATCGAAAGAAGCATTACCAAGCCAGCCAGAGCCAAATCCGAAAGGAAGGGGTGTCGAACGACCAAGTTAATTCTGTCGTCACCACTTTGAGGTTAGGCAAGAATGTGATAACAAGATTGTCTATGAATCAGGAAAAGATTCTGTGGAGCTCATGATAACTTATGTTCCCACCATTGCACCCAGTTTTGACATACCAGTTACATCTAGTGTTGCTTCATCTGCTGAAGAAACTATTGAAAAAGAAACTGAAAGAACTACCGTGGAAATTAGTAAGAAGAAGCCGTCACGAGTGACTCAACCGTACCTGTCACTCCAATATCTATTACCAAGCCAACTGAAGCTGAATGGAGAGAACCTATTTTGAAGAATCAACCAGCATCATTTCCTTCAAAGCTAGTTAACACCATGAAGGAAGACCAGTACAAGGGAATTTGCGATGTTTTTCAGAATTTGCAGATTAGTATCCCATTTCTTATAGCCATCAAGCAAGTTCCCTTGTATGCCAAGTTTGTGAAAGATCTAGCGAAAAAGAATATCAACATTCCGAAATAAGCTTTTATGGCTCAAAGATGTTCATCGTACCTACAGAATCTAGCGGTTGTAAAACTAAAAGATCTTGGAAGTCCCACTGTTACATGCAGAATTGGAGATTCTTTGGAAAAGCAAGCTTTATTAGATTTGGGTGCAAGTGTAAATCTTCTACCGTATTTCGTTTATGAGAAGTTGGGCTTGAAGGATCTTAAATCGACTGATGTTACTTTACAGTTGGCAGATCGATCAGTTAATATACCAAGAGGAATCATTGAAGACGTCCTAGTCAAGATCAAAGATTTCTATTATCCGGTTGATTTCATAGTACTTGACACATAACCTACATAATCATTATTGGCAGACCATTGTTGGCCACTGCCAATGTGCTCATCAATTATCGAAATGGTAATATGACTTTATCCTTTGGTAATATGAGAGTCGAGACCAACGTTTTCCATATGTTACAGCAACCACAGGAGGTTTAATTGTGCTGTGAACGAGGTATGCATGATTGAAACGTTAGCTCAGAATCATCTGACTTATTTGTATCTTGAGGACGTATTATTGAAAGCTCTAACAGACTTAGACTATGAGAAACTTAGTGTCTAGGCAATCAATGCAATATTGGATTCATCACCTGTCATTGATGATAGCACATTCAAAGCGAAATTTGAATCACCTTTGCCCAATGGACCAACTAAAGAGCTTAAGAAGGAGTTGCCTAAGCTAGAATTGAAGCCTTTGCCATCTACACTCAAGTATGTTTTCTTGGGAAATTTAAGAACCTACCCAGTAGTCATTGCATCAGATTTGACTGAGGATCAGGAATCCAGGTTAGTAGCACTTTTAAAGGAATATAAGAAAGCCATACGTTGGACGATTGATGATATCAAGGGGATCAACCCTATGATAGTCCAACACAGAATTCATTTGGACGAAGATGCCAAAACTTCTAAGCAAGCACAAAGAAGACTTAATCCAAAGATGAAGGAAGTAGTTAGAGAAGAGGTCGACAAACTTCTTGACGCCGGCATTATCTACCCTATTTTTGATAGTTAATGGGTTAGTCCAGTTCAAGTTGTACCAAAAAAGTATAGAACCACAGTGATTGAGAACGAAGACAATGAGTTGATTCCAACCATAATTCAGACTGGATGGAGAGTTTGCATTTATTACAGAAAGCTGAATAGCACATCGAGAAAATATTATTTCCCATTACCTTTCATTGATCAGATGTTTAGAAAGATTAGCTGGACAAGCCTATTACTGCTTTCTTAATGGATATTAAGGATATTTCCAGATTCATATTCACCCTGAGGATCAAGGAAAGACCACATTCACATGTCCATTTGGAACATTCGCTTATCGTCATATGCCTTTTGGTCTATGCAATGCACCGACCACTTTTCAGCATTGCATGATGGGTATTTTTGACGACATGGTAGAGAAATATATGAAAGTTCTTATGGATGTTTTTTTAGTTTTTGGATCATCTTTTGAGAATTTCCTACACCGTCTCTCCTTAGTCCTTAAACGTTGTTGCGATAGCAATTTAGTTATAAACTGAGAAAAGTGTCACTTCATGGTAAATGAAGAGATAGTGCTTGGTCATCAAGTTTCAAGGGAAGGGATTCTAATAGATCGGGCAAGGATTGATATTATAAAGGATCTATCCAAGCCGAGGACTGTCAAAGATATCCGTGCCTTCCTAGGTCACGCGGGATTCTACCATCGATTTATCAAGGATTTCAGCAGAATAGCAAGACCATTGTCACATATGTTAGAGAAATATGTTGATTTTGATGAATCGTGTGTCGAAACTTTCATAAAGTTGAAAGAAGCACTCACTTCAGCACTGATCATTCGCGCACTAAATTGGGCCCAACCGTTTGAAATCATGGATGATGCATGTGACTATGCTTTGGTACAAGAAAATGGACTTTTGCCCACGGATGCCCAGTATTTTTAGCTATGGTTATCAACCCTTGCATACTTTCTTACGAATTTTGATTGTAGCAAATAGGTTTACGAGTTTTTAACCTTGACATCTTAGCAAGGTAAGTAGCGATTTTTTTCGTTGCGAGCACCGATTTTTTTTTCTAGGGTTTTATTTTAAAATTGGAAGAATAGATTTTTTCAATTTTTTTGCTCGATTTATTGGCTTTTAATCGAACATTATATGAAGAGGTTAGATGGTGTTGGGTTTTGCTCAGTATTAGAAGAAGAACTTGTGGATGATGTCATTCTATTTCACGGTTCGATTCTCCATAGTCATTACCCTAATCAGATGAAATATTAATGTGGAGCTTAATTTTCCATAGATTTTTTTTTTTTCTGTTTTGCAGTTCGGGAAGTGGTTTTGCAGTTGAAGCCTTTACTAACAGAAGACAAACTTTTAGTGTCATTCTTCTGCTGGAATACCAACTTTGCTTTATTCTGAGGTTTGCATATGAATTTAGTCCAAGTGGACCCATATCAACTTCTCATAGTTTGTTGATTTGTTGTTATAGACTCTATTTGTGCACCATGTGATCTTTAAGTGTGTCTTTGATGGCTAGCATGAATATTGTGGCATTTTACATCAAGGCGGGCCACGGTAGTTTTGATCTTTTGGTATCATAGATTATGTGCAGTTTTGTTTTGTCCTCTAATAGTTTGTGAGTTTCATTTTCTACCTATTTTTTTCGTTATGTTGCTCTGCTACAATCTCACTTCTTGCATATGCATTAATTTGAATTTCCATTTTGTTACCTTTTCTTTTTGTGTCTAGCTAACTCCGATTGGGATATCTATTTTCGCAGAATTGGGTAGGTCATGGTTGTCGATAAGTGTGGTGCCAAATACTCCTATTTGTTGTTGGTCGCAAAAATGTATCACACCCAAAACTGAATTATCCACTTTAGCGCATTATACCATCTCTTTGAGCACAACACAACATAGTGAAGGAAATGAGTTAGCTCGTTACTCTCCATAGTTTGGAAGCACGGAACCGATCAATCGTGCCCCAAGTTCTAATGGAACCGATATTCTTCATCCACAGATTTTTTTTACCCCTGCTTTCAAAACAGAATTTAGTCAATTTACAAATGAAATCTCTTATTTGTTCCGCAAAAAGATTGCCTTGTAGGCTTGTACCAAGTACCAACTAGGGTACAACTGCACAACTGTGCCGCATCCCCAAGGAACCCAGTGGTCGGATGTGTGACTTCATAATATTCAGTGCAACTGAATTACGTTTACAAGTTAACACAAGAATTTTTTTCTTAATAGCAATTCTTTTATTTTGTTCTTGGAACCAGTTCGGTTTTAAAATTTTTTACCGTGGCGCCCTTTCAATTGTCTAAATTGGTTTCTTTTTTGTAGGCTTCGAAGTGGCGATTCTTTGAGACAACATCTTTCATTCTAACATCCGGTATGTTCATATCGATCTTAGATAATCTTTACAAATTTTCTTGTTATGCGCTCTTCATCTTTCAACCTCTTTTATTTGTCACTTTTTAAATTATCAGGTTTGATGTTTTTATTTTTGTCTATTATTAAATGTCATTTGTTAAATTACATTAATTCTTACGCATTTTCCCTAGATTTTTATCTTTCACGATGGTTGTATTTGGGACAAGATGGAAGGGAAAAGGTTTCGAGGCTTTTGCTCTGTCAAATCCCATGTCAAAAATAGTTTCAAGGCTTCAAAATTCTCTAACTGAATCAAAAGCATCTGGATTGCTCATGGATCGTGTTGTGGATGTGATCGATATTGTCTTTGTACTTCTTGAAGTTGAGCTTGAACAAGCTAATTTACTTGATCAAGCTTGCTTTGGTTGTCACATTGTCACAGCCTGTAAGGATAAGAAACACTATGAGTTGAGTTTGGAGGAAGCTTTTTACCTTTGTCATTCTTTAAAGTGTCTTGAGGTTGTATGGAGAGATAAATGTCTCGAGAATGATGAACTATGGGAGTTTATGACGTCAAGGAGAAAACTGTTTCCGATTTTCTACAAGGCCTATTCTCATCTTAGAGTGAAAAACTGGGTTGTGAAATCTGAAATTAAATATGGCGTGGATTTTGTGGCATACCGTCATCATCCTTCTCTGGTTCACTCTAAATATGCGGTGATTGTACTGAAAGGCAATGAGGATATAACACGCTTGATGGCTTGGCCTTCTTTTCATGCCATATTACGACTTGAAGATGGTGTTGCCAAAACATTGTTGCTTCTTCACATCAATAATGTTCATGATAGGGTCTCATCTTCATGTTTCGAGCATTACATTGTCGAGGAACAAATACTTGCTAGATGGAATCCGGAGCAATGTCACGAGGAACATATAACCGGATCTTGGATTTGAGTAAGAATCTTGTAATTTAGAAAATAATTTATGCCGGTTTTACGTCGATCGATAGGAAACTTTATGTCAATTATCAAGTAAAAACAGTTCACGGAAGTCTAATTTAAGAAGCATTGCATCGATTTTTTAAATCAAATAACTATGGTGCATCTTCCTTATGTTTGTTCTAATGTATTTTTGGGACGGGACCTTCGTGATGCTATCCATCATGTCCAAAGGTCTCCTCATTATCATTTCAACAAGTTCTCGGTTTGTCAAAATCTAACTCTTACTTCCCCATCTCAATGATGGTGGATTTAAACACAAGATGGAAGGGAAGGGTTCAAAAGCTATTGCTCTTGCAAATCCTATGTCAAAAATTGTTGCACAACTTCAATCTTCTCTATCCCAGTCAAAGGCATGTGGATTGCTTGTCGGCCTTGTTTGTACTTCTTCAAGTGGGGCTTGAACAAGCTGATCTACTTAATAGAGCGTGTTTTGGTCATCCCATTATCACAGCAATGAAGATAGTCAATGGTATGAGTTGAGTTTGGAGGAAGCTTTTACATTGCCATTTTCTAAAATGTCTTGATATTGTTGGGAAGAATCACTGCTTCCAAAATATTGAGAAAGTATGGCAGTTTATGAAGTCAAAGAGAGCCCTATTTCCAATTTCTTACAAGGTATTATCATCTGCGAGCAAAAAAAATTGGTTTGTGAGGTCGAGAATTCAAGTATGGTGTGAACTTTGTGGCCTATAGTCATCATCCTTCTCTTGTTCATTCCGAGTATGTCCTTGTATCGAGAATGTAATAGTAGTAGAAATGCTCGCTTGCTTGCATGGCCCGACCTTCATGCCACAGTTCGCCTTGAAGGTGGTGTTGCCAAGACATTGTTAGTTCTTCATATAGAGAAAAATGGTTGTGACAGTCTCCTCTTCATGTTTCAAACAGTCACCAGATGGAGTTCAGAGCAATGCCGAGAGAATAAGAAGTTGTTGAATAAAAGAACTTAGTCAGAGATGTAACACACTTTTTAGCTATGTGTTGATGTGTTGGCCTTCTGCCTATGTAGTTTCAAAAGAGATCTCGTTTCAAAACTCACAACTTGCAGATAACAGTCAATGTTACGATTGTTACCTTCTTGGTTGAATAAGTAGTGATGACAGCAAGTGCTCATCAGAAACACGAGTTCTGTGAGAATGAAGGCATCTAGTCTCCTGAACGTGAGCAAGGCGGTCAAGTTTTTGCAGAGATTGCAGGATACTGTTTTTGATGATGAAGAAGTGTGTTTCAAGAGGTAGTTGGTGGAGATGAAGCAGGATAATGTTTTGATGATGAGGGTAAAATTGGTTGGTTTTAAAAAAATGTATCAGACAAAGGTTGTGTCATGTCTTACCATGATCATCACCCCCATTGGACATCGGAAAGGTCTCACAGGGTTAGTTGAAGTTTTGCTGGATTTCCAAAAATTACGGCAACAGACAATCCCTTCTTGATCCTGCCCGATTATTTCGTTGGGGCAAATCATGTGTCCATACCCAACTTAACCTGAAAGTTTTTTTCCAATCCAATTTTGGCCTTTCTTCCTCACCATTCCAACTCAGCCTCCCCAAAAACCAAACTGTACACGCTCCTGTATCACCTATCACCTATATCCCAAAATCACTCCAACCACTCAACGTCAAGTCCACTTCTTTTTTTCAGGAGGCAATCATCACCACCACTCTTGGCACTATACCATTCTACAGAACTCAAATGAACCCCCACGCAACATGCTGGACGTTCTGTAACTTCACTGATCAGAGTATCTGTGGCCACAAATCTTTTCAAAGCATAACCATCAGCACCACCTGCTGGGTACAACCACCTATAAAAGGGTTACTTCATCCTTCTTCCACTCCAACAGCAACACCTTTTCACATACCACCCAACGTCTACCCAATGGACACTACAAATAAAGACCACCGACATCTTTCTTTGCAGATTAATTTAGGGTCGTCCACCACTACAACTACTGGCCACGGAACCCATGCTTTGCCCTCCAACTACAGAAACAAAGGTAAGGCACCACTGACGGAGGACTCTTCCACCCCACAAGACACGTATCTTTTACCTTCAGATGGTCAAAATATTCTCCCACTGGATAATCGGATGACATTACTTTTCAATAAGCATAACAGTTTCACTCTAATGGGGAAGATACTTGTGGACAAAACTGGGTACAACACTATCAAATTGGATCTCACTACTGACTTGGGATCCAATTCGACCGATTAAATCAATGGTATACCCGGGGAGGGCTCTTTGAATTTGTGTTCAAGTAACGGGAGGATCAGAGTTCATCCTAGAAAATCAACCATGGAATCCGGCAAGAACTACTTTCTGATTAAGACCATGGAAGGAATACTCTCTAGATAGAGCATTTCCGGAAGCTATCTTCGGATTCATCTTGTAAACCTCCCTCATTGCTATTATGCCGAACAAGCGGTTAAGTAGTATTCTCGATCGTGTAAGCGTCCCAAAAGTGGCGAAGTTCTTTTCATTAGCATTCCCTCACGGAACGGAAGATGATGCACCACCTCGTTGCATGGTGAAAGCAAAAATTAAAATAGCGGTGGATAAACCAATAGCAGCTGGTGCAGCACTCCCATCCACATTTGGGAGTATCTGGGTTGAATATGCATATGAACATCTACCTCTGGTCTGTTTTCGATGTGGCATTCTCGGGCACAGCTATAAACAATGTACTGCAAATATACCCCCTCCAGGCTATCAACGGGTTGACCCTTTCACCGGAACAAAACCTCTCTTCACATCAAAGCTCCGGTTCAATTCAAACAAACATCACCACACCCCCACCAATGATCAACACCCTCTGATATTCCACAACCCCTTGAAAACTGTATCTGTATAGCAAAACATAACCAAGAATGCACATCATAGTAACCCGGAAATTCCTCAGACTTCGATCAATCCTGTCCCCCAACCTCAATCAACAGTTAGTCAACACATCATAACCCCGGCTGTCACGGAACATCCACCTTTACCTACTACCCACTCCACATGTTTAACACTCAAACCACCTGATTTTAGGGTGACACCACATGCACCCTGCTTTCAAGGATCCGGGCAAATCTTACCAATCATGCACCCTACTTTCAAGGATCTGGACACTTCCCCTACACCCACCAAACCCTTTCCAGTCAGGAAATATAAGCCAAGACTTGCATCCAGCATCTTGAAGGGCCAACCAATCATCACAAAAATCCAAAATCCCACCCCAACTACTCTCTGCCACACAGTCTATCATACCCCACAACTTATTCTTGAACCAAATCAAACATTTCTACCTTCCTCTGACTTCATCCCTGACACCCCACCTATAGAGATGCAAACGACGAAGCTCATGTTCACAGCTGTACCCTCATTCATACCTACAGAACAAACACACTCACTTGTTCCAACCTCTATTTCCCATCATCCCTCACCTTCACACATATCACCCACTTCTGATATCGAATTGCTCCTCGGAGGCAAATGCTCGATACCCATTCAAGGCATGAAGAAACAGAAACTAGATGCCTCAAAAAATCAAGTCATCCTAGATGTTAACCAAGTTCTGGAAAGCTGTTTCTTTCAATCACCAAGCCTCAAACGAAAATTCACTCTCATGAAACTTTCTGAGGACAGTTCTACCCATAATGCATCGGTCTCCCTTACGGAAATCAATGACGATGATACTACTTCCACGGAGATATCCGAGGGTACTGAAACGGTGTTGGTGGCTGGCCGTAAACAGCCCCCACCCCCTCAATGAGTCTCCTCTCATGGAACTGTCAAGGGTTTGGTCACCCCTCGACAGGTGCTGATTTGCTTAAGAAAATTCGCAAATTTCGACCGGAGATGATTCTTATTGTTGAAACCCAGGTAAAATCTCCAAAGATATCCCAAACAATCCAAAGACAAGGTTTTGTAAACTACTTTCATGTCCCCTCAAATGGACGATCTGGTGGTATGAGTTTGTTATGGACAAATAATCTGTCGGTGAACATCGAGCAATCTGATAGCTGGATAATACATGGTACTGCTCATTGTATCGCCACACCAACAGTTACTTGGACCTTCTCTGGTATATATGCCCACCCAAAGCATCAAGGAAGAAAACTTCAATGGCAGCTACTTTCGGCTATTGGTATACACATACGGGGTCCTTGGGCAATATTTGGTGATTTCAATAAGGTGCTTTCCCAGGAAGACAAGATAGGTGGTGTCCCGGTTACACCGGGAAGAGTAAACTCCTCTCCTCACAGACATGCTAGATAGCTGCAATCTAATGCAGTATGTACCTCACAGGAAATGCTTCAGTTGGACAAACAAGCGCGATGGCCTAGCTCGAGTTGCTCAAACCATTGATCACTTATTTTGTAATGTGGAATGACGTTCTTTATATCCAAATTCCCAACTTAACTATGTATTCTCTCAGAAATCAGATCACAAAGTCTTGGTTTTCACTAGTGCCATAAACCCACCTTCTCACAAATTTCACCGCTTTTCGCTTTGAAAATGCATGGCTTTTACATCATGATAACAAATCCCCAGTACAAAACAGCTGGAATCAAAACTTCAAAGGTTCTAGCTCCTATCAACTCTCACAACGACTAAAACTATGCCAGAAAAACTTCATTCGGTGGAAAGCTGATGTTTTTGGAAATTCGGCAAAGAAAATATGTGAAATTGAGGAAATACTTACTGATATCCACCAAACCCCTCCTTCAGCCCGCACTCGAGCGACTGACCAACGAGAAAAGGCCTTGGCAAAGATCCTTGCCAACTTAGTGCTGCGAGAAGAAAGGCATTGGGCACAACGGGCAAATACTACCTGGCACCAAGACAGCGATGATAATACAAAATTTTTCCATATGTCTGTTATCATCAACAGACAAGCACATGGCATAGTCGCAATCAAAGACACGGCAGGCTTATGGCAACACGAAGAAGAAGCCATCTCCAAGGTTTTTGTGGAACATTTCCACAAATCCTTTGACAAGTCGGATGACGACCTGACAAGCACAATTTTCAACTCCTTTACATCACGGGTATCTGCACTGGACAACATTGACATGATCAAAATCCCAAAGGAGGAAGAAATCAAGGTAGCAGCTTTCCAAATTGCAGCAAATAAATCGGCAGGACCCGATGGTTTTACTGGGAAGTTCTTTCATACCTACTGGGATACCGTCGGTCAAGACGTCACTAGCTTCATCCAACAATTCTACATCACTACTCAATTCACTAAACCTCTAAATCACACCAACATCGTCCTTATACCAAAAACGAAAAAACCTGTTCACCCTTCTCATTTTCGTCCTATCAGCCTTTGCAATGTGGCTTATAAAATCTTGTCCAAAGTCATAGTGAATCGACTTCGTCCACTGCTGCACAAGATTATAGGACCTTTCCAAAGTGCTTTCATTCCCTCTCGGAGCATCCATGAAAACATCCTAATTGCAAATGAACTATTTCACCACATCCACACCAGAAACAAAAAAGCTTCGCAAAAATGGGGTGCCAAGATAGACTTATCTAAAGCCTATGACCGTATAGGCTGGAATTTTCTTAGGAAAACTCTTTCTTCTTTTGGCTTCAATGACCACTGGTGCAATATGGTGATGTTCTGTGTGCAGTCCGTATCCTACTCGGTCATCGTCAATGGTCGACCTTGCGGCTACTTCAGCCCAAAGCAAGGTATTCGTCAAGGGGATCCGCTGTCACCATACCTCTTCATCCTAAGTATGGAGGTCCTCTCCACTCATCTCATTCATACCCAACAGTCCAAGTTGATAAAGGGAATCTCCATTGGCCGTGGTGTGCCAACTATACACCACCTGCTCTACGCAGATGATCTTGTACTCTTTGGCAACAACGACATCAATGAAGTTAATGAAATGGTCGCTGCCTTGAAACTTTTTTGCCAATCCTCGGGCCATCAAATGAATTTTGATAAATTTGATATGCTCTTCAGCCCTCATTCGACGGTAGATTTCAAACACAGCGTTCGATCAGTATTTGGCATCAAAAAACAGCTACCAATCACAACCTATTTGGGGAGTCCCACTTGCCTCAGCAGAGTTACAAGCAAGTCCTTCCACCCAATTCTTCTGAGACTGCAACAAAGACTCAGACTATGGAAGGCATCTACCTTCTCTCAAGCGGGTAGACTGACACTCATCAACGCGGTTTGCTCCGCTATTCCAAATCACCAAATGGCGGTTTTTAAACTACCGGAAATGATCACTCAGCCAATTGATGTCCATCGGCGCGCATTCCTCTGGGGCCATGACATCAACACTCGCTCAGTGCACTCGGTTAACTGGGATACTATTGAAAAACCAAAGATGCAGGGAGGTTTGGGAGTCCACAATCTTCAACATACAAATCTTGCCCTTCTAGCAAAAAAAGCATGGGCAGTCATTGCAAGCAGCAAGTCCCTATGGGTTGATATTGTAAAGGCAAAATATCTCCGGAAGCATGATTTCTTAACGATGCGCCCAAACCCAACTGATTCAAGAGTCGGAAAGATATCCTCAAAGCTCGCTTTCGATCCTACATAAAGGCTTTGGGCTGGAAAATAGGTGATGGCACTTCTATAAACCTTGCCACCGGCAATTTGGATTCAGGAAACAAAGGTGTCATAGCTCCAATGTCCTTGACTAACAAAGATCGGCCCCTCTTCGTCTCCGACCTAATTGATAGTACAACGCGAAAATGGCGGTCAAACATCATCTACCACTGGCGGCGGAAGATATCGCCAAACGGATCATCTCCATCCCACTTTCCTTCGATTGCCAACCCCCGAAAAGAATTTGGACTCTTTCAATCAATGGGAAATATCTTTGTCAAATCAGGCTACCACGCCTCCACTCCACCAACACAACACCTCTCTTTGATTGGAGGATCATTTGGACACTCAAGTGTCCCCCAGAGTGAAAGTATTCATGTGGAAACTCTCGAGAGATGCTCTGAAATCATCCTCAAATCTATTCCGATTTGGGTTGAACATTAACGCCATTTGCATCTTCGTAACAACCACCCGGATCTGACAACACCTCTTTCATGAATGCCCTTTTACCCAGACCGTATGGCAAACTAGTCCACTTCCCCAAATAGTTTCTGTCCCCTTCAATGAGACCCCACAAATTTGGATAACAAAGATCCAACAGTTGCTGAGGAACATGCATGGCAGTATCCCTTTTGCTATAGAATTATTCGCCATCCTCTGCTGGAGCATCTGGAATAGTCGAAACGAGAGACTATTTGAGCACAAAAGGGTAACGCCACAAGGTACCTTACGAGCTAGTCTGGCTTTTTGGAGAAGTACAAAGGAAGCCCAAAAGCTACTCCTTAAACCCAAGAGAATGAAACAGCTAGTCCACCCCTGCTGGAAGCCGAATGCACCTCCACACATCACTTTGAACACAGATGGCGCCTGCCATGGAAACCCAGTCCGCCGGGTTTGGGTTGTGTTATCTGGACTTATGGCCCGGGACTTTCATCCGCAGCTGCGGTCGATTTTGTCCCTATCTCCACATCATTCATTCGCGAAGCATTGGCAATGAGACTTGGTCTCTCTCTGGCGGCCTCATACAACATCCACGGTTACACATCCAGAGCTTACTTCGAGGCGACTCGATTTATTTGCATTAAAGGAAATGACAGGGGACACTCCATGGCGGAAGTATTTGGAATTATAGAGGATATCCGCAAACTATTTTCCTCCTTCACCAATCTGTCTCTAACTCACATCTACAGGGAGGCAAACGCCACAGCTGATACTCTAGCACAGCAAGGAATTTCTTTAGCACGTTACATGAGCTGGCATGCCAGGCCACCTGCTTTCATTTGTAAAGATCTGTATTACGACAATATCGGCGTGTCAACGCCGCGTTTAGTATAATAATATGCAAACCTTTGAGGAAAAAAAAAATTTACGTAGTTGTACATGTGAAAGGAAGAGAAGTCGTGAAAATCTTCAAACTAAAACGAGGCAAAAAATATTTTTTCTTTGGTAATGTAGTTGGTCTCTGGTCAATCCGTGCGTACGGCTGGTGCATGATCCAAAAACATCCAATATGCTTGATGTATCGACTGGTATAATGTAGAATGGGATCCGATATATCAAACTATCATAGACCTCAATATTTCAGTCTGAAATATCAAACTGATATTTTCAATATATCAGTGATTCTCAATAAGTTAAAAATTCCAAGAACACGTCTTGAGGATTGAGCTCAGCAGTCAGTCGTGCCTCTTCACTCTCTCAAGGTAACCTCTCAAAACTCCTTTCTCTTTCATTCGTTTAATGAACTTTTTTTATGTTTCAATTTGATACACTTATTATATTCTCCGTTATTCACAGTTAAGTTCGATTTAAATGACGTGTCATATATATATGTTAGGGTTTAGGGTTTATGGGAATTATTTTTTTCCTTGGATCTAATTTACACCAGTAGATTTAGTAAACACGTGAATTTAATGCTCGAAGAGTGTAAATTTTTAGTAGTATCTACCAATGTGTCTTGCTCGGGGATTATGTGTCGTTTTATGAGGAATTGTTTCAATTTTCGATGTGTTTATCTAAAGTTGGTTTAGTTCTACAGTTGTGAAGTGAGGAAAAATTGCAAAGAGCAAGAACCCTCTTGTGTTTTTGGATGTTGTGATTGATATTGAGGTAAATAAAGTCATGAACTTATTATGAGCAATTTAGTAAATTTTTCAAATGATTCCAGCATTTTTCTTGTGGCATATGTTGACTTATTTCTCATGAAAATTTTCAGCATTTTCAGATGTCGTCCCCAAGACAGATGAGAATTTTCGTGCACTCTGCACAGGTTTGTATTTTTTTGTTCACTTCCTTTTATTAGTTCATATATACTCAATATTCTCAATGATTCGATTACCGCTTCGCTTTTGCTCTATCAGCAGTGCTACTTGGACCTACTTATGTAACCTAGTTTTGCGACTCATTACTTGGATAGCGTTGGTTTGCATTGACTTACATGTGGGTGCGTGTCTCGATGTTAATCAACGATTATTCGTTAGTAGGCTGGTTAAGTAGGTCCGTGTATAATTAATGATGCTTTGAATGTAAAAGTTCATATAGTTCATCTTTACATGTAACTATGTACGTATTAAGTTCTCCAATAATAATTAAGCTTATGTTTTTTTGTAGGTGAGAAAGGCACTGGACCATGTACTAAAAAGCAATTACACTTCAAGGGATCACTTTTTCATCGCATAATTAAGGGATTTATGGTTCAGGTACTTGATATATATATGTAAGATTAAGTTTTCTTACTTTCAAACATAGTTTTGAGAAGAGTGAGGAGTCTGAGGCTTAAGCTTTGAGGCTTCTTGCTTCTAGCAACAAAAGCATTAGCTGTACACAAAGTAGAATAAGGGTTATCTTGTTAAATTCAACCTAACACCTCCCATGTGCTTAAGTCACTAATGAGGTATTATGTTGTATTCAAGTTGATGAATTTATTTTAAATGTTTCTGTTGTTGTTTGAGTCACTAATGAGGTACTAAATTTATGGCAGGGTGGTGATTTCTCAAAGCGTGATGGTATAATTTTTTCCCTACCATATATCTTTGTAGTATTTGGTTTGGCTGTCTTTATTCTTCCGTTTTCCATGAGAAGATAAACAAGTAACAATATTCCCTACTTTGTAGGCACTGGTGGAGAAAGTATATGGGGGGGGGGGGGGGTGGGGTGGGGTGGGTGAGGAACGGTTTGCCCTATTTTTTACAGATGAAAACTTTGAGCTATCACATAACGAGGCTGGTCTTCTATCAATGGCTAATGCTGGAAAGCACACAAATGGTTCTCAGTTTTTCATCACTTTGAAGGCTACACCTCACTTGGATGGGTAATTTTCTATTTATATATCCATGTGTTTAAGTGTGTGTACTTTCTCTTACCAATAAAAAACATCTATATGCCTACTCTTAATTTTGTAATTGTAAAGATCAAATGCATTTGTGGATTTGTGATGGATTATGATATAGTGCCTTTTTGTTTCTCCTTTTGACCCGCCTTTCCCTCTCTACTAATCATTTATTTAATGCTTGTAATGGTTTTATGCTGTTTAAAATGAAATTTTGCATGACCAACAATTTTTATGTTGACAGGAAGCATGTCGTTTTCGGAAAAGTTGTAAAAGGAATGGACACTGTTTTTTGTATTGAGAAGCAGGCAGGTTCAGAGGATGGGAAACCTTGTTGTCTTGTGAAAATTGTAGATTGTCGTGAAGGTTCTGAAAACAAATTAATGAAGCAATCATAGCAGAAAAAGGTAAGTCAGTATAATATATTTCTTCTAGATTTATTACTGGTTCCCTTTCTGGTTAGCCCTCTATGTAACATGTCAGCAACAATTTGCAGAAAAAAGGAAGGCTAAAAAAACTGGGAAAGCTTCCTTTTCTGATGATAGTTCTGATGAAAAATGAACAACTAGACACAAAAAATCTCTGAAGGACCGAAAGAAGAAGTGCAAAAGGAGATACTCTTTATCTGTTTCCGAAAGCTCAGATGACCCGAGTTCAGATTCCTATTCTTCTTCTAGTGATTCTGATTCTTCACCATCAAACTCAAGCTCTAGTGATGGAAGGCGTAGAAGGAAGAAAACATCAAAAACAAATAGCCGTAGACGTGGTAGGAAAAAGAGGATGTGCGAAGGGAGAGGAGGAGAAGACGCCACAATAAGAGATCAAAACACAAGTCTAAAAGGTCTGCTTTTCATCTGTTGTGTTGTTTTAAATTTCACTACCTGAAGTTTACTTTACTTTACCTTGTCTTTTAATTTTTATTTAGGGGTTCTGATAGCTCAAGTGATTTGGAGACTGATAGTGGCATCAGCGAATCTGATGATGATGTAGCTCATCCTCAAGAATCTGCTCCTGCAGCCTTCATAAATTCTTTGCATGATGAGATAAAATCTTCCGAAGATCCTGGTATGCCATATTTGACGTTGTCATAGCCAGTGTTTTTGTTGCTCAGATATTTTCATTTCTTTATGTCTCCCACGTGTGGCAATGTGTATGCGGGGATCCAAGGCCTCAAAATTGTGTTTTTTTTCACTTGATAATGAAGAATTTTCACTTGGTTTTATTGTCTTTAATTTGTATAGCCGTAGACAAGCATCCTCAGTCAATCTCTAGAAAAGAAGCAGATTTTGATCAGCAAAAGAAAGATGGACTGAAAAGACGATTCATCACATGAAGAGGGTGAGTTTGCCCAAGAAAAAGGAGATCATCTGAACAATGGGCACGACACATAAATGAAATCGGATAAAATTGCAAATAAATACCCTGATTCAGACAATGAGTATAGCAAATCCAGGTAATAGTTTAGTTTCACCTAATTGTCATCTATACACCTTGTATGCACCGAGGCACCACTGAAGGAGGGCAGCGCTCAAATGAGCATAGCAACCTATCTCTTTGCTCGTAATGCGCTGGAGTAACTTTAGTATTTTGTTACCAGGAGTTCGAGTCCAACTCCTAAAAGGTACCAAAGTACTAGCCCAAGGAGAAGTTCAGGTACTAGTCCCAGAAGAAGTCCGAGGAAAAGTTCGAGGTTGCGAAGTATCAGTCCTGCTGGACGATACAGCAGGCAAACCAATAGAAGTTATTCAGGGAGTTCGAGAAGGAGCCCTCCCCGTAAAGATGCGTGTGCGTGTGCGTGTGCGTGTGCATGTCAGTGTTGCTAGGTAGAACTTTTAAGAAACTATGGCTATAGATTAGTGATTTTATCAAATATATAGTTTAATCCATGAAATACTTATGCTTGACATACTTAAAATGGGATTTTTGGGTTCTTGTCTTAGGAATGTGCAGCAAGCAGAGCACTGTTCTTCACCATTTTGAGCTCCTGAGCGGTGGGATTGCCCAAGCCATGCAGACGTAGATGAGAGAACAGATACTTGGTCACTGGGATGCTTTCTATATGAAGCAATGTAAGAATTGTTTCTCTTGTTAATTAGTTTCCTCTAGCCATTGTAATTGGAACTTGTACACCTGTCATTAACATTTAATCCTTTTTGTTCCTTGGACACTTGAGTTCTTCTATTATTTTGACCTCTAGAAGGTAGACCATAACTCGTTGCCCCTGCAAACGAGATCCATGTGGTAAAACATAGAACTGAAGTTTGGAACTAACAACACTAGCAACAACAATAATAACACGAACACTGACAATGACAATGGTTAAACACTACTAGTTTGATGCACCTTGCAGTTTGTGATTTGCTTCTCTCTTTCAGGTACATATTCAGACATTCTTACCACCAGAAGAATAGCGTAGAAAGATGCAAATGGTCCTAGGCACATAAAGGAGAAGGATTCATACTCATCCTACCAGGTACTTGGCATGGCGTTATGATTTATATTTTAGTTCTTTCCCACATGTTAAAAGTTGTAAGGAACATAAACACGTTACTATTATTAGATTATGTTTGCTTGAAAAGTTAAAATTTCTTTCCCACATGTTAAAAGCTTGAAAAGTTTACCAACTTAATAAGTATGGTAACAGCTCTGTCTCAGTCCATAATTAGGAACTTGTCTGGCATTACAATTTATAGTTTTGCTCTTTCCTGAGTGTGAAAAATGATAGGGAAACGTAAAATATATTATCAGTATGTTCTAAACAGGATTTGTTCTTGGACTGGATGCTGCACAAGTGACATGTGGCTGGGTTATACTTTGTGCTTTCATTTAAAAGTAACTGCCTATGGCAATAGCTATGTTTACAATTGCAGAACTTATATATTTTTGGGTTTTGACGTCAGATAGCTTTGAAATTTGTTTAATTGGCTTCTGGATCTGGTGTTGTGTCACTTTTGCATAAGTGCATCAGGTTCCCATACTTGACTTTAATTGTGCATAGTGCGCATAAGTATTAAACCATTGATGTTAAGGATTTCAGTGTTTATCTTTGCTAGAGGTGCCATGCTGGATGGTCACAGGGGACAAGCTGCGAGAATACGGAGTTTATACTTTTCAGGTGTATGTTAGGTGCGTGTATTTACCCATCTTGTCATGACACCAAACTTAGGCTTATGTACTACATTCAAATTCAGGCCTCGCTGATTAAAAATTTGTTGTAGCTCGTGGTATCACCAGCTTATTGTTCTGCATCAAGTCGAGAGGAAGCACGAAGGTCAGAACTTCCACCAAAATGTTCAATGAAATGTTACTAACTTTAATTTGTGTGAGTTCAAAATGTTGATCAGAACTGATTCTGAAGGGTCATGTCACTTTATTTATCACACTAAAAAACTGATTCTGTTCTTGATAAGGCAGATAATTAAAGCAATATATAACCAGTTGGATGTTTAGTGAAATTAGGATTTCATTTTGGCTAAGGCAAGGCGTCAAGCTTTGTAGGTTGTCAATGATTATAGCTCAGTATGTGGCTCCCAATACAATTTCCACTAAACACTGAGGTTCAACATCATAGTTTTCAATAATATTCATTTGATTCTCCACCCAATGTTTTCATTGAAGGATTTGTACGTACGTTATACGAATTGGATAAAATCAATTACTGAACTCAAATGTGTAAATTTTCATTCCAAGAAATTAACTTTTGTATAACAGCAATTGCTTTGAAGTACTTTAATGGCAGAAAACAAACTCTTATTCTTCTCCTCTCTCTCCTCTCTCCTCTCTCTACTACCCTCTTTCTTCTTCCTTTCTCACTTTCTCTCATTCTTTCATTTTTTTTCAAATACGAAATATTTCTTTTCTTTCTCTCAATCAATTTCTTTTGAAATTTGTTGTTCTCCAGCCAAACAAATTAGATTTGAGAAACAATATCAAGACTTGGAAATTTTGTTTCTTCCACTCAAAATCGGATCTGAGAATTGTCTACTTTTTCAATTCAAATATGAAATCTCTTTGAATATTTTGAATATGAAAGTCAAGTTTTTTTCAATTCAAAGATGAAATCTTTTTGGGCTGTTGCTCATTTCAAATAATTTTGCATAAGTTATGATCAACCTGTTTTCTCTATGAAAATTTAATTTTTCATAGGTCAAATTACTATGTAAAAATATATTTTAACAGGTCGTATAAAATTACATGAGTTCGTTATGTCAGATGTTAGATTGGTCAATTTCAAAGAAATGCTATGTGAAAACAATTTAGCATGCATAATTTTTTATTTTTCGCAGACTTGTAAACCACTCTTCTAAATTTAAATTTTCATAGATCAAGTTACTATGTAAATATAAGTTTTCATAGCTCCAGTGACCATGCAAATATAGTTTTACATATATATGACTATGTAAAAATATATTTACATATATTTTGTCAGGTGTCGGAAAATTTTCAATTCCAAAAGTTACTATGTAAATTTAAGTTTTCATAGTTCCAATCAATAACTATATAAATATAGTTTTACATATATATGACTATGTAAAAATACATTTACATATATTATGTCAGGTGTCGGGAGAAATTTTCAATCCCAAAAGTTATATGTAAATTTACGTTTTTATCGCTCCAATGACTATGCAAATATAGTTTTACACATATATTTGACTACGTAAAAATACATTTACATATAGTCGGAAAATTTTCAATCCCAAAAGGGTAAAAAAGAAAATAAAATAAAATGGGAAATAGAAACAGAGAGGTTATTTAACGAGACCTAAATAATAGGGAGGTTATGTGATATGGGTCGATGGGAGGGAGTTTATACTCAACCGAATTAGAACCAAGGGGTTGAGCCTTATTTCTTGATTATAGAAATAATAATGTTAAATACACCCACATCAATGATAGTTTCACCATACACATAAAGAACAAGTAAATAAATAAAACAGAAAAATCATATCTCCAACAAAGTAGTTGAGACTTGTTGACGCGAAAGAGTGGCGAGAGAAGGAAGTTTGAAAGCAGAGGTAATTTTTTCGCGTTTGTTTGTTCAGTTAGGTAATTCTTATTTTCTCTATGCACATGTCGGAGCAGTCTATCTGATGGTCCAGGGTCACAATCGCTACTTGTTGATTGACTTAAAATCATATATCTTTGTGATCAAAATTGTAGTGGCATAATGTGGGAAGATTGAACTAAGTCAGCGGTGCAGGGGATAAGATGCAACATAACTAAGGAAACGGAGGAGTAGTGAATCAAGACTGCGGACGTGGCATGCGTACGGTCTAAAGGAGAGCCATGGGATAACAAGACAGATGGGCGGTCCAGATAAGAAGAGGGAGGTATAAAAAGAAGAGGATGAGAAAAAAAGGAGGCCGCTAAAGGAAAAGAGAGGAGAGGAACAGAGAAAGAGAAAAAAGAGAGACTGAGGAGTTGAGATATTTAGGGTTCAGTCTGTGGAGACTAGAGAAAAGCAACTTAGAAATGGCACCAAAGAGAGCAGCGGGTAGGCCAAAGAAGGTGAGAGTTCAGGAACCGACACCAGAAGCGGTGATTGAGGAGGGGGAAGAACGAGAAGAGGGGCGAGCAGCGGAAGAAACACAACTGATGGGAGAAAAGATTAAGAGGCTGAGAGAGGAGAACGATGAGCTAAGAAGAGAGAGAGAGAAGGCGGAGGAAGAAGCCGGGGAAGAGCTAAGTGAGGGGTCCGAAAATGAGGAATCTGAAGACGAGGAGGAGCCCGGACCGAATTTTGTGGAAAACTCGGTAGCTGGCTTGACAATGGAGCAAGTCTAAGAAATGATAGACAATGATAGGGAGGCAAACCGGCGGTAGGCGAAGGAGCACAGAGGAGCGGCAGTCAGGTGGTGGCTGGCTTGAATCGCAACCCGTTAGCAGATGACATATGGGCTTCGAAGGTTCCAAAGCGATTCGCCCAGCCGAGGTTCGAGAGGTACGACGGCAAAGGAGATCCAGCGGATCACATCCATCATTTTCGGCAATAGATGCCACTCTGGCAAGAGTCTTGGTATTGTCTACGGTGTATGATGTTCCCGGCTAGCTTTAAAGGAGAGGCGTCGGATTGGTACTACAGATTGCCAGTGGGGAGCATTAAAAATTTCCAGGAATTGGAGCAGGCGTTCATAGATCACTTCATACATTAGAGGAAGCGGGTGGTAGACATCGCGGCTCTATTCAACGTGCGACAAAGGTCTGCGGAATCAGTTAGGGAGTTTCTGTGCCGGTTCAAGGCAGAGACACTGAAAGTTGAAAATCTGGATGAGAGGACAGCGGTGATAGCCTTTGAGAGAGGCTTGTGTCTGGGGACAGGAGTGCACCAATCTGTAGCCAGGAATGAGGTCACGACGTTACATGAGCTGTATTCGCAAGCGGAAAAGTATATAAGATATGAAGATTCTATGCAGAAAGATTCCAAGAGGTCAGGGAAGGCAGTGTTGTCTTTGGAGAAGAAACGGGAACACCGAAAAGCAGAGACATCGGAAAAAGAAAGTGGGAGATACTGCGGATACAGAGCACAAGCAGAAGGAAGCCGGGAAAGCATCCGAAAGGAGTACAGGGAGAGAAAGCCATATCGCGAGATGGAACAGACTCCGCTAAATAGGCGATCTTGCCCTTAATAAAGAATCTGTCGGGGTATGAAGAACTGCGAAACATGCCAATAGAGATACCAGAGAAGTCCTGCGCATATTATCAGATAAGGAATCATGAGACGAATGACTGTTACGCTCTAAAATGGTTGGTTCAGAGAATGGTGGAGAAAGAGAGGATGGGAGAGTTTGTGAGAGAGGCCCAGAATGAGAACCGCATACCGCCGCAGGTAAGAATATTGGGAACCATCAATGTGATTTACAGCGGTGAGGTTCTGAGTCATAATGCTCATAGAGACAAGATGAGGCGAACCGCGAGCATCCAGCAAATTAATGAGAGAATGGATAGACCACGGCAGAGGGAGGTGGCGGCAGCAGAAAAGGACACAATCGTATTTAGTAGCGCGGACCTACGAGCAGTGGACTCACCACATGAAGATGCACTGGTCAGTACAGTAGCAATGGAAAATTACATGGTGAAAAGGGTGTTGATTGATTGTCGAAGTGCAGTGGATTTGTTATTCAGAGGTGCTTTGGAGGAAATGGGAGTCGATCTTAAGCAGTTGCGTCCTTCGCGGACTAATTTGTATGGATTTAACGGGAGTATGACAGAGCCCATGGGGGAACTCTTATTGCCCATGACAACAGGACCAGTGACAGTTTTTGCCCGATTCATGGTGGTAGATTTTGCTTCGCAGTATAATGCAATCTTGGAAAGGTGGTGGATTCACGAGATAAAGGCGGTCCCATCAACGTATTATCAGGTAATACGATTCTTCACACCTACCGGCATATACGAGGTTTACGGTGATCAGGTAACTGCCAAGAACAGTTATCGGAAAACAGTGAAGCGGTTGATCTGTGGACCAGAAGGAGAGACTTCCAATCCTAGGAAGAGGCAGACATAGCAATTACATTGCACCTCGATAGAGGGGGAGGATGAGACATCGGCGGATCTAAAGGCGCTCGATGAGATTGAGGTGGTGAATATTGGGAAGGGGGAAGAGGAGAAGTTCACGTCGATAGGATCCAGTTTGCCAGAGGAATGGAGGGGTAAGTTGATACAGTCTTGTCAGAAAATAGAAATGTCTTTGTTTGGACAATAGAGGATGTTACTGGGTTGGACTCGGAATTCGCATGTCACCACTTACATATGAAAGAAGACGCCAAACCCGTGAAGCAAAAGATGCGCAATATTAGGCCAAAATATGCCGAGGGGATCCGAGAAGAGGTTGCTAGATTGAAAGGGGCGGAGATAATCCGAGAGGTTGAGTTCACAGACTGGTTGTCTAACATAGTCGCGGTATCAAAAAAGAATGAAAATGTGCGTATGTGTGTGGATTTTACTAATGTACATCTCGAATGCCTGAAGGACAGTTATCCCATGCCGCGAGTAAATGAATTGGTGGATGCCGTTTGGTTTGAAGAATGCAGGGGCAACCTTTCAGCGGTTGGGGGAGAAAATGTTCGAAAGCAAGATTCAGAAGGGAATTGAGATTTATATAGACGATATGATGGAGAAAAATATGTCGGAAGAGGAACATATAGAGGGTTTGAGAGAGACCTTCGGGATACTACGGAAATACAACTTGAAGCTGAACCCTGATAAGTGTACATTCGGGGTGACTACGGGAAAGTTTTTAGGTTATATCGTTACTCATAGGGGGATCGTGGCTAACCTCGAGCAAATAAGGTCCCTGGTAGAGATGCCATTTCCGCAGAATGTGAAGGAAGTACAACGGTTAGTAGAAAGGGTCGCGGCTTTGAATAGATTCATTTCCAAGTCATCCGATAAATGTAGACCGCTGTACAGATTGTTAAGGAGTACACCGGATTTTGTGTGGACCGCGGAGTGTGAGGAGGCATTTCAGGAATTGAAAAAATATTTGGGCAAAACGCTTTTGTTGTCACGGCCCGAGACAGGGGAGAAGTTGTATTTATACTGGGGGGCCGCGAGTATCACGATTAGCTTCAGTTTTAGTTCGAGTGGTAGACAAGATGGAGAAGCCGGTATATTTTGAGCAAGACCTTCTTTGGATCGTAAACGCAATACATTAGAATTGAGAGGTATGCCTTGGCATTAGTTTTCTCAACCTTGAAGCTGAAACCCTACTTTGAAGCGCATGTGGTGGTGGTGGTAACAAATTTGCCTCTGAGACAAGCACTGAAGACAGAAAAATCTGGTAGAATGTTGAAGTGGGCAGTGATGTTGAGTTCCTATGAGATACAATATCAGATAAGAACCGCAGAAAAGGCGCACACGATGGCTAAATTTCTAGCAGAGTTTCCCGCAGAGGATCCCACGTGGGGAGAGGAAATGGTCATGGAACTAGAAAGGGAGGGAGAACCAAACCTCATACACCCGTGGGATGAGAGGAATGGATGGAGGGTATTCGCGGATGGGTCGGCTATCGATGCATGCAGCGGCATAGGAGTCGTGTTGGTTACACTTGATAATGGCAGAATAGAGCAAATCATGAAATTAGGGTTCGCAGTATTCAGTAATGAAGCAGAATACGAAGTGGTGATAGCGGGATTGAGAATGGCCGAAGATTTGGGGGTGAAGGAGTTGACAATATATTCTGATTCAAATTTAGTGGTGTGTCAAGCGAATGGGTGGTTCGCCGCCCGATGCCCCAGGATGGCAAGATATTTGGATGTGTTGCGTAAACGATCTGCAAAATTCACAAAACTCCGGTTCCTTCATTTGGGCTGCGGAGAGATCAGACACGCCGATGCCCTGGCATATGTAGTAGCCGCAATTCCCGGGTCGGAAGAAAGAACAATACGAGTGGGAAGGTTGGAGAAACCGAGCACCAAGGACGCGATAGATATTTGTCAGGTTGCGGAAGAAATGGAGGGCTGGATGGAGCTAATTAAGGGCTTTTTTGCGGGAAAGGAAGTGACAGATAAGAAGGAAAGAAGGAGATGGGAACAAACTTCTCGGAGATACATTCTACTGGAAGGAGAGTTGTACTGAAAAAACTTCAATGGACCACTGTTAAAATGCTTGGGTCCGCGGCTATCCTATGAGGTATTGGCAGAATTATGAGGGAGATTGCGGGAGCCATTCAGCGGGAAGAACTATGGCACATCGATTACTGACACAGGGGTATTTCTGGCCCCACATGAAAAGAGATGCTGTGGAATTTGCTAAAAGATGTGACAAATGTCAGATTTTTCCAGCTGATATTCGCTCCCGCTGAACCTCTGTATAATCTCTCAAGTCCGTTGCCTTTTGCTATGTGCACAATGGATATAGTGGGACCGCTGTCCATGCCCAGTGGCAAACGGAGATTCATGCTCGCAGCCACTGATTATTTCACGAAATGGATTGAAGCGGTACCCCTGCAGTAGGTGAAGGAGACGCAAATCGTCAAGTTCTTATGGGAGAATATTATTTGCAGGTTTGGATTGCCATATGCCATCATAGCAAACAATGGAACTCAGTTTACGGGAGCAAAGGTGGCCAGGTTCTTTTTGTAAGAAGGGGGCTATCAATAGCAGCTTACAAAAAAGGGATCAGATGCCACTCAATGTCTTACGCATCAGTGGCATCTGATCGAGTTGAATCATCAGTTGATCGAGTTTCGTCAAGGGGCCCCACTCATAAGCACCTGACTTACTTTTTGTACAGGTTACTGCTGCTATTGCGAGAGTCAGTCGTTCGCTCTAAGCGCCACTTCTCCGTCAAAGCACAGGGAAATAGTTCATCTTTTCATACTAAGATTGGTAAACCCGACACCAATTGATGGAATGAGATGAGGTCAGTGGTCCGTAGTACAATTATGCCGCTGAATACAATCACTTTGAAGAAGCGCAAGTGCGGATTCAGTTCAAATGGGAAGTACGAAACACTCAATGGAGAGAATAGGGATCGCTATGCCGAAGAAAAGAGAGAGGTTGCACCAAGAAATGGAGAAGATAAGGTCATACCAAGGGAAATTCTTTCTATAAGCCCTTTAAATCAATGATTTTATCACGAGTTTGAGGCTTTGAAAGGAATGTATCCAGCCTAAACGCAAAGACGGGCCTATAGGCAGAAGCTGTTAACCTATTCGACTAGTAGAAAGCGTGAGGAGGATGACTTCGATTCGGCCCACTGAACTTGACTTCTTTTCTTTCTTTTCTGAGCTCGAACCATGAGCCGTAGAACTGGATTTCTCCGATGAAGTTGATCTAAAGAATGAATTCCGAATCCTTTCTACCCCTACTAGCAACAGGCGCTTTTGAGCTCCCTTTAGCTCTTAAAGAATGGAAGGTTCGAAGTCTCATCTTGACTTTAGAAGACCTGAACTTAGGATTCGCTGCAAGGCTAAAAAGCTTAAGCTGTATCGCTAGTTTAGGATATCTTATGTTCAACGAGGCTGGGATCTCGCATGATATGTGCATATCCAATGGGTCTATGAATAAAGTCCTGAAAAGCTTCTTTATGAGCACCCTATGAAAAAGAGCTAGATCACAACTCTGAAAGCATTCTCCAATCGCATTCCTTAACCCTTTCTTTGAACCTTGTTACTACCTCTGTGTGATAGCTCGGGTAGCTTGTTCCCTCTTCTGCTGGGATTCTTTGATCTTCTTTGAAGCTTGTAGATTCATAAGCTCAACTACTCTATGACTTTCTCTTAGATAGGTTGAAAGCACTGTGATTAGTGGCAGTGCTAGATGAGGGGGACCACCCAAAGACATACGCGTTGACTTACCACTGACCATAAGAGTTAGTGAGCAATGCTGCTACTGTTGCATGGACGAGAGGAAGAACGAGACAACTTTCTAAATTCCCTGTAATGGACGGATGTGATACGGATCCGTTGGAGATGCTTTCTTATTCCTAACATAACACCTAAAAGTAGAGGTAGATCCTGTGAGGTAGGGCATCATTCACATGAGCATGAGTTAGATACTCCATTCTTTCTATCCGTTTGTTATTACCTCCGGTCATTCCAAGCCGTCACCAGGCCAAAAGGGGATCTGCACCGTCACTTTGATCTCAATAGATAAAGCGCGCTAAGCTGGAGCTGGATAAAGCAGTGGGTTCGGTGGTGGGAAAGGTTGCTATATGATATGACCTCTGTCCGGCAGACTTTCCAACATCTAAATCTGGGGACAAAGCAAAGGAAAGGACGATGAAACTCTTACAGAGCCTCTATGTATCGGGGAACCGAGCTAGTATTATAAGCGCTGTTACAGTCTCTGGTGCATCCTTGGCTATCGATTATCCCGGATTAGAAGTCGCCATTGAAGAAGGCACGTTGGAAGGAAGCAACTACCGCGCGACTGATTGATTGAGCTAAGTTGGCAAATCAAGCCCCCTTTCCTTCCGTCTGTCCATTACTTCTGTGCACCAATCGCATAAGCAGCTGGATCGGACCTATTACGCAAAGGAGGAACTCTCAATGCTTCACAAATCAAAGACAGAGAGCTTGACTTTCTCTTTATTCTGCAAAGGTAGGCACTGAGTGATCCACCTAAGAACGAGTTTTCTTTTGAGTTTTAATTGAGACCAGGCGAGTAGGATTGGAGAGTACGGGCCAAGCATTCCTCATAGTCATATTAGAAATCACCAGAACAGGAAGAACAAAGGAAAGGACAAGAGGGTTTATCAGAACATTTCCCCAAGGTACGTAATCCAGGCCAGTCTCCAGTTCATCAACCTATAGCTCATAAACCAATTTATCTACCCCGTAATAAGAGAAGCGCACAGACCAATCAATCGTATCGGTCGTATTCTTGAATTTGGAATGAAAAGAGGAATAATGCTTTCTAGCACGAGACACGAAATAGGACCACTTAGATCGAAATAGCATTCAGAGAAATGTTCTATCATTGAAGAGATTAGTTGACAACAGTCAAAGGGCGCCTAATTCCAATACAATAGGGGTCTATCAGTACAAGTCAGCTGAACGCCGTGATTGATGAGTGGGTAGGTGGGTTAGGTGCACCTCTCGCCCAGTGGGAAGTAATGAGGCAAGGCCCCCTGAATGAAGTAGTGCACCCCCTTCCCGCGTATACGCCTTTATTTAGATTCTATCTTTTTTTTCATTATTCTATTCATTTTTCATCTTTCTAAAAAAAGATCTCTGGCAAAAATGAAATTCGTCGATTTCAATCCAAGGTGCAGTGCACCTTGCCTTTTTTCAAGTAGCTTTGTTATGCCTATTCAGCTAGGCAGGGCATTGGTCATAGCTGAAATTCGTCGAAGGGAAAAAAGAAGAGAAAGAAAGGGAAATTTTGTCTTTTTTCAATCCAAATAAGAGAGAAACCACTAAAAAATGGGAGTTAGAAAAATAAGTTTAAGTAAGAACTAGCACTAGACTTCTTCCCCTTTCCGCTTTCCTCTCTCCTTTTGGTTCTGCTTTCACCCGGGCTTTTCATTCTGTTTTATAGAGACCGAGGAATTTTTTCTAAGAATTAATGTAGAAAGGTCGCACTTTCCCCGGCATACGGAATCAAAAAAATCCAGGATGACTTCTGCATCGGGGAGGGGAAGGCTCTCAAAACCAAACGAGACTAGAAGGAACATGGGAATTAGCACCATTCCTATGAGTGCTTGTCTCGAAGAGCCAACCAAAAAGGGGCAGCCCTCTTTCTCTATCTAGGTCTTGGTTTAGCATCATATATCGATATGGAGAAATTTTTGATTGGTTGTAGTGCGGGTTAAGGAGCTGCTCCTCCATGCTGTGGCTGTGGAGGTGGGGGCTGCTGCCGCCTCTTGATAGAGGCAGGAGCCGAGGCCACCGGAGCTATCTGCGTCAAGTGTGTCGATTGAAAGAGGAGGGGAGACAACTCAAATGCCAGTGCAGAAATAGAAAGAGTCGTGCCGTTCAAAGTGGAATTCTTCTAAGATCCATTGCTCGATTTTGCATGCTCTGCTCCCAAAATGCAAAGAGACTTGCGAGGGCAGATCCAGGTTGGTTGGTCCGGAAAGTCATGGGAGAGGAGGCGGCGAACAACACAACTTTTGGCTTTTCCCTCCATGAGATGAGCCCAGTGCATTGGACCGATGGATAAGAGAACTGGGCTGGCCCTGATGGAACTACATGAAACCTAAGTTGGAAACGCTACGTGACGATGTAGACTCCATCGATACATTTCGATTTCTTTCGATGGACCTTTTGGAAGAAAAGCAAAAAAGCAACAAAGCGGGATTTCTTAAAAGACCGACTACCTATAAGCACCACAGCCGGCCGAGGGTTGAAAGGCGAGATCAAGATAGAACATATATCCCACGTAAGGGGTTCCATAACTAGTTTGGGGAAAACCGGTAGGTAGATAAGTAGGTTCGTTATCAAAAGTCATCTTAAAGCAGCGGCTAGCACACTAAGATCAACCACTTGGAGAGTGTGGAGCCTTTCTCTCAGCCATACCTCCAAGTTATAATGCCAGGGAAGAGGGAGCATGAAAACACGAAGAGAAATATCGTGATCGGGGAAAGGATAGATCTAAGAGGCTAAAGGCTAGGCTAACCACTATCAAAGGAATGTCTCTATTGTGGAAAAGGGGAATCACTCTCTTCTAGTCTAGCAGCTGGAGGTCGAGAGCTAGCTGATCGATCAGATTTGGTTTAGGAGGTAAAGGCTGCTTAAGGTGTAGAAGTACCTCTTCCCGAGTGGCTCAACATTTGCAACCGATGCTGTCTCACTCAACGATGAGTCATCACTCTAAGATAGCAATAAATCTGAGTCCCATTCGCCCTTTGACTGTTGTCAACTAATCTCTTCAATGTTCGATTCTACTCAATGTTAGAACATTTCTCTGGATGCTATATCGATCTAAGTGGTCCTATTTTGTGTCCCGTGCTAGGAAGCATTACTCCTCTTTTCATTCCAAATTCAAAAATACGACCGATACGATTGATTGGTCTATGCGCTTCTCTTATTACTTTTTTGTAGGCCCCTTACAATCCCGAGGGCAACAGACAGGCAGAGTTATCCAACAAAACTATCACGAACAACCTTAAGAGGAAATTGGAAGATAAGAAGGGGGCGTGGGCAGACGAGTTGAATCATGTACTATGAGCCTACCGGACCACACCTCGGTTGTCCACCCAAGAGACCCCATTCTCATTGGCTTACGGAGTGGAGGCCGTGATCCTTTATGAGATGGTGGCAGCTACAACATGAACAAAGGCTGTGGAGGAGGGCTCAAACTGGAGAATTTTAGCAGCGGATCTGAATTTGGCAGAAGAGAGAAGAGATATTGCCTGTATAAAACTGGAAGAGTACCACCGGAGTACAACAGGAGGGTCAAGCTGAGACAGTTCCAAATAGGTGACCTGGTGCTTCGTCGAGTGACACCTATTACTAGGAAAGAGAAAAATGGAAAGCTGGGTTTGAACTGGGAGGGACCCTATACTGTGGTGGATATCGGAGGGGCGGGCACCTACAGATTGCGGACACAGGAGGGCAAATTGATAGAGAAACCGTAGAACGTGAGGATGTTAAACAAATTTCACACTTGAATGTAATGGAAATCTATGACAAGAGTTTGTAGATGTATGTAAATATATAATATGACAACACTTTTGAGAAGATGCTATTTTTTGTAAGGGCAAGAATCCAAAATAAATAAGAGACATGGAACACAAACGAGACAGCGGAGGGGATGAGTCCTTCGCTAAAACAAGGTCGGATTCGGGCCTGGGGCAAGACGAGTTGCCCCAAATGACACATGGGGCATGGAGTCCGGGCGTGGAGAAGGCTAGCGGAGGGGGGGGAGCCCTGCGCTGATACCAGGTTAGAGTGGGGCCTGGGGCAAGATGAGTTGCCCCAGTCTATTGCTAAAGTCATAGAGCCCTTCGCGGATGAGAGATGTTAATCGCACATGGGGCATGGAATCCAAGCAAGGAGAGTGACAACGGAGGGGATGAGCCCTTCGCTGATAGAAGGCTAAAGGGAGTCGGGGGCAAAATGAGTTGCCCCAATTGACTTGCTGAAGCTATAGAGCCCGCGGAGTGGGATGAGCTCTTCGCGGATTAGAGATACTAATAACACGTGGGGCATGGAATCCAAGCATGGAGAGAGGCAACGGAGGGGACGAGCCATTTGCTGATACAAGGCTATAGCCTATAGGGAGTCGGGGGTAAGATGAGTTGCCCCAATTGACTTGCTGAAGCTATAGAGCCCGCGTAGTGGGAGGAGCCCTTCGCGGATGAGAGACACTAATCACACATGGGGGATGGAATCCAAACGTGGAGAGAGATATCGGAGGGGATGAGCCCTTCGCTGATACAAGGCTAGAGTTGAGTTTGGGGCAAAACAAGTTACCCCAATCGACTTGTTGAAGCTATAGAGCACGCGGAGTGGGGTGAGCCCTCTACGGAGGAGAGGTGCAACTCACACATGGGGCATGCAATCCAAGCATGAAGAGAGATAGAGGAGGCGAGGAGCCTTTTCCCTTCGCAGAGGAGAGGCGCGAATCACACATGGGGCATGGAACCCAGACATGGAGAGAGATAGCGGAGGGGAGGAGTCCTTCGCGGATATACTCAACCTTCGCAAAAATAGCGGAAGGAATGAGCTTATCACTAATGCAAGGCACGAGTTGAATAAAGGGCCCGTGGACAAGATATGCAATTTGCACGTGGGGCTTGGGGATTGGCTTACAATTGATTGAATAGCCAAACAAAGAGAAAAAGACAGGGCAAGGGCAACATTTGATTAAAACAAAGAGACCAGACCACAGAAGAAAGGTGGGATGGGGGAAAACTTGGAGACAGAGGTACAACGCGGTTTAAACGAGTAGCAAAGTCAAGAGATAAGGAGATAACAAATATGCCAGACAAAATCAAACATCGCATGAAAGAGATTAATATCCAAATATAAACAAAACAAGTGTACTGCAATTAGTGGCCGAGATGGGGTAAAAGTTATTTATTACAAAAAAGTACAAAAAAGAGGATCTCTAGTGCATCTCAGATGGGGAGTCGTTGGCAGATAGTACATCAGGAACTTCTTCGGTAGGTACAGTGGTGTTCGCTGCAGTGATGTTCTCCAGGGTTGCAGCAGGGGTCTCTTTGGTAGCCGCGGCAGAGTTGGAGATTTCTTCATGTACCGGGGAGTGGGGAAGGGTCTCGGTGGCCGCTACTTCTCTGGCGTCCTCAGGGGAGCCTACCACTGGGGTGGTAGGCCTTTCAGGTAGAAGCCATCCTTCCTGTGAGTCGGGCAAGCTCCTCTTAGATCTTCTTGGTTATCCTTTTGTCAGCAAGAAGCTTGAAGCGTTCGTGAAGGGCAGCCATAGTCTTCTTGTTGTTGTAGTAGGGCGGCGGCAGCATCTTTATGCTCTTGGTTGAGGGTGTCAACGGCAGCCTGGTGTTGTTGAGTTAGGGCAGCTAGATTGAGTTGATGTTGTTCGAGGAGCATTTCCCTCTGACGACTCAGACGGTCGTTGAACGTATCCATGTATTTCTGGTGAGATGATTTCGCGGACTGGAGTTCGTCCTGGGCTTTGAGCTTAGCTAAGTTAGCAGCGGCTAGATCGGATTGGAGCCCTGCATAAGCAGCTTTTAGGCCAGAAGGGCCGTGGAATTCTTTCTCCAAGGCGGCCAACTTGGTCTTGGCACTGAAAAGGCCGCGGATCATGAAGGAAATGTCCAAGCTCACCTAGAATCAGAAAGAGAGGTGAGTGTACCTGTTCCCAGTTGGTATACAAAGAGGTGCGGTGCTGATCAAAAGAACCCCCGTCGGCATAGGCGATGTCCTTGGGCAGATGAGCGTTGTAGAATAGGGAGGAGGCTACAGCCGCATTGCCCAATGCGGAGTCAACTGTTGACACTCGGCGGTTGCGCACATTGAAGATGGGACAGAACTCCTCTATAGGGGCCGATTTAGAGACCGGAGCTGCAAGTGGAATTGGTTCTTTGCCAGGTTGGCATGCGTGGGGGGAAGAGACTGCGGGTTGAAGTGACGAGGTGATGGGGGCAGGTTCTTCAGATGCGGAGGTCTGTGGAGCGATAGTGACTGATTCTTCAGAGGCTGATGTCCGCTGCCTCTTGGACATGGGCATTTCCACAGGAGCCCTCACTTCAGTTGGGGAAACCTCAATCACATCTTCATCATCAGAGTTGCTATCAAACAGTTTTTGTTTGCGAACATCTATGTCGTCGGTTGGGGAGTTGGGAGAGGTGTACTGGTCGTCCCAGTTAGAAATGGAGCGGTATGAAGGGATGTCTTTAGGAGCGGAGGATAGGGGTGTAAAAACGGCCCTCAAGCCCTCGGCCCGCCCGACCCGACCCGGCCCATAGACAAAAAAAGCCCTCAAATTTAAGCCCGCATGCAATTTGAGGGTAGGGCCGGCCCGACCCTCATGTTTTGAGGGGAGGGTAAGGGCCTAGATATGGAAACATGAGGGCGGCCCTCAGCCCGACTCTCTAAAGCCCTCACAAAGCCCGTATTAAGGCCCTCATTGATATTAAGATTTTCTAAACAAAATTACATTATAATACCCTTAGTTATGCATTATAATGTCATGATGGAGGTTCTCTCTCTTGTAATGAATATATTGTTAGAATATGTGAATATATTCTATAGGATACTGTTTTGTATTATATGGATATATCTCTATCCTATAGAATATATTCATATATTCTATCAGTATATGTTAATGAAGTTTGATAGGTTTTCAAGAATTTTTTGTAATGAATATGTTAATCGGGTTAATGAAATCTGATAAAAACTAAATATGTTAATGAAGTCTAAACAAGTTGTATTCAAGAGTTTTGAATAATTGACAAGTTGTACAGCCCGGCCCATAGACCCGGCCCACAGTTTTCTAAAGGGGGCTGAGGTGAGGGCAAGGGCTGTATAATTCAAGTGTTGGCCCTCACAGGCCCGACCCTCATAGCATAAGGGGGCTGGGCCAGTCCGGCCCTCAAATCATATGGGCTTTATGATTTGAGGGCCGGGCTGTCCCGGCCCGGCCCATTTTACACCCCTAGCGGAGGATGCGGGAGAATCACGAGATCTAAGGGAGTGAGACGAGGGGTGAGGACGACGGTGGTGGGAGGAAGAGACGTGGGATCTTTTTTTGGAAGGCGGAGAGGCTCTGGGTTTTCGCTCCTTGGGAGGGGGAGGACGGTAAAAGGGAGCTGAGAAGCTGCGGAAAGTTTGTAGACTGGGGATTTTTGTGCAACAGCGGGTTGGCTGTGGTAGGGTGGACGCCTAGGTGGTCGGCTCGAGCAGGGCCGAGATCACGGAGGCTTTGGAAAATGGGACAAGAGATGCCGGAGTAGCGTTGGGATTTGGAGTCCGGCCGCCAACCTACAAAACTAGGGGTGACTTTGGATCGGATCGGATCGGATTAACCTCTTTCGGAGTTTTTCCAAATTTTTTTCGGAACCTAATATGCTAGCCAAATCTGATCCAATTTTTTTTTGGATTCAAAATATATTTCCAATTTTGGAAATTTCGGAATAACTCGGAAATTTCGGAATACTTGGTAAATTTTCAAAGATCTCTTTACTTTCAATTATTTTTGGAATATCATACGCCAATGTTCATTGTAGGGAGAGAAAACCATGTCCATAACACCAATGTACCAACAACAATACGCACTTGTTTACTGAGAAAACCCATTTTCATTCAAACAAGTGATCCAGAAAAAAACGAAAAAAAGAACACAGAGCCACCAATAGCAAGCATTGCATTCTCATTTGAGGTCCGGGTATTTGTAATGTTTCAATCTTTTTTTCGTGTGTGGAAATTGAAAGCGTGAAGTAATGCATAAATAATAGATTATGGTCTTGGACTCTAAGTAGCTTTACATAATATTCTATCTATTGGAATTTGGCTTTTGGATTGGTTTGGAAGTCATTGTATGACTCAATGACATTTTTTTTCATATCATTGTTGTTATGGCAGACGGTGTAATGACAGTAGAGTGGTCCAATTCAAGTGGGGAAGTAGCGGCTAGGTTATGTTTTTGTTTTGTTTTTGGAAGTAAAAAACTAGAAAATGAATAAACGGTCGAGATCTAATCAAGTGGATAATGAGAGAAGTATATATTTTCGGAATAAATTGGCAATAATATCGGAAATTTCGGATCGGATCGGATTTTAGAATTATATCCAAATCCGATCCAATTTTTTTTCGGAATTTTCGGAAATCGGAAAATCGGCCCATGAAAACTACACCCAGAGCCAGACCAATTTCGGGTCGGATTTCGGAAATTCGGCAAAAAGAGACACCCCTATACAAAACAGAGAAGAACAGCGAGTTAGAGCATAACAGTAACAATGCAATAAAAAAAAAGGGAAGAATAAGGATACTCACCACGGGTGATGAAGGAGAGATGATTAAGATTTAAATCTGAAGGAATCACTACACCAGAACTGCAATTTTCTAACAGTGTTAATTTTACATCAGTATGGGTTATATCTGTTACCAACTTTATCACGGAAGTATCCGTTAGTAGATGAAGCAATCGTTAGAAAATATTGCAAATAATAATTTTAATAATTTTGAATAACTTTGTCACGGTTAGTGTGATATTGTATAACGTTTGTATCCGTGAGTAAAGTAATAAACCAATTAAAGAAATAGCGAAAATAAAATAAAAAAAAACGAAAAGGGAAGAAAAGAATGATGTGGGCAATTTTTGGGTCAGGCGCCCATCTCCCCCCTTCGATTCTCTCTCTCTCTCATTGTAAACCCTAGCTAACAGTTAGAACAATGAATTTCATCGCTCCCCGGTAAACTCTCTCTCTCTCTCTCTCAATTGTCTCGGATTTCGTTGTAATTAGAATCTGGATCTCGATCGAGCAACTAGTTCCAGCAGGAGGTTGGCGCATCTTGGTAGGCATGGAGAAGCATTCTTAAAGGCTAATCCCAATTGTAGCAGCAGATTAGGTAAGCTCACTCGTTCTCTTTTCTATCCGTGTTCTTCAAATTTGGTAATACAGTGGTTTAATTTCTTATATTTTGTTCCAAGGTTTTTTAAAGAGTGATTTTTCTCCAAGTGATTTTTAAATGATTGAGAGAAGACTTTCAGTAAGCTATCATGTGCTTTCGATTAGAAATTCCTTTCCGTTTTCCTTTATCTCATATTTGTAGTGTTTACTTCTTGAAGGGTGTATGTCTACTGGTTTGCGATAGTTTTCATGTTGCGGCTAAGTCTAACTTTGAAGTAAAAGGTTAAATCTTTATTGGTTTAATAGCTGGGGTTGGAGCTTCTTTGTGCTGTTTTGATGTATCAGGTGTATATTAGACTTTAATGACTTTGTTTCCTTAACAAAATGAATGAGGCTTTTCTGTGATATCCCGGTTAGGGAAAAACAATGAAGAGAATTATTAGAACTTTATAATCATGACAAAGATAATTTGTTTATATGTTACGAGGTTATGAGAGTCTTAAGGAATACATGCTTAATAAACATTCGATGGTTGATTTTATTTTATATTTTTCTGGTTATAAATTGCACATGTGTTGGCTGATATTCTCCATGTTGGACAGTTTATATGTTATATATGCATCTAAGCCTCTAAGGCACCTTGAATATCCTAATGAATATACCCCTTATTAAACAATTAAGTGGCTTTATTTTCTACTTTCTAGTGGGTTAACATGACTGCAAATAGCTTATCCACTGCTTTACCCATCAATTTAATACAACTAGAGGTGTTGTTTCAAGAAATTAACTACAAGAGTAGCATTTTTGTGCATTTTCAGGTTGTGTAGGGCTCACATTCTAACATTGTAGACCTGTATTGAGAGGAGGAGCTTCTCGCCTTCTCCCAATAGCTGATATAGTGACTCCAAGTTTGAAGGAGGTTACTAGGTGGTGTGAGTTAGGACATAGTAGGTAATGTCTATATTGACATGGTACACTTGATAGTCTTGAAACTTCATGATCTAATTTCTTATAATTTTAACTTGGTAGTTGCATCTCAAAAGTTTCCTAAGAGATTTGGGAACTCTTAAATAAGGTTTTTTGTAAGGTATCATAAAAACAAAGGTTTCAAAAGAAATTGGTTCGGAAAATCCCCAATGCAGGTTACGGTCCTTAATTGCCTAAATTAGTAGCGGCGAAGTGGGGATTAGATGTGACATTGACTGATAACTCAACCAGAGGTAGAGTAACAATTGTATCAAAAAGTAATATCTGAGTTGATAATTTTTGTTTTCTATATATTGGTGTATATTATTGTATTCAAGTATGTTTTAATCGGCAATTCCTTTCTATAATTGCATTAAGGGTAAAATTCTTATCTTCATGTTGGATTGCGTGAAGATACCAAACACTCCAACAGGACTCAGCAAGCACAACTACTGTTTTCCGGAAAGGAGTCTGGGACAAAGGCAGATTTGGTTCTATCCATCAAATCCATATACGTGGATTCAGAAATTTCTGATGATGTGCGAAGGAAGGTAATTTTGGAGATATCAAGCAACTATTTCCAATTTTAGTTTCGAATCCATGTTTAATCATCTTAGAAATACTGCTTTTGAGTTTTAGTTATAATGTCTGATCGCTTCTAAAGTTAAGCTGAAACAAGTAATAATAAAGGTATTTTAAGAAATTTGTGGAACCTTTACTTTAATGTATGTACTTTGTTGTGGTAGGTTATTGATGCTGCTACTAAAAGAGGTGTTGCAACTTGCAACTATCAATCTTTGGTTTGTTGGCTGCAGCGCAACTCGTGTGGTTTGTGAAGGGCCTTCCATTTGGAGATATCTTGGCCACACAGAAAATGTTGTTACTGTAAGTTCCACTTGCGGGATAATCCCATTGAACATACATTTTCGTTGTCTGGATGGTCGGGTGATTCTGGTCTAAAATCCGTAGTTGGCCATTTGCATATTCTGAATTGGTGCACGTATAAATATTGTACTTGGCCTAAATATTGTTTTTTTTTTCCAGCCACAGTGGATCTTGAAAACGGTGAAGGAGAATAAGTTGCAAAGACTTGTTCACTTGTCTGCTGACCTCGCGAGGCAAGCGTTTGGGATTCTAGGAAATTTTCAGGCTCGACAGGTATCTTTTCTGATGGTTTTCCTGAAGCATGTAGGATGTCTTGAAAACCTTCTGATCATTCTCAAGTTTATATTCAACTTGTATGAAGCACAACATTTGTTTGGGCTGGTTTTAACTTTTTAAACCATCATAAAACCACTTAATGTGGATTGTAAGTTTTTATTTGTCGTAAAATACTTCCTGGATCCTGGAAGAAGTCATCTGAACAAGTGGACAACTTGTAGTTTATCATAGATCCAATAAAAAAGTAACAAGAAAAGAAAAAAATCAAGAACAAGAATATGAATATGAATTGAAAACATTTGAAGAGAAAGAAAAAAGTTATAGCAGTATGTTCTGTTTCAGGAGATTAATGGGACGGATGGTTCTCAATATGTTATGAGTGTCAGGGAGCATCCAATGTATAGTAAAAGTAGAGCAAGCCTTGAAGAGAGGTAACAAATTGTGGATTTGGCAAAAGTTGGAGTTCATAATCGTTGGCCTCGCCATATGCAGGTTTGCAATTGTTGATATTCATTTTTATTTGGGCTTCTCATATCCCCGTATTTATTTTTCTAAGTCATGTCCAATTTATATCCCCACCAAAATTCAGCCCTTAACTTATTTTTGTATGGGCTTCATGGATGAGTGTCGGACAATTTGTATTTGAATTTAATATCAACCATGCTTACTGTTTATGTATGTTTATGGTTTGCTGCTCTCCTTTTGTTGAATTCTTTATGATGACACCAGTGAGAGAGCATCACCAACTCACTTCTATAATCGGGTTCTATATGATGTTTTAGAAATTAAAATAGGAAAACAGACCCCCCAATGCACTCCTCTATTTAGAAATTGCTGGAATAGGAGTCGAAAACCAACAGAAATGTAGAACCGTTGGGACGGCACAACTTTACCTGTCCCAATTGGACATAAAGACAGAAGGAAGCTTAGCATTTTATAATACAATGTGACAATGGGCGTTTTCGATAGAGGCTTTGGTCAAGAGTTCGAATACAATGTGACAGGAAGGTTGAACTTTTTCCCAAAGTGGGATGGACTTGAGGATAACAATAATTGAGTGGTATGCTTGTTCAGGGTGAGTGTTGCTTATGTTCTGAATGGTTAGTTCTCTATTTTTATCTTTATTTCACTTTCTTTTCGGTATAGTGACACTGGTTTTGTGTCTCCAGACTTGCATGTTCTCTTGGCTACAACAGAATGTGGTTATTGAGACAAAATAGCTTCATTTTCATTAAGGTCTAGATTTAGGATGACACACAGGCCAGTCAACTTATTGATTCTAAAAGCTAGCTATGATAGCGGGGTTTCCACGTTATACCTAAAGTATGTCCTTGTTAATCTCATTCATTGTTTAGTTATGATTTTTCTAGATGTAATCAGTACTTGAGACCAATAACACTTTTAGTTTGAGACTACATTTTGTGTTTGTGTTCTCTTATCACGTAGCTTTAAATGGATGTGATTGTGTTATTAAATCATTTTTATATATGTTTGGTTCGTAAATTGGGATTTGGATTGTGGCTTTATTCCTTTAGTATTGAATTGGATGTTTTTTTTTTGTTATTCACTTGTTACTTGGCTTTATTACTTTAATTGATATTTTTTTTTTGTAGGTACTCTAAAAAAGGTTGCTCCTGCTTACGACACTATACTAATTGAAAACAGAGGGATTAATGTTCTGACCAACTTTAACTTAAGCATGCACATAAATGAGCTAGTCAAAGCTAGGTGCCAGTTCACCAAGCGATGCCCATAAATTGATTGGGCACACTCGGAGATCAAGCAAAAAAAGGCGACCAGTGTCGACCAATACAATTCGATTTTCTATGACAACATATTAGACATCATAAGATTAGGTTAGATGAAGTCAGTTTTATATACGTTTGATTTGTAAATTGGGATTTGGATTGATGTTTATGTTTTTATAATAATGTTTAATTAATTAGTGGTTTGTTTCTTGTTATTCATATGTTGATTAAGTTTGTGGAATGAGATCTCTATAAGATGGAATAATCAGATGTGCTAAAGCTAGATGTGTAGTGTGGAAGCTCTTTGAGCCAGAAAAAATAATATAATTTTTTTTTTTTATTGACAAAAGTTTAGTAACGGATATTTCTGTTATAAATAGTATGACACATTTATTACTAATGGATATATCCGTCACAAACTAAATTTGTTTTCCCACTAGAAAAGTAAGGCGCCAAAACATTACTAACACATGTATCCATTAGAAATTACAAATTTAAACGGGCTATCAACAATTGGCTATCCGTTACAAAGAATTATAGTAACGGATATAACTGTTACTATAATTTCAATAACGGTTATATCCGTTACTAAATTTGGCCTAAATGACAGTAACGTTTTAGAGCTAACGGATATAACTGTTGGTAAAAATATAAGTAACGGATATAACTGTTGGTAAACATTTTTTCTGGTGTAGTGAATGTCTACGTACATAAATTGTCCTGATATGTCTAAAGGATAATGATGTCACACTTTGTTTGAGGATGTGATACGGAGCAAGAGTGATGGCTTCTAAGGGCGTACACAATAAGACTGGTATCCCACACCGACGTCTTTGGTACTTTTCTTAATGAAATAATGGGAGAAGATATCGCGGCTAGTGATTTTAGGTTCGCCGGTTTTATTGTATGCATTCGCGGCATACATAATCTTCCAAAAATTTCCTATGTCTTGACAGGGTGGGATGTTGAAATAATTGCACACCTTGACGTCCAGGAGAGTGAGGGGCAACCGTAGACTGGCGATAATTTGACCCACCGTGATTAAAAAGTACCCCGGACGGTGGGGAACCAGGTGAGGGTAGTGTGTGATAGATGGCACGTGTTCTAAAGTTATGTTGGCTAGAAGGCCATAAGCTCCCCTAATTGCGTCCAAATTAGGGCGGCGACATCGCGAGGGTGGAGGTAGTAAAAGGACTTGGTGCCCGGAGGTGGAGAGGGCCGCCGTAGGGGCAATAGGATGCGGAAACGCTACTCTATGTGAGCGAGAAGTGGAAGAGTCGCCGGAGTTAGAGCCCAACATCGGAAAAACAGAAGGACAGACACGGGATACAAACAGAATCAACTATTTAGCTTGAACAAAAATAAAGGAAGCCTAGAAAACGTACCGACTGAAGCAAAGAGAGTGGTTATGCCTGAGTAAAGGTCCGGAAAGATGAAATAACCGCCAGGAGACCGAGGAAGCGCACACAAACTGGAGGTTGATTGGAGAAGGGGAAATGGTAGAGCAGTGGAAAGCAAAGGGAGAGAGGAAAACAAAATGAGGAATAGGGAGAGGGAGGGGAGTTTAAACAGGGGAGGGGTAAAAGTGTAATTATTGGGATTTGTGGAACTCAAGGAGTTAGGCGGACAGTCCAGCCAGCGCAAGGTACGAGCGGCGGCTGAAAATGCGCATGATGACTGAAGCCCACCTCACACGCAAACCAAGAAAAAAGAACATGGGCGGTGGAAAGAGAATAACAATGAGAGTTCTCGACCCCGGATCCATTAACAGGATTCCGGAGTCGAGAAGGGGCATTTGTAGTGACACAATGTGGGAAGATTGGACTAAGTCAGCGGTGCAGGAGATAGGATGCAACATAACTAAGGAAACGGAGGAGTAGTGAATCAAGACCGCGGACGTGGCATGCGTACAGTCTAAAGGAGAGCCATGGGATAACAGGACAGATGGACGGTCCAGATGAGAGGAGGGAGGTATAAAAGGAAGAGGGTGAGAAGAAAAAAATGAGGCCGCTAAAGGAAAAGAGAGGAGAGGAACAGAAAAAGAGAAAAAAAAAAAAGAGAACGAGGAGTTGAAATATTTAGGAATCATACAAAAATGTCTAAATATCCTTTAATAAAAGAATGCATATGGTCTAGAGCCAGTGTAGACTCTATAATACAAGTCATTAAAAACTTTTTTTTTCTTTAACTTAATTTTCAAACTTGAAACGTGTTCAAGACATTAAAATCAGAACCACAGATTGGAAAAAAAAATTAAATACTTCGTAAGCGTATTTGATTCTCACATAAAGGTCCATTTTGCTGTCATATTCAGACTTCTCTATTTAGGTCACGTAAAAAATTTACACTCTTTGAGCATTAAATTCACGTGTTTACTAAATCTACTAGTGTAAATTAGATGTAGGGAAAAAAATAATTCCCATAAACTCTAAACCCTAACACATATATATAGTAACAAATGACACGTCATTTAAATCGAACTTAACTGTGAATAACGGAGAATATAATAAGTGTATCAAATTGAAACAAAAAAAAAGTTCATTACACGAATGAAAGAGGAGTTTTGAGAGGTAACCTTGAGAGAGTGAATAGGCACGACTTACTGCTGAGCTCAAGCCTCAAGATGTGTTCTTGGAATTTTTAACTTATTGAGAATTACTGATATATTGAAAATATCGGTTTGATATTTCATACTGAAATATTGAGGTCTATGACAGTTTGAAAATATCGGATCCCATTCCACATTATACCAGTCGATAAATCAAGCATATTGGATGTTTTTGGATCATGAACCAGTCTTATGCAATGGATTGACCAGAGACCAACTACATTACCAAAGAAAATATATTTTTTGCCTCGTTTTACTTGAAGTTTTTTCACGACTTCTCTTCCTTTCACATGTACAACTACCTAAATATACCACTGCTAATATATGACACATAGCTAAAAAGTGTGTTACCTCTCTGACTAAGTTCTTTTATTCGGTAACTTCTTATTCTCTCGGCATTGCTCTGAACTCCATCTGGTGATTGTTTGTTCCTCTACGGTATAGTGTTTTAAACATGAAGAGATCGCGTGTCACAACCATTTTCTCTATATGAAGAACTAACAATGTCTTGGCAACACCACCTTGGTTAACGTGGCATGAAGGTCGGGCCATGCAAACAGCGAGCATTTCTACTACTATTACATTACGATACAAAGGACAACATACCGGAATGACCAAGAGAAAGGATGATTTTGTAGGCCACAAAGTCCACACCATCTTGAATTTCGACCTCACAACCCGATTTTTTGCTTTCGCAGATGATAATACGCCTTGTAAGAAATTGGAAATAGGGCTATCTTTGACTTCATCAACTGCCTTATTTCCAATTTCTTACAAGGTGTATTCTCATCTGCGAGCAAAATATTGGGTTGTGAGGTCAGGAATTCAGTATGGTGTGGACTTTGTGGCCTACAGTTATCATCCTTCTCTTGGTCATTCTGAGTATGTTGTCCTTGTATCAGAATATAATAGTAGTAGAAATGCTCGCTTGCTTGCATGGCCCGACCTTCAATTCATACCACAGTTCGCCTTGAAGGTGGTGTTGCCAAGACATTGTTAGTTCTTCATATAGAGAAAAATGGTTGTGACACAGTCTCCTCTTCATGTTTAAAACACTATACCGTAGATGAACAAACAATCACCGATGGAGTTCGTGAGCAATGTCCGAAGAGAATAAGAAGTTACTCAATAAAAGAACTTAGTCAGAGATGTAACACACTTTTTAGCTATGTGTCATATATTAGCAGTGGTATATTTAGGTAGTTGTACATGTGAAAGGAAGAGAAGTCATGAAAAAAACTTCAAGCTAAAACGAGGCAAAAAATATTTTTTCTATGGTAATGTAGTTGGTCTCTGGTCAATCCGTTGCATAAGACTGGTGCCTGATCCAAAAACATCCAATATGCTTGATTTATCGACTGGTATAATGTGGAATGGGATCCGATATTTTCAAACTATCATAGGCCTCAATATTTCAGTCGGAAATATCAAACTGATATTTTCAATATATCAGTGATTCTCAATAAGTTACAAATTCCAAGAACACATCTTGAGGCTTGAGTTCAGTAGTCAGTCGTGCCTCTTCACTCTCTCAAGGTAACCTCTCAAAACTCCTTTCTCTTTCATTGTTTAATGAATTTTTTTTATGTTTCAATTTGATACACTTATTATATTCTCCGTTATTCAGATTTAAATGACGTGTGATATATATCCATCTAGAAAGATATGGTCTTTTTTTTCTGCTACAGTACAAAATTATAATAAAGGATGGTCCGGATCATTTTGAGCGCCATCCAACTGCTACTGAGTAGCCGATTAACCTCGAGATATGAGTTCTAATTAGAATTTTGAAACGGGACACTGTCGGGAACGGATCCCAATTGGTTTTTACGAGCTTAGTTTCCATCGGGTCGTGGGTTCGAGCCAGATGTTAGTTTCAATTTCATATATTTTTTTTGGTTAAATCTTTTTCAAATTCACTCACCAAACTTGGGAGAAGAAGAAGCTGATTGTGATTTCGGTGTTCACCTCGATTCTCTATTCATTTTTTTTTTCATCTTTCAATTTCCCACTTTATCAATTTCTCTCTCTTCTTAAACCAGATCTGATTTGATCATGAATTTGAAATATAATTATTTCAGCATTTTAGAGGTACGATTACAATCTCTATTCGAGTATCTATCTATTGAATATCATTTTTAATGGTTTTGGATCTGATTTGATATTTGAAATTTGGATTGGATTGTAATTTAGCTTGGTTTTGGATTAAAATGAGTTGGTTGCTGTTTCGTTGTTAGATTTGGGTGTTTTGATGTTAGTTATTTGAAAATGGTTGAAATTTTACATTTTTAGGTGTTTTGTTTGAATTATTGTTGTATGATTTGGTTGTTTTGTTTGGATCTTTGCATTGGTATTAAGAAGAATATTCTACCGTATCAAAGATTTGTTAACTTGAGATTGTTTTTCGTAGTGTTAGTTGATACATTGTACTGCTTGTATATTGCGATTTGTTAAGTGATTGTTTTGATTTGAAAATGTTCAGAATTGAAGTTTTATTGTTAAGGGGCTACTTGTCGCACTCTTAAACATAGATTTGGCATATTTTGATTCGTGAGCAACTTTTTGTTTGTTTTGATCACTAATCTTTCACCTATTGGTTTCAACCAGCAAGCTTTGATCTGTGCCCTCCCTATTGACGCCCTTCCACTTCTTGATTGTACGTGTTATAGACATGATGTATCACAGCAGTTGCTCCAAAATATGATGTGCTTAGTGGCAATTCTGATGAAATTAATGCGTGGGTAGTTGTTATGCTACCTATATGTTATGCTATTCTTTGTTATCCAATCATAGAATGTTCACTTTGTTAATGTATAGCATTGAGCTTGGGCTGCAGTTCAATTCAGTTCTCGAGCAAGCTGTGTTAGAAAATGCTGATTTTGTTTCTCCCAATATATAGCACTTTGTTAATATTTTATTCTAACTTTATTATGTTGAAAATGCTGCAAGAAAAGGAGAGGGGGGGGGGGGGGGACCCCTTGGCAGTTTCCTTTGAATTGGAGAACAATGCTAAAGTATGCATCCGCAACATGTTTCTTCACAATGGTAGCATGCCATGCATATCTCTGAAGTTGTTGTAAATTAGCTTTTTCATATAACATCACCGTTGAAGACAGATAAAGACTCTTGAGTGGACATCCGACGTACATATATTTGGTGTGTTAAAAGGCGATTGAAAAAGAGATAGTGGTTTTCCTACAACTCCATTGAAGTGGAACCAAGCTTTATTGTAAGTTTATTTCAAGTGCTCCGTTTCTTTATTTGGGTATAAGTTGCTCACATATGATTCTCAGTCAATGCGTAAAGAAATTTATGTCTTTTCTTTGTTGAGACATTGAAGTGGAACTAAGCTTTTTTAGTTTTCGCATGGTACTGCAAATTATCTTGAGCCACCCGCCCACCCCTGATCACAAAATGTTTGTTTGAATATAGCTTTTGAAATGTGTCTCAAGTTCTAAACCTAAAAATGCATGGAGGACAACATAATGAAGTCTTGAACCTGAAAATGTGTCTAGGTAAATGGGAGGATGACAACATAATGAAGTCTTGAACCTGAAAATGTGTAGGTAAATGGGAGGACATCCACTGTAAAGCTTACTCATGCAAGTTGGAAAAGTAAGAGTTTTCCTTTTCTAAGGTGCACTGTTTTCTACGTGTCTTACTCGGTAAATAATTTACTTTGCGATTTTTCTTATTTCTTTTTCTTCCTTTGATGTTCACAAGAAAATGTTTGTCTAATAAAACCGCATATGCCTATATTGGGTTGATTGGTAGGCCAAACCTGAGACCATGCGGAAAGTTTGTGAGATTGTTAGGAATCAACTTCATTCATTTCATCTGTACAGCTGGACACTGCTCGTTCACAAGCAAAATAGGGAAGAAATTCTAGCTTCCTTGCGTGAAAAGTACATACAAGTAGCATGTTTCAGGTAGTTTTGTGTATTTAGTGTGTCGTTGAATATGAGGGTACCTACATTATGCTTAAGGTTTTTATTTGTGGTGATAAATTCTATGCAGGTTGGTTGCATCAAACTAGAATGGAGAAGACTCTTTTTATCATTTGAACTTTTTTTAAGTCTTGGGTTATTAAAGTGAACGTTGAAAGATTATATGTATTATTCATTAAAGCTTTCTTATAGAACACCCTGGGAGCCAAAAAAAATTAATGAATTGGGGTTTGAGCTTAATTAGTTGATTATATTTCTTTTTCTTCACAACATTCCATATTCGGATGCCTGGAAAGATATGCCAAGTCTGCATGCTGGGAAAGTAGCTGGACAATTAAACTTTTTCTCCCTGATATTTTAACCTTTTGGTCTTCTTCATCTTCCTGTCTGCCTAACCTGTGTAGTCTTAAGGCTCAGTACAGACTACAAAGTGAGCATTCTTCATTTTTTCGATTTTATTTTATTTTGCTGAAATTTTTTTAGAATTTTTTTTCCGATTAGTTTTTTCAATTTTTTTTTTATTTATAATTTTGCATTTTCCTTTTATCGAACATTTTTTAATTTGTTTTCAAGTTTTTGCAATTTTTTTTCATTTTTTTTTTTAGTTTTGAGATTTTTTTTTTTTCTAATTTTCCGATTTTTTTTAGAAGGTTGGTAAATGGTCAAAGATGTATGTTAAAAATGGGGTTTTTTTTACAAATTTGAAGTAGGGCCAAAATTATCAATATGAAAAATACCAACGTCAATTACGCACAAAACAGAGTAACAGACGGAGTGGGGGGCAATCAGTAATAATTTTCAAAATGGGTGGTTATCTCAAAAGGAAGGGGGGGGTGGTGGTTAAGCCGAAAAAACCCGGAATTTTAATGTTCTTCTAATTTTAAAGAGAGAAATCAAAAGTTATTTTATTTTCATGTGGGCACCACAAAACCTAAAAAAGACATATTTTTTCAACAATGAGCCCCACATAGTTTTGGTTATTTTTTTTAATCATTATCTTTTATCTTTATTTTTTTTCGTTTTTGTTAACTTAGCAATAGAAAAAAAAATCAAGACATTGTTTTTTTGTGGGACCCACATAATAAAAAGGGTAAATATGGAAGTGGGAATATATTTAATTCTTTTGTGTTTTTTTTCTGCTAATTTGTAGTATATCTAATTATAATAAGTGATATATATATTTTTTTTACCCTTTTCATGCAAACCTAATTCTTTCTCTTTGATAAAATATTTTTTTTACATCTTTACCGGTATCAGAGCTCAACACTTGACACTCCTTATAGTATACAAACTTTTCATTTTAAAATCAATAGATCTCATCTCTTGTTCAATGCTAAACACAATCTTTATCACCTATTGCATAAATGATAGACATTAGTTTCTCTATGTATTTTTTCCCAAGGAAAACTAACCTGTCATGCTGGAAATTGAGGCGAGGCGTATCAGAAAATAGTTTTGTAAAGTAATAAATGGCATACCAACTACGACAGAAGCAGTTGTGGGAGAGAATCTGGACGCAAAAAAAGTGGGGTTGAAATTTTTTCCCAATGGACTATGGTGGTTGAGGTATACAATTTGAGGTAGGGACTATAGTGGGGTATACAATTTGAATATAGATACGGAAAAAAGTCCGACCTATGTAAATAGTTTTTCTACTAACGTTCATTTCTGGAACTATGCATTGTTTATAGAATGCACGAAATGTGGCTTAAAACATAATCCTGTGCATTGAAGAGCTATTATTTGTTTTTATTTTAGGTTTCTTTACTGGTAGGAACATGGTGTCCGTGGAGTTGATACGGAACATCTGTGAAATAATTTCTTTATACATTACTGACTGTTAGATGATCTGACATTTGTTGCACAGTACTTTCTTTATAGATTAGTAACTGTGGCATAATTTGACGTCTGTTGCACAGTGGAAATCATGTTGTGTTTTATTGTATAGATTATTATTTAATTATTATTTTGTAGGTCCTATATAACTTAAAAAAACTAAATAAATAATTTTTATATTATTATTTTCCTTTTATTATTAATCATATTATTTAGTTTATGTCAATTTTTTTTCCACCATAGATATAGCAATTTTATTAATAAGTGAACAAAAAAAAGATAAAATATGAAGTGGGGACTTAGTGTTCGTGAGACTTACATTTTTATTATGATGGAGCCGACATGAAAATATCAAATTTTAGATTAAAAAAAGTTTCCACTAATTAGAGTAAATTAATTAGGAAATTTTAATAGTCCTCTAATTTTAAAGAGAAAAATCAAAAGTTCTTTTAAAAGCTCACGTGGGCCCCACAAATCTAATTTTTTTTTCAACAGTGAGCCCCAACGTATTTTTAGTTTTTGTTTTTTTAATCGTTATCTTTTTTCCTCATCTTTTTTATTTATTTTTTTCGTCTTTGTTAACTTAGCAATTTAAAAAAAGCAAGAACATTGGTTTTTTTGTGGGACCCACATAATAATAAAAAAGGTAAATTAGCGATACCCCCACATTCAAAGATCGCTTTTGCAATACCCCGTTGAAGATCATTTACGATAGCCCCCACATTTCCATGGTATAAGAGGAATAAAAATTAGCAATAAAAATTGACCTAATGAAATAGTAGAGATTACCAAAACCCCTCCACTAAACTCGCCATTGCCACGTCAGATCTCAGATGAATATTTTGAACAGCTTCAAACCTTGATTTTTGCATCTTCCAAACACGAGTTTGACTCTTCATGGTGCGAATACATACCCACCAAATTGATATTGTTTTTGCATCTTCCAAATACGACCACCCATTATTGCTACTGAAAGATTTGAATCAAGGTGCAAACAATCGAATTGCGAGCTCTAATTTTGCAACAATGAAGGTAATTTACGATAAATTTTGAACATTTTATTGAGTCTATATGCACATATAGATAATTTTGCAACTCATTTGATTTTGAAATGTAGAATTCTTGTACTTTTTTTTTTTGAAGTACGAAATCAACGTCTGAAGAAATAGTCGAGGAAATATGATAGACTTTGTTTTGTTTAATAATGATGCACACTTATTCATTTGAGTTGCTATCAATGCTGCTTCCCTCTCCTCTTTTTATTCTTTTTGTTGGTGAGTCTAGATACTTTGTAGTATAAGAATTTGAGCTATCACATATCTAATACGAGTATTTGCTGGGAATGTGGTGGGCATGGTGGTAGTGGCAGTGATGGTGCTAATGCTGGTGTTGGATCTGAGGTGTCGTGTGGAAGTAGTAGAGGTAATGAAAGTTGGACACTAGTCATTGGTCTCTCTAGTACATAACTCATAATAGAAGCATACCCAACACACCTAAGACATCATATTGGTAGGCAATAAGTTCTTGTCTTTCCTCGCCACTATATTCCAGTTTCATGAAGCACGTACTACACTACTTAAAACCTGATGTAGTGACCTTTTATCCCCCTTTTTGCACTTTTCTTGAGCTTTCATTGATGTGAAAATTTTGTTGTTTCAACTCTCTTGAATTAGTATATATTTGAGTTGTTGACCGCAGGTTGAATGTCAGTTGTGTGATCAACTTGGACACTCAGCTATTGAGTGCCAATTTATGTGCTCTCCTTGTAAGGAAGGTGCATATGACGGTATCCGATTGTTGGGCATATCGCAAACAACAAAGAATCCGGGAAGGAAATACTTGAAGTGCCAGCATTCGACATGTCGAAGTTATCTGCAATGGTTGGATAAAGTTGTTCTTGAAAAAAAATTCTGGGATCAGATCAAGCTCATCAACAAATGAATGCTTTAAGTGTGGTCAAGTAGGCCATTGGATGGCAGAGTGCCCTTGGGTAGACTGTCATTGCATTCAAAATGATTGTAAGGGAAGGAGGACTATAAAAACTACCAAGCATGGATTAAATGTTGGAAAGAAGTACTTGAAATGCGAGAGTTGCAAGGGATTTGAATGACTTGAAGATGCACTGAAAAGGGAGTCAAGAAAGAAGAAAACCACTTTAACTGCGGAACCTATCGTTACACTAAAAATGACTCTGTCAGAATTTTCAAAACTCAATATAAATGGATGAACATGTACTCAAAATTGTATGTAAGACTAGTTCCTCCCGTGTACTCTATTTGAAACTCAAGTCGGTTTACTCCCTTGTACTTTTTCTTTAGTTAAATTAATTTCCTTAAGTTTGTCAGAAATTTTCCTTGTAAACTAAGGAAACTCGAGTTTGTCAGAAAATATCCATCAATTTTGAGTAACTCTAGTCAGTTTACTCTAATTTGTTGTGGTTTTGAACTTTTGGCTGGTGTTAGATTATTTTGGCCTGTTCAATTACATACCCTTCTATCAAGTAGACTATGAACGAGGCAATATAAGAAGGAAAAGATGGAATTGGAGAAGTATGTCATCGAGCTCCAAGTGCAAAACGAGTCGAGCCGAGTTGAGCTCGAGCTATTAGTAGCTTTGGACGAGTCGAGCAAGCTCGATGACTAATTCGAGTCAAGCTTCTACATGTGTGAGTCGAGCTTCAGTATAGCAAAACTTGACTCGGGTACTCAAGTAACTCGATGACTAGCCCTACCTATACGAGGCAATAATTTGTCAAATATCGATATCGGTTTGCTAAAAAATCGGCATATATCGTCATATTTTGTGGCAGTGCAGGACTATAACATAATATTTGTCATACGTCAAAGTTATGTCACTCCCAGTGACATAATACATTGACTTTTCATATTCGGAACTCTATTGCTGAACAGACACATTAGTACATGTATGGCACCAACAGTGTCATACCCCAAACTCCAATCTCACATTTGGCTCTGTTTGACTCTTTAGTGCCGAACAGAAGAATTTCAACATATGTGATCCACACTGGCAACAGTTTGTACAGTACGTAGTTAAATGGAAGAGTAACATGTATGATGTATCTGATCAAAACGGTGAGTGGTTCAAACAATTATACCTAGGCTATATGATCCCTGACAATTAATCTGTAACCAAATTTGTTTATCCTCTTTTGTTTGTATTTCGAACTTTTTAATCTTCATTTACTGGACTAAGATAAAGTGCAAACTTTTGGTCACTTGGAATGAAATATTAGTAAAGCACAACAATTTTGTTCTCCGTTCGGCTCCATAGTACCAAACAATACGTATAATTTCCACATATGTCAGAAATAGTGTCATACTCCACTGACATATCTCTGCCCAACAATATTTACTAGAAAAATTAGTTGCATCCGCTATATAACTTCCTCTAATAACTTATGCAGTTTAACAACATTAAGGATCTTGAATGAACAAAAAGAGTAGAAATCCTAAAAAAGAAAAGAGGAAAAACAACAACATTCACAACCATTCCTGCAGTGGTGTGTTCCTTTAGTAAATATTTTACATGGGTTCATGCAGCTACACAAAATTTAAACAGGTAATTGTTGGATGTGATCACCTACCTGCTTGCATGTGCTGATCAAGTAACATATTCATGCATTGACACCAAAATATTCATCCACATTACACACACAGTACATAACACGGCACATTGAAATTGGAATGGTACAAATCCTAACTTCAATCCTGCTACATAGTCTTCGAAATATTACATGGACAGTGTGGCAAAATACGACATAACATACATCCCTAGTTTCCAAAATCATTGCATCCACATGTTGAAGTTAATAAGAGTTTTCAAAAGCACATGATGAGGGTCCCCAAACATTCAAAACTTCCCAAAGTTACATATATATTGTCCAGCTGTGGTTGTGATTTGTTCAACTCATACATCACCATCTCGACGGCAATTTTATTCCGAATATATGGCATGTCCGCCTGCAAGTTGGCATATACAGTCATGCATAGTCAAAATGGATGTGTGAATAAATAAAACCATGGTGCTTTTGAACAATTAAATTAAGTAACTACCTGTAAAAACTCTTCGGAGAGTTTGTGACCATCCCAAAGCTGCATATATTTCATCATGAAGACTCCACAATCGAATCTACAAAGAGACAAATAGTTTAGTAACTCTACAAGCCAAGGTTGTTGCAAATTTATGCTTGAAAATTGAGATTACCCATTCAGCTGTTGTGGAACATTCTCGATCAATTGTTCAATCTTCCAGTCTTTAACTGTACAGCTCCCAGTGAACTCATCTCCAAGTAGAGACATGATGTGATACATGTAGGTGACCTAATAAAACAAACACAAAAGTAAGTCATGGCATTGGCATAACTCAGAACATGTTGTAAAAATTATGATCACATAATTGGTCATTAGCATATATCATACCACTCTCTTCATTGATTGCTCCCCTCCCGATATTCGTGCTAAACTAGTTAGGGAATCCATAATGACAACCCTCTTCTGTTCAGGTGCAAAGACGTACAACCACCAATGGTAGTTGTTCACAATTGGCACGAACCACTACACACTCACATCGAAACATAATTAGTTGAAGCTTCTGCTTTGTACTTAGTGATAAAACGCTCTTTATACAACGTTTATTGTTTTCAGTTACTTATTTTATGAAGTCCGAGGTCCACAATCCAAAGTCCGAAGTCCAAAGACCCAAGTCCAAAGTCCAAAGTCCAACGTCCGTATAGTCGTACGTTTTAGTCAAGTTACCTTACTCACGTGGGTTTGGTAGGATAGGTCGAGTAAGGGATCGTCTAAACCTTAGGGCTCGGAAAAGGTTCACAACTAGAATTACAACTTTTGGTGAGTAGGATTTTAGGTTTTTTAGTTGGTTTTAATTAAATTAACGGTAATGCAAATAATGTAAATTACTACGGTGATTATATGTAGATTAACCAAAATAGAGAAACAGGGAGAGTTAATCATACTCATGCAAGAATCATTTTTAACAGTTTATATTACCACATCACTACATCTCTAATTGCCTCGTGTTAGGAGGCGGCGTCAAAGTATTGATCCAGCTAGCGCATGCCCACATCTCTCGAGCGCAGATCACACTAGCATAAGGAGTTGAACTAATATTTCATCTACGGAATATCATTTCAGCTCTGGCTCGATTCCACATCAATTTGGACAAATTGGAGAGTCATGTTCGACACCATAAGTTAGCGAGACATTTTGGGCGGCGTCCAAGACTGTTTATTCGAGCATCGGCATTCCAAATTTGTCTGATCTCGGTCATTTTGGGATCGGATGTCTAATCTATGCCTAATTCCTAAGTAGTGATTCTAGAATATTAACGAAGTCAATCCAGATTCACACACGCAAAGATAACCCTCCCGAGGGGGATCACTCATGGTCATTGAAGGAATAATAAAACTTTGTTGTATACATTAAGTAAATAAATGTAGGACAGGGAATTACACTAGAAAAGAAATGATTATTAAGGGTAAAATGACTTACGATATTTAAGGCTTCTTTGGAAAATAAATGACGGAATGTAAGTGCTGAATTAAAACTAACTACTGCTAAGTGGAAGCTAGAGCATAAAATACTGAAGGAAAATATATGAAGGCTACCCCCTCATATATATAGGCTGGAGACTGGAGAATGATTTAATTGAGTTTTGGCTGTTTCTCCATTTGAGACATTCAAAGTTTTGTTTTCACGTGACTTCCTTTAAACCAAATTTTTGTTTACGAAACAAAACTTCATTTAATGTTTTGTCCGTTTGTGCTTTGTATTTGTCCCTTTGCTCAATTTCATTTCCATCTTTGAACAGGTATGTGTCTTCTCTCATTGCAAGGTGGCACAATTTTGTGACCATCTCTTGCCACCTGCCTATACTGACTCGTCATGCTTTTTGGCCCCGCCGAGTGGGTCCACTTAGTATGTCCAGTGGTGGCGCCGATTTTGGCGTTTTTACAACTTTCTGTCTTTGCGTAGAGTTTGTCGCCCTGGTCGCTCTGGCAGTTCACTAGCCAACGTCGGCACCCCGATTTATCAGATTTGAGCTTCAGAAGTTTGCTGCTTCTTTATATGTGGACCCGCTTACGACTTTGGTTTTGTTCTTTTGGAAACTTTGGCTCTAGTCAGGCTCTGTTGGGCTTCACTGGGGTTGAGTGGGAAACTTCAAATATTCCAGTATTCCCGTACTTCGACGCATGTTTTATCATTATATTCATTTTAAATGCGGAAACTTGCAAAAGTACGAAAATATAATTATTACATGATTATTAAACACATAATCGACCAAAATGCTATGTCTCTCGGGGTTTAATATTACAGTTTTGGGTGCTTATCACACTACCCCCAAACAGGATTTTGCTTGTCCTCAAGCAAAGAGGAGACATTAAAATGATAAGTGGTCAAAAATGTGTTGTCCTAAGCTAAACCTCATTTCGCAGAGTGCGGTTGCATTGACCGTATGCAACAAGGCCTTGAACCACTAGGAATTCCCTAGTGGACGAGTTATAGCCTCGTGAGAGTTTTCCAGAGAAGATACTCACAAACTTCATTTATACTACTGGCGACTTCATTAACAAAGGCTTGTTTCCTTAATTAATCTCATGTATCTAGACATCTCACCAGCAGGGGAAACAAGGATTTTATTCTTTCGAAATTCAAGTTAATATACATACAATAATTGAAACATCTACGTATGAGCATGCATGCAGTGATCTAATATTGAAATGTACGAGTAGGGCCGTTTCTGGATCCTTTGGATAGCGTCCTTAAGTAGGTTCTCACAGGTATGTGTCGAAACACAATTTCTCTCTTATTTTTCCACTCAAGCTTTGCTATCTCCAGTGTGCAGTGGGCACATGTTTCCTCACATACTCAATGACAGTCAGAGGAGTCGAGGTCGAGAAGTCACAACTACTACTTATTATCACACTATCCTATTCCTAATTGAGCTAAAGGTTTTTATTAGGTGTTATGGGGCTTAGGTGGTAGTGTAGAAAAAAAAATGGAATGGAAAATTCAAAAATGATAAGTATGAGAGAATAAGGTCTTCGAGATATTTATATTAGAGAATCCTTATTTTCTTTCCTGCTTCTAACATGGGTTTCCATACTTGGATTTTTCAAGCTTTTGCATTCCCTTTTGATTTGATTTTTTGGGGGGAATTCTAACCTTGATATTTCTTTTGATTTTTGGAAACATATTTCTATTTTTTTCTTTTTCTTTTCTTCTGAAATAGGTAACTGATTTTGATTTGTGACAAGGTTTTTCTCTTATTTTTCTGCACTTCATCCTATTTCTCATACTCATCATCTAGGTAGGCTTATTTATTTGTGGTTAATAGATGGGTAATGATTTTTTTTTGTGAAGTAGAAAGGATTAATGAAAGGTTCAGTGGAGCGATTAGCAGTAAATTTTTATTTTTACAGGTGTGAATTTTTGGCTATATCGATCCAAAGAAGGCCTAAATTCTCGCCTAGGATTTGGGTAGTGATCAAGTAAGTAGACGTGTGAACTTCTCTATTCGGAAGAACTACTCCTCTGTGTCATTATTCATATATCACACATTTTGAGGCTTTTGGTTAGATTCTTACAGGATATGAAAACTAAGTTGTCTAACCGTGGGTCCCAGAAACTTACTGCTGTGTACATTTAATGATAGTCAGTGCATGAATGCTTCTGAAAAGATGTAAAAACTATTGCATACGTATTAAATTAAGTTTCTAAGAACAAGTCCTAATTCTGATGCTAGGGTGAGATTTCTAAATATTTTTCATCATAGAAGGGAAACGAGAATTTGTCACTAAATACGTTTATTTAGACATTAAGTAAACTATATACAACCATGCATGCCTATTTTTTTGCAAAAGGTTCTCACCACCCCCAAACAGTCGGACACTGTGTCCTCAAAGTGTTAAGAGGAAGAAAGAGTATACCTGAGAGGCTTTGAGCAAAAATCTAGCTGACATCTTCCACAGAAATTTATTGTAACACACTATATATTATACATCATAAAAGTAGAAGCACAATCGTTGTTAGAGTAGCACCTTTGTTAGGTTATTTATTTATTTCACATCAAAGCGTAAAACAAATATGTACATGCATCAACTCACATTGCCCCAACCTTGAACTAGGGGATAGTCCATCCTTGCCTCGTCCCTGTAGAAATGTCATTCCCTTGCATCCCTCCAATCTATCATAGCTTTCCAGACTTCACTCCACTTCCTCTTTTTGCATTGTCTAGATGAGCTATCATTTTATCATCATCGGGGAAAGAATGAACTTTCTTTAGATACCGGCGGGCGTCGCCATGTCCTAAATTGCAAAGAACGAATTATCTTGTTTGTTGGACACATAGAGTCGAACCTTTACCCAAATCTAAAAGGTGGCAAAGCGTGGGAAGTACGCCCTCACTATCCCGCATGTTGTAAAATTGGCGAGTGATATAGTCTTTGCCGAAAAGACTATATAAGCCTTCTTAAGATTCTCAATTACTAGGTGCGTAATGTCAAAGGCGGTATGTTCTTTGGGCCAATGCATGGAATGTCTTACATTGACTTTGATGCAAATGGAAAAATGCCAATCCCCTATGATACAAGACTGAAAAATAAATAACATGGTAGTTCCAACATTCATGGTCATACTGGCTAGTGGAATAGTGAAATCTGGCCATCGGCCAGCTTCGGCACGTTCTCTGACGTGGGCAATGCCATCGCCATACCGGGCAGCAAAATCTTCCCTAGAATAGTCATTAAAGTCATTCTCTATCATGTATTGAATTGGGAGGTCTGGCTGAAGAGGAGGAAGATCTAGGGCCATAACAACAGTTGGCTTGTAAAAAGAGTGTCTGGTGTTACCAATACGTAGTGTAAAACCATTCAAAGGGAAACCCTGGACAGCTGGTAGATCTTCCATGTGATCATAAAAATAAGTTGCCAAACCTGGGGAGTACGTCTGCTCCGGGTGTAGAATAAGAGAGTTCCAACCAACTTGAGTGATGTAGTCTCTGAAAAGATGTCCATATGCCGGAGAATTCAGCAACGAATGGAAAGATTGTTCTGGAATCATCTTTGGAGCTTCCATTGTAGAAGATTTGAAAAAAATGTGACCCTTTCGCTCCTGCAGGATCTAGGGAAGGTGGAGGAAGGTCTTGTTGATGTTTGAGGGCTTCGAGGTGCCGATGACGTTCAGTCCCAGCCATTGAGTCACAACCAGCTAGTTCCATCGCACCGAGCGCTGATACGCGCATTTCCCGTCTATGTTGTACTCTCCCTCGATTAGCGTGTCAAGCATTAGGTCGTAAGTCCGTGGGTACACGGACTGCTTGCTGCCGAATCGACGCGGTCGACTAGAGGAATGCCCGTGATCCGGGAGAGCAAAAGCAGGTGTGACTTCGGGCATTACACACCCTTGATGTTTACCCAAAAATGGTCGCCATTAAAGCTCCCATTATCGTAGAATTTCATCACCAAATCCTTGGAATAAAGCCATCCATTATCATATAAAAAGTACTCCCATCCTCTAGAGTGAATTTCATTATCAAAGAATGGAGCAAACATCCCATTTTCAAATAAATTTCCAAAATTTTTCTCCACACAAATACGCCTGTTACCGGCCATTACTGGTCTTAGGGAGAGGCTGGATAATGATTAATGATGAGGGGAAGAAATGAGACTTGCTGACGGAAGGGAATTGTGGTCGAGTTTGTAAGAGCTAGCGAGACACTGGATATAGTGTGGGCCTGTCTCATGCGAGACTAAAGCGAGAGGGGGCAAGATCTGGTTTTTTGGGAAGAAGAAGAATGTAAGGGTGACGCGTGTTTTTGGGTTTTTCGTGTTTAAATGGACCAAGAATTCAATATTTTGGTTGGGCCAAAAAATTTTCCCAAGCCCAAATCAAGCCTAAAGCCCGATTTAAGCCTAAAAATTCAAATGCTTACCCACGACTCGTTCGGACTCCGAATTGGACGAATGAGATATCGAAACAATCGGCACGAAAAATGCTATCTAATTGTATGAGTCATTCTTGAAGGTCACAAGAGTTTTTGAAAAGAAGGAGAGTGTTTTATTTATAAACAAGGGTTTTATTTATATACAAGGGAGATATACGTGAAAAACACTAGATGTCCAGAAGAGTCACCATCTTAAATCATAGACAACTGTCATGTCGGATCTAGAGCAAATCCAATCCAGCCAGACTGTGGCTTTACCTCTATATATTATGGGGTTAGGGGCAGGACAATACCATCCTGGACCGTGCGCGCTACGGTCTAATAAAATTGCCCTTATTACATACGGCTATCCTCAAACCACCCCAAGGGAACTCAAAGTAACCAATTCTAGGGTTGGTTTGGTGGAATCCATTGCCCGTTTGTGTTCCAAGTATGCAACATCTGAGGTTGGACACGAATCTCATGTGTAAAACTTAATACAAAGGGACAAGGCAACAATATAAACATATTTACAAGGTGAGTCTTTTAACGTCAGATCCTCAAGACGAGTCGGGTCTTTTAATGTCAGATTCTCAAGACGAATCCCAACCTATGGGGTAATTGCGCGGCGACGAAGATTATCCTGCGCAGCTGGTGTCAGACAAAAGTATACCTTAAACTGGCTAGTATCGGATAGGAAGTTAGGGCCTAGACAGAAGGGTGTATGACAATGCATACACCAGCCCATCCTTCGCAGACGCCGTCGTTTCACGAGCAAAAGTACTACGACCATTCCCTATTAAGTGATGAGTGAGACTTACACCAAAATGATTAGCTGAAGTTTGCGAGGTAGAGAGTAGAAAAGGGAAGAGAAGGAAGGAGGTGAAATTTTAGGTACCCATCGTTTACGAAAAGCACGTTTGCTCGTGTTGCGAGAAGACATTTATACTTTCGGTTCTGAAATAGAGTTTTTGTGGACTAAGGTTCAAAGTTTGCAACAACCACACACTTCAAAGAACTATGGAGATCATGAGATAGAAGATGGCCCGACTACCAAAATGGCGTACCCTCTATAGAAACAAGATTGAGTACGCCAAACGAAACATCTAGTCTGTGTAGACCGGATCCTAAAGAAGAGTCTGTTCAACATCTGGTGAGCGTAATTCGTGGTAATGTTTTAGGTGTTGCCCATTGACTTGAAATTCGCTGTTATCTTGTGGATTAAGCAAAGAGATTGCCCCATAATGTTTCACAGCTGACACAATGAAAGGACCAGACCATCGTGTTTTCAATTTACGGGGAAAAATGTGTAACGGAGTTATGCAATTATAACTTTTGGCCAATTTTAAAATCCTTACATAAAAATGTGCTTGTCGTGCACTCTTTTCATATTAGCTTTGTAGGATTTCGAGAGATCATATGCATCACTCCGAATCTCCTCAAGCTCATTTAATTGCAGTTTTCACTTCTTGCCTGCCTTGATGATATTGTAATTGAGGCTTTTGATGGCCCAAAGGGCACGATGCTCAAGTTCAATTGGCAGATGACAAGGTTTTCCAAAAACAATGCGGTAAGGAGACATCCCTATAGGTGTCTTAAATGTTGTTCGGTATGCCCACAAGGCATCCGATAAAAGCGGAGAGACCGATCCTTTCTTGATGGGTTGGTGGTTTTTTTCTCGAATAGACTTTATCTCTGTTGGAGACTTCCACTTGGCCACTCGTTTGTGGGTGATATGGAGTAGCAACCTTGTGAGTAACTCCATATTTTTTCATTAAAAACCCAAAAATTTTATTACAAAAATGTGTACCCCCATCACTGATGATAGCTTTAGGGACACCAAAACGAGAGAAAATGTTTTCTTTAACAAATTTCACGACAGTCTTATGGTCATTGGAGCGACATGCGAGTGCCTCAATCTATTTGGACACATAGTCTACAACGACTAAAATGTATAAAAAACCTTGAGAAATAGGGAAAGGTCCCATAAAATCAATGCCCCAAACATAAAAAATTTCCACAATCAAGATAGGATTTAGGGGCATCATATTTCGTTTGGTAATTCGACCTAGGTGCTGACAACGAATGCAAGCTATGCAATGTTCGTGTGCATCGCAAAAAAGGGTAGGCCAGTAAAAACCATATTGTAATACCTTGGCCGCAGTTTTCTTTCCACTAAAATGACCTCCGCAAGATTGTTCATGGAAAAAGGATAATACGTCGGTGTGCTCCCAGTCGGGAATGCAGTGACGAATGAGTTGGTCGGAACAATACTTAAAGAGGTAGGGGTCATCCCAAAAATAATATTTTACGGTGGATAAGAACTTTTTATGATCAGAACGTGACCAAGAGGAAGGAAGTTCCTCAGTAACTAGGTAGTTAACGATATCCGTGTACCATGGAGATGAGAAAATAGAGTACAAATATTCGTCTTGGAAGGAATCACAGATGGCTTCAGAATCACTATCAATGTCACCAACCAACCTTGATAAATGGTCGGCCACGACATTTTCGGTTCCTTTCTTGTCCTTGATTTCCAGGGTGAATTCTTGCAAGAGAAGGATCCAGCGGAACAATCGTTGTTTTGCGTCCTTTTTTGCGAGTAAGTACCGAAGTGCGGCATGGTCAGTATATACGATGGTGGATGTTCCAACTAGGTAAGGGCAAAACTTATCCAAAGTATAGACAACAGCTAGGAACTCTTTCTCAGTTGTTGTGTAATTACGTTGAGCGTCATTAAGAGTTTTACTAGCGTAGTAAATGACAACGGGTTTGTCATCACGTCGTTGGCCTAGTACGACACCAATAACAAAGTCGCTTGCGTCACACATTAGTTCGAATGGTTGAGACCAATCAGGGGGGGTGAATGATAGGAGCAGTAGTCAGAGCGGTTTTTAGAGTATCAAAAGCTTGTTTACAATTGAAATTGAAGTCGTCGAATACCGCATCCTTAAGCAGGAGATTGGTTAAAGGTTGAGCAACTTTAGAAAAATCCTGAATGAATCTCCTGTAAAACCCAGCGTGGCCAAAAAAGGCACGGATATCACGAACTGTACGTGGGAAAGGTAGCGAAGAAATTTTAACAATTTTAGCTTTATCAACCTCTATCCCGTCTTTCAAAACAATATGACCCAGAACAAGTCCTTTAGTAACCATGAAATGAAACTTCTCCCAATTGAGTACCAGATTTTTCTCTTCGCAACGCATCAATACTTTAGAAAGGTTGGATAGGCAGTCGTCAAAGGAATTCCCGTAGATGGAAAAATCGTCCATGAAGACTTCCATATAACGTTCCACCATATCACTCGAAAATGTGAAGAAGCATGCGCGTTGGAAGGTGCACGGGGCATTACAAAGACCAAAAGGCATCGATGCGTATGCAAAGGTTCCAAAGGGACATGTGAAAGTTGTCTTTTTTCTTGATGGTGGGATCGATGACAATTTGGAAGTATCCGGAATAGCCATCAAGAAAACAGTAGTAAGCATGACCGGCTAAACGTTCTAGCATCTGGTCAATGAATGGGAAAGGGAAGTGATCTTTACGTGTTCTTGCATTAAGTTTGCGAGAGTCAATGCAAATTCTCCATTTTAATGGAATGCGAGTGGAGATGCACTCACCATTTTCATTTTGTACCACTTGAATGAAGGACTTTTTAGGAACAACGTGGACAGGACTAACCCAATCACTATCAGAAATAGGGTATATGATACCTGCATCAAGTAAATGTAGAACTTCCTCTCTCACCACTTCCTTTATGGCGGGATTAAGGCGGCGTTGTGGTTCTCGCGATGTCTTTGTGCCGTCATCGAGATGTATGTGATGCGTGCATATGCTAGGGTCTATTCCCTTGATATCATCTAAGGACCATCCGATAGCGGAGCGCTGTTCACGAATGACATGAATCAAAGGTGCCTCTTCGTCGGTAGTCAAGTGAGCAGAAATTATTATAGGGTGACTACCATCGAGATCGAGATGCACGTACTTCAAATCAGAGGGTAGAGATTTTAAATCCGGAGTTGGAGGATTGGGGATCAAGGATTCATGAGGGATCATCTCTTCAATGGAAGATAGCAAATCCGGTTCTTCTAAATCAGTTTGCAACGCAGTAGTAGGATCAAATAGTGGTACCGACTCTAATAATGCGTGGACATCCCTTATGTACGAGTCATCATCAAACTTAGGATTATCAAAAAAAAGAGATTGGTGTATCTCGTCTAGGGGAAAAAAGTTTGTGAAATAATCATGTTCCAGTCTATCAACCAAACTAATCTCGCCCTCCATTATAGGATCAGGAAATTGTTTCATTAATTTGAATCGTTGAGTTAAATGAGAAAGGTTCGAAAAAAGACAATATCATTGAATCATCCCGACAATTTATGAGAGCGTTAGTAGTTGCAAGAAAAGGATGTCCCAAGATGATAGGAATGGAGTCACAAGCCACTTCAGTATCTAAAATGACAAAATCAACTGGGTAGTAAAAATCTTGGACCTTGACTATGACGTTTTCTACTATGCCCTTTGGGTACTTGATGGAGCGATCTGCAAGTTGCAGAGTCATATTGGTAGGTTTTAATTCATGAAGACCTAACTGCTTAAATAAGTAGTAGTAGGAAGTAGGTTAACACGGCACCTAGGTCTAAAAAGTCGCGGTAGCGGTATACTTGTCATGGCGTGCATGAATACGGTTGGTCGACACAGGTCCTGTACTTTACCACACCATTGGTAGTGGTAATTGAGAAAACTGCTTTCGATGAGGAACGCTTGTTGAGGAACATTAGATGCGTCGTTTGGTGGTGCACATGTCCTTCAAAAACTTGGCATGCTTGGGTAAATGCTTAAGCGCATCTAGGAAAGGTAAGTTCATGGTCAAATTTTTGAAGGTTTCCGCGGATCTCATCGAAATGTTTGTCACGTTTGTTCTTTACCAAAGCGGGCGGGGAATGGAGCTTTTAGGCGGAATCGCACATAAGGATCGATGGCGTCTTTCCCTAGGGGCGTGGGTGTAGAATTGGAAGGTACAACCGTCCGTTATAGGTTCGCGAAGTAGGAGTTGGAAGGACGTCAGCCGTGGTTTCCGTCGATTCCTCGTCTGGCATACGTATTTTATTGTCAATGGTTCGGCCAGAACGAAGAGTGGTAATGGCATTTACCTCACCCTGGCTTGGATTACCAAGTCCTGGTGCATTGTTGAGTTCAAAGGCAGTGTTTGTAGGCTTAGGGTTTGGAACTGCTTGGCCAGGGAACACGCCCTTTTTACTTTTATCCTGAGCTAACAGCTGAAGAGACTGTTGGATGGAAGCTAGGATTTGATTCTGTTGATTCATGTATGTCAGAAAAGTTTCCGCTGTTTTATCGGCTGTGGATTGTACCAGCGGAACAGCATGAACTAGTTCACGGTTATTATTTACGGGTTGATTTTGGTAGCCATATCCTTGATTAGCGGGAACAAGGTTGCGGTTATTTTGGTACCCTATATTTGCATTGTTTGGAAAATTACTTTGCCCTTGCTGGAATTGCGGAGAATTTCCTTGACGATAGGAATTGTCGTACATGAACGTTGTTGACACCCGGAGGAGCATGTTGTTGGGCAGGGGGTGCCCAACCTAAATTCGGATGTTGTCGCCAAGGTGCATTAGGGATGTTGAAAGCACAAGCCTCTTCAGAAGGTTGGGGAGGGCTCTCGTATACCAAAGGATAATAAGAATCGGCGTGCTCCGGACTTAAGCAAAGAGGACATGGGGAAGCGTTGGCAGCCATGACCTGTTTGGGTTTTTTATCATTTACTTGTACCGAAAGAGCATCAACCTTTTTGTTTAGGGACTCGATTAGAGTTTTAATTCGGATCGGGTTTGACCTCGAACATAGGCGTAACTTTGGTAGGAGTGTCTTTAGAAGATCTAGAAGAATAAGTGTTTCCCCGATGGGTGCTTCATTGAAGCTTTGTTTCTCAAGAAACGTGTATGCTTCAGTAGCGCCCTTGTCCATGAAACAACCGCCGTTCATGATATCTAAGGTTTCCTTTTGATGGTCAGAGAGACCATTAAAGAATGAACGGACTAATACAGCGGTGTCGAGTTGATGATGGGGACATTCGAGAAGCAGATCAGTAAATCTGCTCTATGCTTTCGAAAAGGATTATTGGGGGTGCTGGCGAAAGAATTGAATCTTTTGAAGCATTTATGTAGTTTTCTTCTGAGTATAGAACTTTATCATGAATGCTTGTACGAGTTTGGCCCATGTGTCAATGGATTGCGGCGCTTCGCCTATGAGCCAAATTGAAGCTTTATCAACTAAGGTGAAGGGAAACAACCTAAGCAAGACTTGTTCATTGGTAACAGTCAGATGGTGGAAAGTGGTGACTACTTGTTGCATCCAACGAAGGTGATTGTACGGTTTTTCATGGTCTAGACCATGGTAAACAGGTAACAAACCGAAAATGTTTGGCGGAATTCGAAAATCACCTACAATAGCATCGAATTTAATGCAAGAAGCAGGTCCTTCTTGTAAGGCAGTATAGAAATCGAAAGGGGTTTCTCATTTGTGGATTTTTCTGGGCCATAATTACGGGGAGATGATGGCAATGGAGATGTTTGACGAGGTTGGTTTCTGAGGAGGAGGAACTATGTCTAGGAGATAGCATAGCGGTTGTTTATTGTATTTCGGCCGATATGTAAGTTCTAATTCCTTATGTTTACCGGACCGTAGTCTCATACAAATATAAATTTTAATTTAAGGTTCATAAGGAGCGAGTTATGGTGGAGGTTTTAGAATTAAGGAAAGAAGGAGGTGAAACCGTCTTCGAAATTGCTAACTTGAGCGAGGTAAGCTAGGATAGCGTGTGAATATTCCACAGACAGTCACCCGAGAATTGAGGGAGGTTGTTCGTGCTAGCACGTTCCTTAATTAGGCAACCTCAATTTTTTTTTCAAGTTTCCTAGGCACTGATGGAATAGGATGATGATTTATGATGGTGTATTATGCGAGGTGTTATTAAGATGATTTAGATGAAGTTTTTAATTACTATGATTTTTTTATTTTTTATTTTTATTATTTTAATTTATTTTTTATTATTTTAATTTATTTATTTTAATTAATTAATTAATTAATTATTATTTTTTTGTTTACGTAATTAATGTATTATGGAGACGTGATTACGAAATATGCAATTAAAAACGATGGATGCCAAAATAGAAACTAATTAACATATACTAGTTTACGCAGAAAGTCTACACATGCAAATCTATATTACTTATCGTGCAACTATATATGTAAGTTATATGTGAGCTAGGAGAATGTCGAGAACGAACTCATATAGATGAATGAATACAGCGTCGTGAATTGATGTAACATACACATACAAAAATATTCTAAGCGGTGGTTTGAAACTACACATACATCCAAATATATTGAATCATATTGATCGTGTTAAGCGTGAATATGTAATGACGAACCACATTTATATGCAAAGAGTTCTTATGCCACACACAAACATGCAAGGTAAAACAGGTTATAGTAACAACCAAATAATATCTTCGACAAAGTTTGAGGAGTTTAAGGATTTGAAACACGGTGTCCCGCGATTTCGTGATTACGATCAAACTAACTCGAGCTTGTGAACTTACTTGCTAAACCTGGACAAGAGAGTCCAAAAGAGTCTTGAAAAGGAAAGTGGCATGTACACGAAAACCGAGTGTTGATACTCGAGGTTAGTCTCTCGCTACTAATTTAGTCTCGTCGAGACTCTTTTGTCAGTTCAGTACTTCAAGTTCCTACGAAATACTTAAACTGTGCTAATAAAAATAAACAAAACTTGGTTCACAGATATTTGTTAGTAGAAAAAGTTAAGGCAAACAGTTACATAACACGTCAGTATCGTAAAAGAAATAGAAATTTAAAAAATGAAGAGGTAGGGGAGGGGGTTTATGTTTGATATATTCCAGTTATTACGTTAAGTCCAGAGTCCTTCCCCGACAGCGGCGCCATTTGATAAAACACTCTTTATACAACGTTTATTGTTTTCAGTTACTTATTTTCTTAAGTCCGAGGTCCACAGTCCACAGTCCAAAGACCCAAGTCCAAAGTCCAAAGTCCGAAGTCCGTATAGTCGTACGTTTTAGTCAAGTTACCTTACTCACGTGGGTTTGGTAGGATAAGTCGAGTAAGGGATCGTCCAAACCTTAGGGCTCGGAAAAAGTTCACAGTACAACTGGAATTACAACTTTTGGTGAGTAGGATTTTAGGTTTTTTAGTTGGTTTTAATTAAATTAACGGTAATGCAAATAATGTAAATTACTACAGTGATTATATGTAGATTAACCAAAATAGAGAAACAGGGAGAGAGTTAATCATACTCATGCAAAAATCATTTTTAACAGTTTATATTACCACATCACTACATCTCTAATTCGTCTCGTGTGTAGGGGCGGCGTCGATATTGATCCCTAGCGCATGCCCACATCTCTCGAGCATCACACTAGCATAAGGAGTTGAACTAATATTTCATCTCTGAAATATTATTTCAGCTCCTGGCTCGATTCCACATCAACTGGACAAATTGGAGAGCTGTCTGACACTATAGAGTCGCACCCGAGGCTGTTGCGGAGCATCAACACTCCAAATTTATGCGATCTCGATCATTTTGGGACCGGATGTCTAATCTATGCCTAATTCTAAGTAGTGATTCTAGAATATTAACAAGTCAATCCAGATTCTCACACGAAGTAAACATAACCTCTCCCAGGGGATTAGCCTCATGGTCATTGAAGGAATAATAAAACTTGTTGTATACATTAAGTAAATAAATGCGGGGACGAGGGAATTACACTAGAAAAGAAATGGTATTATTAAAGGGTAAAAATGACTTACGATATTTAAAATTTCTTTGGAAAGTAAATGACGGAATGTAAGTCTTTGAATTAAAACTAACTCTGCTAAAAGCGGAAGCAAGAGCATAAAATGTTGAAGGAAAATATATGAAGGCTACCCCTCATATATATAGCCGGTGGAGACCGGAGAATGATTTAATTGAGTTTTGTATGTTTCTCCATTTGAGACATTCAAAACTTTGATATTCAAAGTTTTGTTTTTGACTTCCTTTAAACCAAAGTTTTGTTTTCTGAAAACAAAACTTCATTTAATGTTTCGATCGTTTGTGCTTTGTATTTGTCCCTTTGCTCAATTTCATTTCCATCTTTGAGCAGTGCGTGTCTTCTCTCATTGCAAGGTGGCACAATTTTGTGACCATCTCTTGCCACCTGCCTATGTTGACTCGTCATGCCTTTTGGCCCCCGCCGAAAGTGGGTCCACTTAGTATGTCCAATTGGTGGCACCGATTTTGGCGTTTTTACAACTTTCTGTCTTTGCGTAGAGTTTGTCGCCCTGGTCGCTCTGGCAGTTCACTAGCCAACGTCGGCACCCCGATTTATCAGATTTGAGCTTCAGAAGTTTGCTACTTCTTTATATGTGGACCCGTTTTGTATTGGTTTTGTTCTTTTGGAAACTTTGGCTCTAGTCAGGCTCTGTTGGGCTTCACTGGGGTTGAGTGGGAAACTTCAAATATTCCAGTATTCCCGTACTTCGACGCATGTTTTATCATTATATTCATTTTAAATGCGGAAACCTACAAAAGTACGAAAATATAATTATTACATGATTATTAAACACATAGTCCACCAAAATGCTATATCTCTCGGGGTTTAATATTACAGTTTTGGGTGCTTATCACTTAGACCTATAAATCAAATTATATTCAATTATCTTATACTATACCACATCGTGTACTGCAAAATTATCTTACCAAGCGATATTCGTGGATCGGGTGTTCCAGGTGGATCGCCCATAATTCTTCTAGGAGGTCAATATCCTCTGATTCAGTCTCGTACAAAATAATATTTTGGAAATTGAAAATCATGCATGGATGCACAAAATAGACATGAAGAGTGAAGATTGGTCAGCAAGCAGTTAATATTGTCATGCATATATATATATATGGGCATTCATCACTATAAATTACATCTCTACTAATATCACTACAGTGCTTGACTATTGAGTCCATGTCTCATTTATTCTCAAAAAAATTGATTTCTGCTTGATACCTTAATTGAAGTCGCCCCCATGATCATGGCAGGATAGTAGTAGCTCCGACCTATGGTGGAAGTTGAGTGCTTTTCCTTGTCATTTAGGTATGCACACCAAGCAAAGACTATCTGCGACAAATATAAGAATAAGCACCAAATAACTATTGTATTAGAGCAACACTAGTAGTTTAAAAGGAAGTAAATCGAACATTAATTGCAGTGATCAACATACAAAGCTTGTCACGCCAGTATTCCCTAGCAGGCATCTGAATGTACTTTGTGTCTGGTGATCAACATACAAAGCTTCTCACACTAGTATTCCCTAGCAGGCATCTGAATGTACTTCGTGTCTCTTGCCACCTTGTGAAATGCACAATGAAGTCCCTACAACCAAGAAATTAAGGCATTTGAATTGGTGGATGAGTTAATTAGCGTTTAAAAAAAAACGTCAAAAAGACGACACCCTTTACCTCGAGTCGGCAGATAGTGAAAATATCTATCGGAAGAAGTTAGCTTCTTTAGTAGTCAATGACTTATGTGGCTTCAACCACTCTTTCAAATTCTTGAAAGGATAATCTTCAATATCATTGTCAGGTTGAGCCTAGAAAAGAAAACAAATTTTAATGTTAATTTATCATTCACCTAAATAAAAATATTTTGTATATGGCCAAGTGAGGATACCTCCACATTGATACCACTTTCATTTTCTTTGCAGACTTTGGAGGTGATTTAAACAATTGTCTGCCTTTTTTAACAAAAGGAGGAGTCTTGAAGCTTTTCTTTTCTTAAGAAGAGACACTTATAATGTTAATGTCATCTTCCAATATTGGTGTCCCTTTGTCTTTAACCAATTCAGAAAATTGCTTTTTCAGCTGTGCAAACTCTACCATCAGTTGAGCAACATCTTCCACCAGTTTACAAACCGCAGCACCTAAAGCACCTTTCACTTTTTTCAATTCATTTTGGACTTCCTGATAACCCGTAAAAACTAAACTAGATTTCTCTAACTTGATCTTACGTTATCAATTATTTATTTCCTACTCTCACATGTATACTCATGCAATATATAGAGTACAGAATCGTTCCACTCCTAAATTACCAAGACATAAATAGAATTCAATTAATCAAACACAAGAAAACAATGGTGAGAGCAATATTTATAGATGTGAATTTACTAATATGATAAAAATAACTAATTATGAAGATTTAATGGTCTAGTTTATACTAAGGCAATTTAATATTAAAATATGAATAAGAAGAAAAGTATTAGGGGGATTTGATTCAACTTTAATTAATTCCTAATATGCTAGTGTATATTATTGCAACCTTAACCAATAAAGATTAAGTATTTGATCCCTAACTATTCATGACATCTCTAACCAAATAATAATTAGCATGAGAGGAAGTTTAACCCATTCTCATGGTGAATAAACTAACCTCTAGATTGAAACTCTTGAATAAACAATAATTCTAACTAACTCATCAAGTTTTCATCAAAGCTTCATCAATCCTCGGCAGCGGCGCCATTTGATAAATGTAAAAAATATAGTTTTAATCACTCTTAATTAATTATGCTATGAATAAGTAAAAATAAAAAGGTTTTAGCACTAGATGATCAAAGTTTTCTACTCTCGATTATCTTGCGATATGGTGGAGTAAAGAATTCGTTCCACTCTTAGTTTCTTAGACGTAAGGTTTCTCTAGTTTAATCTATTCTAACAAAATCAATGAGAGTAATGGATTGTAATTATACTAATATGATGATTAAACTAATTAAGATGTTTCAACTTATACTGTGACAATTTAATACTAAGATGTGAATATGGAGAATGCATTAGGGGGATTTGATTTCACTTAGATAAATTCCTAATATGCTAGTGTAGATTATTGCAATCCTAACCAATAAAGATTAAATAATTGATCCCTAATTATTCATGGCAATCTCTACCAACTAATAATTAGTATGTGAGGAAATTTAACCCATTCTCATGGTGAATAAACTAACCTCAAGAGTTAAACTCTTTAATAAACAATAATTCTAACTAACACATCAAGTCTTTATCAAAGCTTCATCAAACCCCTCTAATGGAGGTTTAGCTAGAATTCATTAGACTATTATTAATAGAAGAATAAGAAGAAGACATTATAATAATAATAACTTGGCTTTTATTAATCTAATGGAAGAGAGTCTAAGAATTTAAAGCTATCTTAAAGACTAAGTATTGAATAATCAACTAACTTAAAACTAATAAAAGAGTTATATGAATTAAATCCTAGATACTGGGAAGGGAGAAAATTATTCTAAAAACTAAAACTAAGTATCTAATTAGTTATGCCTTAGTCCTCTTTATATAGGAGAGGGCTAGGTTTATAATTTTGTACATGGGCTTTGGAGCTATGTTTTGGGTCATGAAATCAAGCTCAAAATATAATTACTTAAGTCCAAAAAGGGTTTCTCTATTGGAAATTACTATAACAGCCTTTTCGTCTACTTTTACTCCTCTAATTGGATCAAAACCTAGACCATTAGAAATCACTTTCCGAGCCGGTCGTTTTGACATATAGTGGGCCCAATTCCGAGGTCTGAGTCCAAAGATATGGCCTGCGAAAGTTCTGTTGACTTTTATTTTATATTTCTGCCCGCGTTGACTTTGACTTTTTAGCTTTGACCGAGCTTTAAAAAGGCTTTTTCTCCTTGAATCTTGGCCTTTAGTCATGGATCTTTCTTAGCAACCAACCCTTACTCCTTTCTCTTGCAACAGTGACATGTTTCTTCACATATTTGACTCCAAGACCTGAAATATACAAAAACACGTAAACAGTACTAACTCTTATTTATTATACACATAATTGGTCTAAATGTAATATTATTAAGGAATTAAAACTATAGTTTTGGTCTCTTATCACTTCCCTCAACTAAGCTTAAACTGAATTAACTCTATCATACAGGTTGTATGTTTCAGTCCTCACTTTGTGTTGCTCTGCATCTTTGATGCGGAACATGTAAAAAACATAACAACACTAGTCAAGATAAAATATTTCTGCCATATATATGCAGAAGAATTGCGAAAAAAACCAACTTGTTATCTATGCATAGCTAATATATGGTAGTTTACAAGTAGGAATATGAATTTGGTACACTAAAGTCTAGAAAAAAAATTATGAACAGTTCACCAAAAAAATAAGATTTTGTCATAAAAATAGATAGTGCTTCTATACTAGATATGGTACTGAAACACATACACATATGATTCACACTTTGCTTCTAATTAATGTCACACTTTACCAAGGATAATGAAGCAACATACCAAAAGGCTGTCACTTTAGTGTCTAAAACTCTGTAACTAAAATTGTAAGTGTGAAACTTTTGTTGTTGTAGCAGATCTAGGAGATGACCATACGTGTGATGAAGAGAATATGTAAAAATGAAGTAACTTTGCAATCATATGTAATAACAACTGCAATACTCCAATACATCTATTCATCATCTTCCCCACTAAGATACGTACACAAGAAGCTTAAAAATATTAAATATCAACTTACTTTTTTGGATCGCCATTGTTGATTTCTCTATTTCATAACTGAAACTTTGATTTTGGAGTGTGATGAAGTACTGAAGTGAAGTTGTGAGAATGAGAACTAGTGTGAGAATGAGAACTAGTGATTAGTTAAGGATGAGTGGGCCTAAGAGGGGCACTTTTTACGAAGAGTTGTATGGTTCAGATGATGATTCAAGTCCGTTGTGAGAAGTTTGTGAATGGATGTGACATTTAATGCTAGGCGCGAAGAAGAACAAAGTTGATGGGAAGTGTTTGTGTTGATATTGATGCAATACTAACGGGTGCACGATCTAACTTGATTACACTGATCTAAATGAAGGAAATTGTGCCAACAAACAATCTCATCTAAAGTACTTCCCACATGGTCTTCATATAAGTTACTAAGTCAGTAGATCATTTGGTGCCTGCTGTAGCATATCATTCTATAATTTTGATTGTAATAATTACATGTCTAATTACGTACAACCTATTTTCTGCATATGTCAGTTAACTAGAATCACATAACATGCACCCAAAATGCCAATCCTTTTGACATACACTCTCTTCCTAGTTGAAATCATACAAATGAATATGCTTTACTCTTAGCATAGTTTATATGTTGGTGATGGCAAAATAGATACTCATGAGACTAGTCAAAATTGAGTGACCATTTCTTTAGATTAAATCGAAGTCATAAAGCGACTAAGCAAAAGTTAGGCATAAGAGGATCATAGGCATTATCTTAAGTTATGCACATACACTCATTCCTTCAAAATTATACATACATGACAAAATTCAATTGATAAATTCATTTCGAGAAGTAATCATGTATAATTTGAGATCCTACACAAAAATTATAAGGTTTTCGGTTTAGGGCCTATATACAGTCTATAGCCTATACCACATATAATTGGATGTTATAATAAAACCAAAAACACTGACACTATGCGCAATCACACACTGCATAATTATTTATGTTAACGCTCATCTTATTTCTAATTTGATAATTATGGCTTCCTACAAAATTTTGAGAATTTTTAATTGAATTTCTACGAATTTTATATTTTCATTCTTGCCAAATTTACATCGAATTCCAAATTTTCTATGACTAACAATAGTCACAAAAAATTCGACTTTCTCAAAAAAGAAGTCAAAAAGTCAAAAAAGAAGTAAAAAAGATGAAGCCCTAGACTTGCGTAGGATTTCTTTTATTCATTGTTTACTATTCTCGAATTATATAATGTTTAAGTGATCGATTTCATACTGATTTTAAGTAGATTTTTAGTATATATAGCTTCTTTCATTGGTTATATCTAGCATGTGATACCATGTTTTGACTAATCAATAGTTAGGTTAAGTGTCGTTATTATCTAATTAAACATCGGCTTTTAATGTCTATATAAGGTTGTGAGAAGTTGTGCTGTAAGAAGACAACTTTTGCTAGGAGTTTATACGTTTGTATGCTGAAATTCTAATCAACCGCGCATACATAGATGCATATTAGGACTTAACGATCATATATTCGAGCAAGCTAGGGTTTCCTTTCTCTCATGCTACTCGTGATTCAAAAGAGAACTTTAGATTAGTTAATTAAGAGAACCTACAACTGTCTAGGGTGGATTCAAATGCCTTAGTTTTACCACCCTTCATAGTTAATTAAAGTTTACTGTTTTCATAGTATAGTTAAAGTAGATAGTTTCAATTGTTAATTCAAACCACTTTCAAATCAACAACCATAATCATTCGGATTAGGTTAAATAGATTTTAGATTTCAATTATTCCTAGATAGCAATCCCTGTGGGTTCGACCTCGTTCTCGCTTGTCTAATACAATAGACCTCGTGCCCTTGCAAGTATAATTAAAGTAGGGTTTTAATTAGCCTATTCATTTAGGCCTGTTAAATCTACCATTAAAAAATTTATTTCCCATATTTGTGGACGAATGAAACTGCAAATTAAAAAAAATCATCTTTCAATCGATGATTAAGATCACAACATAAATTCTAGATGAGGCTTTAGGAAGTGAAGCAGTTGTCCATTATGTTGGGGTTGTCCATCGTCCCTCACCATGAGGCAGCGAAGAGCATGGGCAGAAGTACGCAACTTAGAATATAAACATTAAGCCACAAATAGTGTCATACTTCATGCCATTCTAAGCTGCGTACGTTTGCCTCATGGTGAGGGACAACCCCAACATTACCTAGCATGTTCCTCTTTTTGCATGGACAATTTATGGACAAATTGTAGAAGAGAACCTAGATAAGCATTGTCATTGTTGTTGAACTAGTTTAGTCCCTTTTAGCTAAATGCCTAAATCTACGGTAGGGGTGCAAGTGGATATCCAAATATTCGAATCTCATTCGAATTCGTATTTGAAAAATCGGATATCATTCGAAAATTTTGGATATCGGATTCGGATAATTTTTTTATGTCCGAACTGGTTTTCGATATGGATTCGGATACTGCCATATCCGCATCCGAAAATATCCGATCCGATTTAAAAAATTAATAGTTATTATATATAATTAATTAATTTATTTGTTATTGTATAAAATATTATATAAAATCATAAACTAATAATATAAACTATAATAACAAAATAATAATAATAATAAATGATAAATATATATATTTATAATATAGTTTTTATAGTGGTAAAATGAATTATTCAAAACAAATAAAATTTTAATTAATATTAATTTTCGGATCTGATATTATCTGATATCTGATTCGGATATCGGTATAAATTTTCAAATTCGGATTCGGATACATACAGGCATATCCAAATCCGAACCTATCCGTTTGCACCCCTAAATTCTACGGTGCATGAAGTGAAACTGGGCAAGACTGCAAGATGATGTGTGCTCAAAATCAAGGACCAAAATATCGAATTCGGTGAATATCTCGATGTACCAAAAAACCGAGATATATCAGAAATATCAGAGATATCCATTTTTTTGTTGACCAGTCAAAATTTTGTTTTGTATGTCGATGTATCGGATATATTGTCGATTATATCAGAAATATCGTCAATATATCAGTCAAAGTCAATAATATTCGGTCAAAGTCAACAATATCGGTAAAAGTCAACAATTTATATCGGATATATCGTATATTTCGGTCGATATATATCGTTATATCGGAAATTGTGAAATATATCGGAAAAAAATAGATTCAATATTCGATTGAGATATATCGGATATTTCTATCTCGGTGTACCCAAAAAATGAGATATCTTGCCAATATTTTGGGCCTTGCTCAAAATATATATATTGTACCATGATATTTCAGGAAATAATATCTGTAGCGAGTGAAATGTTCCATCGCTCTCCTGAATAAAGTAACTAACAATTTCAACATAAATTTCCCCCACCCCTCAAATCAAATCCATGCAATCACTCAAATTTCCCTCCTGTCTCTGACCACGTCAGCAAATTTTCATTTCCTCTTTTCATAATCCTCTCTATGAAACTTCTCCAACACTACTCCTACTGCAGAAACCGTCCCTCACTTTTTCGATAAACACAAACCCTCCCTCACACTCCACCGAGTACCACGTCCGCCACCACCAGCGTCTTAGAACCCACCATCTCCACCGTCTAAAGTCACGTGGTTTTGGTAACATGTTTTCCTCTTATATCTTACATATTTTTACTGAAACTTGTATGCGAAATTCACGTATTGCCAATCAATTGTTAAAAACAAATAAAAAACGTTTCGATCACAAAGTAATGACGCTTCACAAATATGCACTAAGCTGGAATTGATGGTACAATTGATAAAATTTTCAAGGTTTTTTGTGATTTGGTCACTAGGGTATGTGTTCAGATTATTAGTAGTTTTGTTGTTGTGATAATGTCTCGAGTATTTCCCGTACTATCAAATTGAGAAAAGAGTCACTAGCGTCAAGAATTAAAGTATTTATGGAGAGTTGCTAACTTATGTCTGATTCATGAAGTAATATATCATATTCTTTCGCACCATCAGCTTCAGTCAAAAACCAACATTTTAAATAATGAAGTAGCATACTTAGTGAACTCAAATGGACACATGACAAAGTTATAAGCTCCGCTCACTTCATGGTTTAAATTAATGCAGTGATCCTCTTTAGAAATGCTGACTTGTCTAAAATGGAGTGTTGCAACAATGAAATTTATTTAATAGTTTTTCAATCGTGCTTCCTGTTTGGAAAAGACTTCCAATCATCTTTCTGACACACATCGCTAATCTGAAAGAGGAGTTTTTGGGATACCTCTTTACATGCAGTGGTTGTGGTTGAGAGTGTGATTTGGTTGCACTTGTTGAGAACTCACCTTCGTTACCTCCACATATGTCTATAGTTCACTGTTATCTCTTACAAACATTCAATATATGAGAACGATGATTTTGCTACATAAACTTGGATAGATTAACGGAATATATGTCTTAGTTGTTTTATACATTGTAGACATCTGATTTTCTGAAAGGGGTTTATATTGTCATCTGTGTATATATTGTCTTAGTTTGATTATACTAATCTATTGCATTATTTTAGTATATCTCCAGACGAGATGGGGATGGTGAGAGGGGCAACAAATAATCAATACTTGTATATGCAGAGTCGCCACATATCTTCCTTACTAATGCATGGAGCGGTAATTTTTTGGTATTTATTACTCCGGTTTCGGTTTGCTTATTTGACTTCACAACCAATAACAAGTGTAAGTGGTGAATATGAGCGTCCGATTGTGCAGATTCATGAGCACAACCAAAAATTGAAAGAATGGAAGTTGAGTCATAGCTAGAAGAAGCTTATCTCTGCAATGGGTTTCAAAAACATCAGGAAAATTGGACATTTCCAAGCTGATAGAGACCTGATTTCGGCTCTGGTTGACCGTTGCAGGCCAAAAACAAATACTTTCCACTTCCCGTCATTTGAAATGACAATTACACTTCAGGATGTGGCCCACATATTGGGCTTGAATGCCTTTGGGGAAGCAATCGTCAACACCTCAGAATTGACTGCCGAACAAGCTTGTTTAAAATATTTGGGAGTATCTCCTCCAGAAGATAAAATTAGAAGGAAATCCGTTCATGTCTCCTGGTTGAGAGATACATTTAAAGGCACTGGAATTGTTGTTGATGAGGAAAAACGCACAATAGCATATGTGTTGTACCTCATTAGGAGCACAATATTTTCAAAAGGTGGCGACAATTGCGTGCACACCAAGTACCTAAAATACCTAGCTAATACAGAGGTGTGTGCTATCTATGCTTGGGCTACTGCTGTTCTTGCATATCTATTTAAAGCGCTCAGTCGAGCGTCACTTTGCCATAAATCCACAACAAAGAAAAGGAACAAGCTAGAAAAGGAATCTAATTTTGTGAAAAATATTTGTGGTTCGTCTACGTTGTTGTTGGTACGTATAGCCCGTTTATACTTGATCATTTTTTTATTCTGTATATCTTATTGTTTTTTTATTAACTTTTGAAAACTTGCTTGTAGGCATGGTTCTATGAATGGTTCCGCATACACCCACTGAAATGGGAATCGAAAATTGTGTTCCTTGTTGCTTGCAGATGGAAAAATTCCAAATTCCGGCCTTGTACAAAACAAGTGTATAAGGTCCTAAGCAAAGAGTTGGATTCACTTGGTGAAGATCAGGTTAGTATAAAATTAGTACCCACAACTCATCAAACTGTACCAAACTATTGTCTACTTTCTTACTAGTATTGATTCTATTCTATTAGGTTATCTGGCAGCTGTGGGATAAATGGGTACATGCTCCTCATTTTGCCTCTCGCCATTCTCGCGTGCTGCCTGTCTCTACATGGATGATCCATTTCGACTCCGTGTAGAGGTATATGCCTGATCGATGTATACGTCAATTTGGGCTTGACTAACACATACCAGAGCAGCCACTCAGGTGGGATCCTAAAGCAAATGGTTCTTTTTTGGAAAGATGTATTATGGAGTGGAATGTTTGGTGGAAGGGTGGTTGTGAAGTTGAAGTCAACTTTCCTTCTACTTCAAATGCAATTTATCTAGATTGGTATCAGGAGCATTATATGAGTCGCACTCAACCATTTTCCTTAATGGAGTTGTTCCTCATGAATTAGTGCAGTAAAGAGGTAAATTTGCAATGAATTGCTTATTTTGTTTTACCACTATTTTTTTTTAATCTGTTGACTGTAATTATCCCATCCATTTAGTTTAGACTTCAAAATAATTCTTGTAAGTGTAACCTACTGATGCCTTTTTGTTGGAAAGCTAAAAAGGTGGCAATTATTTCTTCTTTTTGCTGAATTTTTTACGGCATAGGTTCTCATCAGCTCAATATGTTATTTTTGATGAAGTAATGTAATAAAAACATGCCGTTATCTATGTTTTCGTAAAAATTGCTTGTATTTAATTCAGTGGAAGGAATTTATTCTAATCGAAACGTACAATTGTATTTTATGTGGTGTAGGTGGATAAGAAGTACACAAGATATTACTTTAGCCACCACCAATTTGCCTTCCCAATTCCCATACCAGTATCCTCCATGCCTAGATTAAGTATTTATTGACAACATTATGAAAACATAGATGAGGTTTTTTTAGTTTATATATCTTCAACGTTGTTTTCATTATCTGCTTATTGTTAGCGTTAGACTTGTTGTAGAAGGTGCGCCGTTATGACTATCAAGAGTTGGTTGAACTATTATTGAAAACAATTCCTGATGAAGAAATCCCACAAGAGTTACAACTGTTGCGTGCAGAGATATTGAAAAATGGTCGACTAGTTGAAATGGGTGGTGGCAATGGTTTGAGTAATAATCACAATGAATTTGAACAAGAAGGTCTATTTAAGGCATTAACATATTCAAGTGCAGATAGTGGCAGTGACTTGGAAGAATCTGGCCAAAAAGACAATATTACGGAAGCTCAACCGGATATTTTTGAAGATATTTCACCATCTACAGGGACTCGAGGAAGGCAAACCATGCCTTCAAGTAATGGGGTCCAACTATAAATTGATTCATTATTGGTGGTGTATGATAGTTTGTTCAGCAGTATAAGTTTTCTAGATTGACATGATTTTTATTATATTGTCATTGTAGTTAAATCTTGGTCTGTACGTATACTTGAAGAGAAAAATGAATGAAGTGGTATTGTTAAAACTCATCATTCTAACTTACCTTTTTCCTTATTGTTATGTAGGAAGTTGGTCTAGTCTGAGAGCTATGCATTTTTCTCATTTAACTGATAATATTGTCGTTACTGTAACACAACCTAGTCCTCGCCCTGAATATGGTAGGTGCATGCCGACAACCAATAAATGTTGGAGTTGCTCACCTTTTTTTTTTACCGTATATGAATTAAATTTTATTGGTGTAGATAATATTAGTGGAGGCTGTGCAAGTGGCATAGAAGAAGTCGAGGAGGAGGTGATCGAAGGTAAATTAGTCAAGGATGACTATGTTTTGATGTAAATGGGTTACTTGTAATGCACATTTCTCTCCATTGGTTATGCAGGTACTTGTGGTAGCCCGGATGCAAACATGTTGAAGTCGGTGTTTGAAGGAACGGAGATGTCGGACATCTGTGCAAGTAAACAGGTTTTTATTGCAACTATTTGGGTACATCTATGTTAATGCAATTATAAAGAAAAAAAATTATACACAATGTTATTTCTATGCTATATATCTATTAAATTAGAAAAATACTCGTAATTGTACTAAATACTTGTAAATTAATAATATTTGATATAAATACTTGTAATTGGTATATAATGGTAATTGTTGGTGGGTAGTTTATTTTAGAATCGAAATGGAACACGATTCTTCGGAGGGAACAAACCACCAAAGGTAGTGCGCAACCATATCTAATAACCTTATGTTGCCCTTGAGACTGTATATGTGATGGTAACCGATGTACTAGTACCGTTTTGTGATATGCAACCTGGACTTACAGAGTACTATTAGGTCTTACAATCAACTCAACAATGTCTAAATTTAACATCCATGCAATGTTAGCATTTAATATATGTTGTGTAAGTTTGATTTTGTTTTGATTGGTTATGCAGGTAGTCGCGCTGGCCCGAATGTAAACATGTTGAACTCGGTGCACGAAGATAGTGCGAAGAGGGACATGCATGAAGGTAGCAAGTTTCATTTGCGTTATTTGGTTTATATCTCAATAATATTACACCCTCACATCCGTGTTATCTTTCGGGGTAGCATGTTGACATTAACAGTGTTCGTATATACATGAATGGGCTTGTTTGTAAAATTTGAAGCACTTTAATTTGTATATTTGACATAAGTCCTTAATCTTCATATACTTTGGTCATAAACAATCATCCACTGAAACAATGTACTTTGGTGAAAACATGAGGATTAGGAGACAACTCTGCGACGGCACAATATTCTTAAAAAAGGTTGAAAAATAGAGAGGGAACAGAGAGAATACTTTTTATTGCGTATTAAATGTGAACTTCCCATGTATACAAGCACCAACTTAAGTTTTCTTGTATTCTTACGGGGTATGACCATGCTACGCGAAAGAGCCAAAGAGGGGTAGCTCACTAGCATTTCTCTATTATTATATTATATTAACTAATTTGCCATAGTAATTTTATTGTGCGTAATTTCAAATATTTGACTTATAAATTTGTTCTGTATGTGCATTAAATAACGAATTAATGTGTAGACAACAATAATGGAGGTGGTGCGAGGGTGAATGTGATCGAGGTTAAAGGTAAAAGGGTTACCTTTGCTGTCATTGCATTATTGTACTTGTGCTCAATACTGATATTTGTCATTAAATAATGTCGGAACCATAATAGAACATCGTATATTCCTAGGGCAGACTCTATCACCAAAAAGTAGTTAATAAACGTTGTATCAAATAACTTTTGCCGCCCTTCATACAAGGTGATGGTTAACGATATATTATTAGCACCATTTTCTTCGTGATGTGCAACCATTCCCGTTAGACATTGTGCTAAATTAATAATTAATAATATAGACAAGATTGTTCAAATTTTTATTAAAGGCGCATTAAATCACATATACGTTGTGAAAGCATAGTCATAGCATTTAATATATACGTTGTGAAACGGTTTATAAGTAGCTCGAAGCTGTCATGTTAAGCCTCCCGTCTTTGAGACAACAGTCGGGCTTTGTAATCAAAGTCAAAGTTCACCTTGTTGTACTCCACAAACTCCAGCTCCTTTCGTGGCTCAGGTTCACAGCAGACTGGATTGTGTAATAGGTAAGTCGACTATATATTGATCATGTTTATCTTATCATTCACCTTTTCCTGTGTCGTATTGTCATGTAAAGTAATTTTTCACTGTGTGTTTTTATTTTGTTCATTCATATATTAGATGGCCCAATGAAAAAGAAACCAAAGAAAGACCTGCATAGAGAAACGATTATTGCGGTTAAAGTAGCTCTCCCTAACAAGATTTGCCTTCGCTCACGAGTGGGTCAATTTTTTGATGGCGTTACTCCAGGTAACTTTTGGTCTAAAAAACCCTATATAAATCATCCTAAATGACTGTTATCTTTAGTACTAACTACTTGGGGCTATTATATGCTACAAACTTCCCGAGCATCTATATTGGTAGATTTCTTGACGTGTATTCCAAAACCATGCATAATTGATTATACCTGACAACAACATCACTGTTGAGTACCATCGTTTTGGATGTACTTACAATCGGGAACAAGTTAGAAAACCAGGGGTAAATGGAGCTTATGAGGGAACACAATCAGGTGAACTATATTGGAACACAATTAGGTTATGAGGGTTTTTAACCCTTTTTTGTCAATTTATGATTTTTCTGTTTCTCCTGTGTAAGAATTGACACTACCAAAGTTAATGTGCTTGTAGAATTGTATGCATTCATCTGTTACTCTAGCATAACAGACTTTGAAAAATCCTTAATCTACCATACCTAGCTGCCTTATGGTTTGTTGGTAGTTTGGTTTGATTGGTTTCGTACATTTTCTGTTTTAATAATTTTTTCAGTAGATCGATCAAAGGCCTAACATACATAGCTTCTATAGTCATAAATTTGATATGCAATTGTTCAGAGATTTATCATGGGCATCGGTATGTACCAGGATCTGAAGCGCAAGAACAACTACTGCAGCAGCAACTACTATCTCCAATACAAGAGCCATCTAATGTGGACAAACAAGTACGACCGTCACTACAGAAACAAGAGACTATACGAGTGCAGCGACCACAAAGAGGCGAACTTGCAAATAATGAGACCCATGTTGTGGAAGATGCACAAAAGAGCAGGCCCAAATGTCAGAGTAACCAAGTGGAACAAGAATATGCAAGGGACATTTGAAGTAGGCACCCAAATTGTTTATGAGTATGTAGATTAGATGTAATATATGTTCTATTGCACGAGTACTGACACATTGCTACATGTATGTCTCCAACGGTGTCATACTCCAACTCAAACTTCTCATTTGGATCTATTCGACTTGAACAAAAGGATTTCAACAATATGTCATCAACAGTGGCATACTCCAACACCAACCACCTTAAACCAACACCGAAACACCAATTTAACCCAACCATCACCAACACTTCTAAACATACTTGCACACAAACACCAACCTAAACCAACACCGAAACATCACTTTAACCCAATCATCACATGCACTCAACAGTCAACACCTAACATAGTCAAGAGTTCATAACAACTTCAAAATAAACGAGTTCATAACAGAGTAATGACTTCATAACAACTTCAAAATAAATGAGCATTCCCAAAACACAAGAAAGTTGCCTGTAAAGAAACAACCACAAACAACTAATGCACTCCCAAAATACAAGAGAGTTGCACATAAAGAGTTCCTAACACAAACAACTAATGAGTTCATAACATGACCACCACAATTAACATTGACCCTCACAGCCCTGCCTGATGAAGCTTCCTAAACAGCCTAGGTGTCTTCATTTCCTCATCTTGCCCCAAGAAGATCTCCATCAGTTTGTTATTTCAACAACCGCTTCAGTAAACACCTTAAAAAATGGGGTTCAGGTATGTCTCAAAGAACCGAGACTTCTGACCCTCTTTGGCAGTTGGGGTAGTGCTTTTAACTCTAGCTTTTCACTCCACTATCAGCTTGAGAACCATCACCTACACCAGTTGAGCTTTCACCAGTTTGTGAACCATCACCTCAATTGGACATTGTCAGATACAAAAATCATATTTAGTCGTCAGTTTATTTCATTAGCAGTTCACTTAAGACTCTCTGTCCTCCAACCATTATCAGGCTTCTGTCCCCCCCACTAGCAGCCTCCTCCAATAACACCTCAACCAAGATCACTTCCATGTTCGGATACCATCTCAGTTGGGTGTTAATCGTTTTTTCAATCTTTACGTTTTCCATTGCCATTATCCAACGTTGGTTGCACACCACCTGCATTCGTTAGATTGACACCACACTTGCCATAGTTTTAAACAAATAATAAAGAAAGGGTCCTGTATTGGGCAAACCGCAAAAAAAAGAAATATTATAAGTTTGCCATATTACAAGTTTTCCATCAAAGCCCAGGCCCAACAACCAATCCAACCGGTCTCGCCATAACTAACCCCTTAGGTCGTTTGAATGTACACTCAAACGGTCTCGCCATGTAGTTTGAATGTACACTAAAACGACCTCACCAAGTAGTTTGAGCGTACACTCAAACGACCTCACCATGTAGTTTGATTGTACACTCAAGTGGTCTGTGCGTGTCATTTGAGACAAAACTCTTGGTTTTTTGCTAGACGATATGGCGGGGTCGTTTGGGCAATCTCCAGGACAACATGGCGGGGTCGTTTGGGGACTCTCTTGGGCGACATGGCTGGGTCGTTTGGACTTAAAAAATTTGGTTTGTTTGTCACGATTAGGGGTGTCTCTTTTTGCCGAATTTCCAATTTTTCCGAAATCCGACCCGAAATTGGTCTGGCTCTGGGTGTAGTTTTCATGGGCCGATTTTTCGATTTCCGAAAATTCTGAAAAAAAAATTGGATCGGATTCAGATATAACTCTAAAAACCGATCCGATCCGATATCCGATCTGAAAGTTCCAATATATAGTCGATCCAAAATTTCTGATATTATTGCCAATTTATTCCAAAAATATGTACTTCTCTCACTATCCACTTGATTAGATCTCGACCGTTCATTCATTTTCTAGTTTTTTACTTCCAAAAACAAAACAAAAACATAACCTAGCCGCTACTTCCCCACTTAAATTGGACCACTCCACTGTCATTATACCGTCTGCCATAACAACAATGATATGAAAAAAAATGTCATTGAGTTATACAATGACTTCCAGACCAATCCAAAAGCCAAATTCCAATAGATAGAATGTTATGTAAAGCTACTTAGAGTCCAAGACCAGAATCCATTATTCATGCAGACACTTCACGCTTCAATTTCCACACACGAAAAAAATTTTAAAACATTACAAATACCCAGACCTCAACAGAATGTAATGCTTGCTGTTGGTGGCTGCAGGTTCTTTTTCTCATTTTTTCTTGGATCACTTGTTTGAATGAAAATTGGTTTTCTCAGTAAACAAGTGCGTATTGATGTTGGTACATTGGTGTTGTGGACATGGTTTTCTCTCCCTACAATGAACATTGGCGTATGAAATTCCAAAAATAATTGAAAGTAAAGAGGTCTTTTAAAATTTACCAAGTATTCCGAAATTTTTGAAAGTTTTGAAATTGGAAATATATTTTGAATCCGAAAAAAATTGGATCGGATTTGGCTAGCATATTAGGTTCCAAAAAAAATTCGGAAAAATTCCTAAGGAGGTTTATCCGATCCGAAGTCACCCCTAGTCACGATGTTCATTTTAAAAATCAACTTCCACTTAATCAACCCAAACTTGAACTCAAACTCGAAAACGACTTCATCAAACTTGGGCAAACTCGAACTCAAGTTTAATCAACCCAATCTTCCACCCAAACTCCAAAAAAACATCAAGTTTGAAATCATTAAGTTTAATCAACCCAATCTTCCACCCTAATCAAGTTTAATCAGCCCAATCTTCCACCCAATCAAATTTAATCAACCTAATGAAGTTTATTCAACCCAACCAAGTTTGAGTATATACTCAAACGGGACATGACTCGAATTGGGTGAAGTTTCCAACTTCAATTCCCATTGTTGATTCACAACTCAACACAAGAAGTATGAACACGACATAAAACTCGAAGTTTTTTTTTTTTTTGGGGTTCAGTCTCGCGAGAGAGATGATACCGGCTAAAAAGGTTTGAAAAAATTTGTAGCCGGTATGCGTTGAGATGGGGGGGGGGGGGAGTGTAGTGGGCTATTGTTGTCGGGCTTGGGTCAGAGGCTGCCCAATGCAATTTGATGAGTGCCCGATTAAATCACCGAAAGAAAACTCCATACTTATTTAACATTAAATAAAACATAGTACTGAAATAATAAAACATGGTATTACAAAAACATTCTCACTAGTCTTCAAACATAGCAAAAAGTTACAAATAGTTATCTTGCCACATTTTCTTGGCTATATATATATATATATATATATATATGTATATTGCCACATTTTTTTTTTTTATGTTTAGACGACAAATTAAATGCAGGGACGAACAACTACAAATAAAATGCAACAACGGGTTAGTATAACCCACCTAGCAGGTAGGGCTGTCAATGGATTGGTTTGGGTCGGGTTCTGGAAAATCCAAACCCGAACCGATAAGAAAGTTAGGAACCCGAAACCAAACCGAACCGATAAGAAAATTGAGAATCCGAAACCGAACCGAACCGATAAGAAATATTGCAAACCAAATCCGAACCGACCCGAACCGAAAACTATAAAATCAATTAATTTCAATCATGATAAGAGCCTAAAACTGTAGTTTTACCCCCTTAACAATAATACTTTTAGACCAATTATTCGAGTAATAAATAAGAGTTAATGCTAATTACATATTTTTATGTATTTCAGGCATTGAAGTCAAGTATCTTAAGGGTTAATGCTACTGTACAATGCACCTTAGGGGATACTCACACGACCACTGCTTTATTAGACCTCGGGGCGAGTGTTAACTTACTCCCTTATTATTTATATAAACAAATAGGTCTATAGGAAATGCAACCTACAACAATGACATTGTAACTAGCTGATAGGTCTATCAAGTATCTTAAGGGTGTAGTGGAAAATGTGCTGTGGATTTTGTTATTCTCGATACAGAAGTCGCTAACGATTCTGTTCCGATCATTTTAGGACCTCCTTTTTTGGCAACTGCCTACGCGCTTATAAACTGCCGCGATGGTTCGATGTCCTTGTCTTTTGGCCATCTTTCCGTTGTGGTTAACGTTTTTAAGACGATCAAACAGTTGCCTTATATGAATATCGATGGAGAGGTTAGTATGATCGAGAGCTTAGCTCATGATTATTTCAAAACCACATTTCCGAATGACCAAATGCACAAATTTCTTTCCTTTGGAAGTTCCAACTTCGACAAATACTCCTTGGACGTAGAGGAAATTGAGGAAGATTTCTTTCAACTCTTTTGCAACTCTTGCCTACCACCTCGCGAGTCTCACCCTCCCAACATCCATTTATCTCGTGACACTATGACGGAAGATGAATTTTTCACCCTCTATCCCAGTGATTCTTTTGACCCACCTATTGAGAAATGTCTGGCATATCTCAAGGCTTCTAATGATCTAGACTTGAGAGCTCTAGCTGACACTCATTCATATTCCCTCACCAATATTACCCACCTTCCACCCTTTCAAAGGAACTAGGAGTTTGCGCTTGACCCTTTTGTTTCTTCTGTACTTCATGATTTTCTAAATCCTCTTAATACAGCGAAATAATTCCCAAGGGAAACGCACTTGACACCTTCATTTTCAGAATTGAGACAGTTCCCACCTACACCATGAATGAGTTTTGTGCCAAACCTACATTCTCATTCCTTCCATTCCTTACGTCTAAAATTCATCCATATCCACCATATCTTCCACAAACATCCATTTTCTCATGATCATTCACTTGGACACCCTCTCGTTCAAAGGCGAAAAAGAAGATGCAAGCGCGGTTACATTCTAGATCCATTAGATTTCGCTTTCATTTCAATAAGTTATGTCATAGAGAATCTTGGTGCTTGATTATGTTTGTGGGTGCATTCTATGTTATTTATTTATGGAATGACCCCCAACTCTTTAGACTGTTGATATATGAAAAACTGAAGGGTATATATATATCCAGTTATTTGTTAATACTCGAGTATCTGACTATAAACGGCTCATTTTGTTGTTTGGTGTACTTCCTTTCATTTCCATATATTGGTAAGTGCACCATTCAGGTAACCGGGCCCTCCTTATGGAGTGTGTGGCTGTAAGTACCGGATCCTAAGTCTACGTTAAATATAATTCACGTTTTCCACTCTTGCATGTTTTCTCGGATTTTGAGTCATGCTCTTCTATGGTGTGAATTATGTATTTATTGCTTTATTGTTTTTCTTATATTAAACCTTATTCATAAAAAAAAAAAATTGTTAAAATCATACAAAATAGTAATTTAGGAAGTCTTGGGAATCTGACTTTAAAAGACCTGTTTTTTTTAAAAACAAATTTTCTAAACTTCGTTGCCAAAAATTTGTTTGGGGGTAGAGTGTTCGTTTCTATACTGAATTTTTTAACTATCCATTTGTGTTGCTTAGGCCGTTTAATTGTATTTCAATTCGGGTTGACTTTATCTATGAAATTAGAATTCATTCGTTCGCATAACTTATGGTATACACGCACTTTGAGGTGTTTTCCATCTTCTTATATGTCATCTACGGTCGGAATAGAGTGTTTTATGGATCATTGGATTGGAAATTCTCTCCTGATCATTTCCATAGCTCATTCGCAAAAATCGGACCGGTAACGAAGCGGCAAATTTAGTTTGAAGTTGCGTAAAAAAACGAAAAATCAAATTGAGCTTGGGCCCAATCTCGCGCACACGTGCAACGCACGTGCGTCGCCATCCTCAACACAACAGTCGCATTCCTCTTCCAAAATCGCAATTACCAAATTCAAAACCATAATCTAAAATAAAATTAAAAAAGAAAAGAAAAAAAGAAACCTAAATACAACCACGTCCAAATTCAAAACCTTAACCAAAACACTCTCACCACCATCCCCAACAAGGGCAATTACAGAAAAACCAAAAAATATTTGAACTACCGTGCCACAGCTGTCCTACCACCACTGTTTTTTTTTTTAAGTAGGGTTGTTTCACATCGTTTCCTACACCACATACAAACCCCCAAATCAGTTCAAAACTTTTAATGGCACTAAGACGAAGAATCCTGCCAGAACAAGCTTTTATGGCCGACCGCTTTGCGTTGTTTTTTCGTGACGAGATGATTAGGAGGAATTGGAATCCCAGTATACCGTGCAGGAATCCCAGTATACTGGAGTTCCTACATTGATGAACGACACTCTCATGGAAGGTCAATACAATACGAATTCTCATTGTGCTCAACAGTCATCTCTGCAAACCAACCAACTGGTTGTAGCTCAGTGGATTGGTAAGAACGTCATTGGGAAAGAGAAAGTGAGCGACATCGGTTTGACATGTCTGCACGTTATCTGGATATTGCAAGAGAAGAGGTATGAATTCTGTATCCTCGAGTTCTTGATAAATATGATTAGAGGAGTTGGGAAGAGTATTACACCATTCCCTGCTTTAATTACGAAGATAATGTTGTCTTGGGGGGGGGGGGGGGTGGGGGGGAACTAAGAACTGAGAGGACTATGTTGAAATTGCATTCAAATGAAATTATTTATATGGAGTGTATCCAAAAGACTTGGATATTGCCGGAGGACAGGATGGTTGATTCGGATGAGAAAAGGGAGGACATGACATGTTTGGATGAAGATGCTTTAGAGAGGTGTACGTCTGATTCAGAACGCATGTCAGTGTTGCATACTGGCGTGCGTTGCATTTATGCTATTTGTGAAGATATACGAGATAGGCAGATTAAAATTCGAACGAAACAAAATACCCTTCAGACGAATTTTGAAATGCTCGACAAGAGCTAGTCGGATCTCCATTATAACATGGAGACAGTCCTACAGCGCCAGGTTGTGCATTATATAGAGATGAAGGGAGAAATGGAAGCACAATGCCTGTTCCGAGTAGAGATTCTACGACGCATGCCACTCCTGGAGGTTTCTGTTTCAGATGAGTCTGAGAGGCATGAGTGTCGTCATCAAAGGACGGATGGCTCGGGCCCTTATTCATCCCAGGCCCAATCTCCATCTCAGGGTCCATCTTCATCACGTGGCTAGGTTTTCTAAAAATATGTGGTTTCGAGGTTATTTAGTTGTTTTTATTGTTTTCCTTAGTTCGGATATTAAGTTGTTTAAATTAAGTAGTTAAATTTAAATTCGGTAGTTAATTGTATTTGAATTTCCGTTTTAATATAATCCGGTTCTTTTTAAATTGTGCATTGTTTTTACCATTAATTCCACCTTCCCGAATTGTTTGGGGGTGGTATTATGTATTCTAGCATGATTTTTGATATGATCCTCCGGTTTAGAATTTGTGTTGGAGTGAGGGTTGAGAATATTGCCGATATGGGCATCACTATGAATAGATATTGTGATAGGATGAAATCTCGATGAATTAGGTAGTATCTATCCTAAATTCAACCTAAAAGATAGTAGGTTTGTTTTGGAATAGAGAATATGGGTTGTTTCCGTTTTCGGGTTTGGAAATTTTTTGTTTCAGGCAATTGCCTTAAAACTTTTTGGTAATTTCCCGATTCGTTTTAGCAACTTAAAACCTATAAAAACTTCATGCATTCTACACTCACAACCCACACTACACCTCACTTTCATCTCTCACCTTTCACTCCCACGATTCCCATCTTCTTATCCATTTTAGCACTATATCTCGGAGGCGACTGCTTTTTAGGCACTCTCGATAGAATTTCATCGGCTAAACCCACGCCCTACCAAGCCCGAGGTGGCGTGACCTGCCCACAACACTGGAATTCCAGTTTTCATCTGGCGACCAGCGCCCATCCGAGCACAAAGTGAGCGACTTGCTTCAAGTGCCTGGAACTTCGAAATCACCAACCAAAGCACTGGCGCCTAGAACCACAATGGGCAAGAAAAATTCCAATTTTCTGTGGGTTGTTTCAGGATCGTTGCAGCTGTTCTAAACAGTAGTTTTGTGATGACTTCTCCTATAGTAATACCGGAGCAGTCTTTCGAACACTTGTTGGGGAGCGAGACTTATGGACATTGGTTCTGCGAAAGGATCATGTAGTTTAGATGGAGGCATCTTCTGGTAAGTGAAGACGACTCGTATTCACCTAAGCTTACTGAATTTTTTTACAATAACGTTAAGTTCTATTGTAACCGAGATGGAGAACAAGAATTCTCTGTCACGGTCGATGACACACCACTAGAATTCAATAAGTATGTAGTAGCTTTAGTTTCGGGAATACTAATACCTGATCCTATTCACACGTGGGGATATATGACCGACAATGCATACCTCTATGACTATACATATTTCCATGAGTATTATGGGGGAGGGGTATTTCGTATAATGGACCAAGGGCGTTACAACATAGCCCTTAGTAGCCTGTCCCTAAATGTAGGCACCACTATGTTATTTATGCTGATGAATATTTTAGGGGATTGGCAGTTTAGCTCTGCAAATAGTACTGCTGACGACGTTTTCCTTGCTTTAGTTGAGGGACGTCGCCGTTATGACATTCCCCGAGTATTAGTGGCTAGTCTTAAGAGAGCCCAAAGCATGCGACATAAGTATCTTCTTATGCCTATTTTGGTTTGCCGCATCATGCTCAGTTGTCTACCTGAATTTTATACCCAGTTCACGGATTGGAAAAGGGTTGAAGTCATGAGACCCACCAATTGGGTGGTTCGCTCGTTTCGAGTAATGACTTGGCCGGGATGGCAGGTGCAACCTCATTTGGTTGCTCCTTACACCCCATTAGACATAGTAACACTAGACAGGTTAGCATAAGTTGACAACACATGGCGGCGGGCTTGGCAAGTTATCATGGCATGGCAGGATGCAAATGAACCTACTATCTTTAGAGAAGGATAAGGAGGAAAATGCTTAAACAGGAGTTAAGGTTAGTTTTTATTTCAGTTAGTGTCTGCTTATGTCCCAAGCAATCTATTTCTCATTAACCCCATAACGGGTGGAACTCTTATAGAGTTGCGTCAGTTTTTCTTTTCTATATTAGTATGTTTAACCTTATTTTGTAAATGTTCCAGAATTTCACGCGTTTCAATGTTATTCCTCTAACCTATTTATTTAAATACTTTGATGACAAAGCATGCTTCTTGTTTGGGGGCATAGAAACACGTGTAATTAAGACATCTGTTAGGATATATATATGTATAATATGCACTTATTTTCTAGTTAAAAAATTCAAAAATTTTAAAAAATATAAATAAAAAGTATGCTATACACTTAGGAATATTGGTATTGTTTCTTTCTCTATGCTCTCAATAATCTAGAAGTCTCACGTAGCTTTTGTATTAGAATAGTTTTTAGAAACTTAGGCTAATATGTAGGTAATAATCCTTGCATCTATCTATAAATATGTTACATGAGTATCTATAATTGTTGGCAGTAAGTTTTTGAAATCTAGGCAAGAGTACTTATTCTACAAATCCTGTGAGAATATAGCCTAAAGTCTTATATGAGTGAACATTTGAGAAATGACACAAGGGAGAAGTAAAATCTGGATAGAGAAATCACACGTCCACTTGCTTGATTACTATATCATATCCTAAGCGAGAATTTAGGCCCTCTTTGGATCGATATAGCCAGAAATTCAAACCTATGAATTATTTTCCGCTAGTCGTCCTTCTGAGCCTTTCTTGAGCCTTTTACAAACCACAAATCCTTTACCCTGTTACAAAACAAAACAAAATAAAAAATCAACCTACCCAATTCTTTGAATAAGTCTGAGATGAAGAATAGAAAAGAGAAGAACCTTTGAAATTAAGAATTCGTTAGTCGCTTCAGAAAAAAAAAAGTAAGTTTCCATCCAAATAAAAAAATAAAAGGAAATAAAGAGTTAGAACTCCAAAAATAGAATCAAGGAGTCAAAAGCTAAAGAAAAAAAAATATGGCTAAGAATGGAAACAAAGTGTAGAAGCAAAAGTAAAGAATAAGGTTTTCTCTAGTTACATAATATGAAGACTCTATTATCTCAGACTTGTCCTATTTGAATATCCATTCCTTCCTTCTTAAACCATCTCCTAATCTCCGAAACACCTAATAAAGACCTCTAGCTCAATTAGGAATAGGTTAGTGTGATAGTAAGTGTCAGATGTGTTTGATCGACTCCGGCTTCCTTGTATGTCATTGAGATGGTAAGGTAAAGTGTGCCCACTGCACACTGGAGTAGCGAAACTTGAGCGGATAAATCAGAGTAGTTTTTGTCTTGACATTTATGTGAGGACCTACTTAAGGACGCTATTCCGAGTTTTGAGAAATGGACACGCTAGTTCATCTCATAGTATTACTCATTGTATATATGTTTATTCGTAGATGATTGATTATTATGCATATATTAGCTTAGGTTTCGACTTGATTATTCTGTATTCATTGCTAGTGAGATGTATAGATAATTGAGACATAGATAAGGAAACAATAGGTTTATTTCTGATTCGTTGTAGTATATATGAAGTTTGTGAGTACCTTCACTGGAAAACTCTCACGAGGCTATAACTCGTCTACTAGGGAATTCCTAGTGGTTGAAGGCCTTGTTGCATATGGTCAATGCAATCGCACTCGGCGAAACGAGATTAGTTAGAACTCCAATTTTGGTCACTTATGCTAATTTCTCATATTTGCTTGAGGACAAGCAAAATGCTGTTTGGGGGTGGTTTGATAAGAGCCCAAAACTGTAGTTTTAACCCCTTAACAATAATACTTTTAGACCAATTATGCGAGTAATAAATAAGAGTTAATTCTAATTACGTGCTTTTATGTATTTCAGACATTGAAGTCAATTATGTGCAAAAATATGCCACTTTGGTGATAGAAAGGAGCAAAGGGTTGGTTGCTAAGAAGTTCTGGGATTAAAGGCCAAGACGGGCAGAAACAGCACACAAAAGTCAGCAGAACTTCCAAAGATCGTATCTTTGGACTCAGGCCTCAGAATTGAGCGTACCTTATGTCAAAACTACCGGATCGGAAAGAGCTTTCCAATGGTCCAAACCTTGACCCAATCAAAGGAGCAGAAGTGGACGAAAATCCTATTGAAGTCAAAGCCAGCTGAAAAGGGCCCTGTGGACTGAAGAAATTGTGCTTTGGGCTCGATTTTCCTGCCCAAAACATGGACCCTCAGCCCATGCACAAAAATGTGGATCTGGTCTCCTCCATTTCCACACATAAGACTTAGCTCTGAAAAATCAATTAGTTAGGGCTAGAAAGTAGCCATTAGAGTAACCATTAAAAAGCTTAGTTCTAGATCTAGTTTTTGGATTTAATTAATTAGTTTCCATTCCATTAATTAGTTTCATTCCTTGTTTTAGATTAGTTATTTGAATCATTGAATATCATTCATTAGATAAATAAAATAGTTAGTTCTTGTTAAATTCGATTTTGTTATTTATTGAATTACTTAGATCTAAATTCAGTTAGTAGTTGTTATTCAATTCTTAGTTGTTAATTTAGATTTCAATTATTGTTTAGTTAAATTCAATAAAGGTAGAATTTTTATATTATGTCTTATTCAATTTCAATTGGAAATGATAGTTTGATGAATCGAGGCTAAACCTCCATTAGAGGAGTTTGATGAAGCCTTGATGAAAACTTGATTTTGTTAGCTTAGAATCGTTGTAAGAGTTTATTCCACTCTAGAAGGTCGTTGATTTGTCATGAGAATGGGTGGACGTCCTCACATGCTAGTTATGAATTGGTAGAGATGTCATATATAATTAGGGATTAGAACGACCAATTCTTATCGTAAGAATGTAAGAATTGGATTACAACAATCTATGCTAGTTTCTTAAGTTGGATTCAAGGTGGATTCAATTCCCCCCTAATTCTTATTCTAGATTCAAACTTTAGTATTCCATAGCATTTCGTAGTATAATTCGTAATTCTCTCATTGACTTTGGTAGGATTGATAGTTGTAGGAAACTTGAATGCTAAAGAACTAGGAGTGGAACGAATCTTCTATTCCAACTCTACTTCAATAGTATCGAGAGTAGAAATCTTTGATAAGTCTAGTACAAGTTAAGTTTTAGTTTTACTTTCGTTTAGAGTTCATCGCTTTATTCATTAGTAAAATTATTCATTTTTACAATTATCAAATCACATAATTGATAAACATATACAAAATTAATCATAAATATTACTAAAATGTCATCTTATCGGTTCGGGTTCATTTCAGTTCGGTGGAGGGCAAACCCGAAACCAAACCATTATCTTATCGGTTCGATTCGGTTTCGGGTCAGTAGAAAATAAATCAAATTATCCCAACCCAAATTGTTTTTTATCGGTTTGGTTCGGATCTGTTATCGGGTTATCAAAACCCATTGACAGCCCTACTAGTATGTGCTGACTAGCAAAGTCGGCAAAACCTTTGGGCCGGGGATCGAACCACACTAGCATCAAAGAGTTATTGATCTCATTTAAAACAGGCTTGCCAATAAAAAAAAGTATAACCTACCTAGTACAAAGAAGATTTTCACCAACGGTTGTTCTGCAATTGAAGAAGAAGCTTCCTGGTCATAGAGTACAATTTTCAGAAGGGTTAACTAGTATTACCCCCCCACATTAGATGGGGAAATTAGGGTGTCCCCCCCTAAGTACCAAAAAAAAAAAGTCAACTTGGGTTGACCATTTTTTTTTTTGGGTATTTGGGGGGAGGGGGGGGGGGCGGGATCCTAATTTGCTCATCTAGTGTGGGGTAATACTCGTTAACCCTTTTTGGAAAATGTGTATATTCGAAAAAATGTCTTTTTAGTAAGCTGCTTTCATACTTGAACTAGAAGTTGAAAAAAGCAGTTGTTTGTAGAGCTTTATTATTTAATTATTTAATTAAATAATATATTATTTTGGAAATCATTTTATTTTGGAGCATTTGTACAGCTTTATAGAGCTTTAGTAGAGGTAGGGTGGTTGATTGGTACCTTAGAGAGTTATAAAAACTTTTTATTTCAGGTTTCATATAGCTCAGACAAATCGAAGTGGAAATGGTCTGAACTTTCAAGAAAGAAATCAACTTATCATGCGTTATAGGCAGTCTAGGTACGAGGTGTTGATTCTTCTAGAATCAAAATATCAGACAAAGGCAAAGAAGAGCTTAATTCGTGAAGAAGCGAGGGCATTGTGACTCCTCCCCCAAATGCAGCAGTGATCAACTTAGTAGATGAAGAATTAGCTGTTTTGGGCCATGGTAAGGATCAAAATGGTCAGTCCCTTTTCAGTTGTCATTTTGGTTTATGGAGTATGAATAGGATAAATGAACTATACACAAACTTAGTTGGTAACTTGGTAAACAAATGTATTGTTAGCGTCATTTTCTATGTCATACTACTGTCAGGTATTAAGGTTATCAAGTGATCGATTAAGTAAATATGTCTTTTATTTAGAACGAAGGCAAAAGGTGATGAAGAATGTTCAAGTCCCATCAACTAATGCTAAGAGGAATCGATCAACGCGATCAAGCAATCCATCTAATGCTATAAAACTACGAAAAATCACTGGAGAGGGTATGGAAGAGGCAATTCATGGCATGGCAACTATTGCAGTTTCTGAAAAGGGTCGTGATATGAAGAAACAAATTACTAGTTCTAGTGTTGAACATACAGAAGAAGCAAAGATCATTTCTGAATTAGAAAATGTGCCTGACTTAGATAGCATTACTTTCATTAAAGCTTTAGAGCTCCTTGATGATGACAAAAAAGCAAGGGTGTTCATGGCGTTAAGGGTGGAGAGGCGTAGGGAATGGTTGCTATATCATCTAATTGAAAAATGATTTGGAATGTGGGAACTAAAGTGGTGATCCATTTTGTGTTTGTTGCTGAAACTGCATATTTTTTCAGAGGTCATTTGGTGCTTTAATTAGTTTTTTGTCTATAAATTTAGAATGTGGATACTGGATGCTAATGTGATGATCCATTTTGTATATGGTGCTGAAAATGTATATTTTGTTCGGATCATTAGTTGTTTTGGTTGCTTATGAGTACCATTTAGATTTTAGAATGTGGGGACAAGAGTGATGATCAATTTTGTCCATGTTGCTGAAAATGTTTCATGAGGATTTCATTACTCATTAGGTGCTTTGGTTTTTATGACTATGTAATTATTGGGAGATACTCATGACTTAATGAAATTAGAATTTATTTTGGATTTGGTACTTCTTGTTGTTATGTTCTCTCTCAAAGACCTCAAAGAAACCCTCGAAAAGTTTTCTCTAACTCGATCTCTCACAAAGAAAATGTCTAACTCTCTCACAACGAAAAAGTCATTTTTTCACTCTCTCTCTTGATCTCTTATGGGTCTATGATATATTATATATTTATATGTATTATCTTGACATATACACGATATTACATTGTATGTATCATCCCAGGAATTCTAGTAACAATGGTACGAACCAAGACATAACGGTGCCCAACAAGATGATACTTTGTGTGTATCGCCCTCACATACTTCCACTATGCCATTTTAACCCATTTCTTAACAAGATGCAATTTGTACTTATCAGACGTCATAAATTACAAATGTTTGGATACCACTAATTCTACACTGACAAAGAAAAAATGAGACGAACATTGATTTCAAATTAGATGCCATTACATGAGATTTCATTGCTTCTCTTTTTCGGATTCCACTCTTTTCTTCGAATTTCCTAAAAATCATATGAAACGAAAATTTGAACCAACTAACAAAATCCATGTTCAACCAAATACTAGATTTTAAAATTATTTATAGTTATTTATAAGTTCTGAAGTTACACACTTATCCGAAAAGCTAGGTGCCTAAGTATCATCCAAAATAGATCATCATATTTATCCATCACTATCCAAAATGCTATTGTGTAGCTATTGGACTTCACCTTGCTAGAAAATTTTCCTAACTCGTACCATTCATTGACGCGTGCAATAATCATTCCTCCATGCTAGGCTCCAAGGGAGCCGCAAAATCCTAGCTCACATCATTAACACTCAAAACTCACAAAACATTATACGTAGTAAAGTATGTCATTAAAAATGTTTCACTAAAAATTAGTATATACAAATAATTGTCTATATCATTATGTTTGAAATACATGATAGTATGTCATCCGAATAGTCATAGCCAAGAAAGTATGTCATAAGTAACACCTTACGAAGGTACTATGTAAACATACCGTTATATGTGATTATAAATAACATACATAGTATAGTATGTCATGAAAAATATCATAGCGTATTGTCATACATAACAAAGTATATACCCAACGCGGTACAAATGTATTATGTAAAAATAATTGTATATATGCTTATAAATAACATACTTAGTATAGTATGTTATGAAAAATTTCATAGAGTACATAGTACGTGATCTACTACCCGGTACATAATATTGTATTGTAAAAACATTGATATATGTTATAAAAAATGACATATAGACTGTAGTATGTAATTAATAGTTGTATAAATCGAAAGTATATCATACTTTATGGGTGGTCCCATGGTACAATGTAAAACAATTGTTTAAGAGGATATCGTATGTCAACAAGAGTTTTATACATTTGGTAGTATGTCATAAGCACTACAATCACTGATAGATATGACACTATATATGTCATACTCGAATGTTATATCACTTTTTATAATATATATATGTCAATAAGAGTTTTATATGTTTGATAGTATATCATAAGTGCTAGAATCACAAATAGATATGACACTATATTTGTCATACTAGAATGTTATGTTACTGTTTATGACATATTTTTTTGCAACCGCTCCAACCTTCTGTTCGGCACTGTAAGAACGAACAGATCCATTTATGAACATGTCAATGTCACACTAACTGACTTATGTCTGCTGATGGTCTTGTCTCATGGTAAGGGACAACCCCAACATCCCAACAATAAGAAACAACAGAATATACAATGCTTGTCAATATAGCCTATATAACATTGCTCTATTTCATTGATTAAACTAAAGAAAATAACACCATACATACCGCTACAAAATAATTTAGAAGCCAATCTTTAAATCTTCACCATTGTGCGACAAATAGCACATGCTCCACTTGATCTAACTATTACAAAATTGCTTACAAAAATCTTGTTTGAAGATTAGCAACAACTACTCTTAAGCTTAGCAGCATTGTACTCCTTTTTCCTAATGTCAAATATCCGTAATACGGAAAAAAACTCTCCCGTCGTCACTATAAAACTTTCCAACATTGAATTTCTCTGAAACCTTGCTCCCAACCTCATCCATGGGAAACACTATAAGTTCAACAGGAGAAAAATAGCCACTATAATGGTACAATCTAACTTTAGTTTACTCCTTACTAGAAAAATTACGTCGGTAAAAATTGTGTCATACTTTCCAAATCTGGACACCTACACTTTGTGTGCTCCGTAGATCGACACTTGTTACATTGCTTGGTCTTTCGAGATCCTCCTGCTTCATTACCAACTTCCACTACGCCCACCAAACAAGCAACATTACTTTGAACCCCATGAAAATAACAAACAAGAAATATTTTCTTGCGTTTATAAAAAAAAGATAACGTGCAAAATTATCACTTACATCAAGTATCTTTGTTATTTAACCCGTCATCATCCTCACTCACATCGGCAACTTCTGCAGCACGCTCAACATAGTTGCACTTAGCACTTTGACTTGTAAAACAGTGCACCACAAGAAAGATATTGACGACTACAAATCAGAATCAACAAACTTTCATAACTATTTAATATTAACAAACAAGTGAGAATATGGCAACAGTATAAGAAACTTACCCCCATCCTTTGGATGCAAGAGTGTACATGTGAGCCTTGTGTGCCCGACGATACCACAGTGGCCACACTTTTTTTTTCTTGTCTCATTCTGACCTTTCAATCTACTAGGTTTGCGGCCTACCCTTCAATTTTACGTGTGGTGGATCATTAACAAATAGATGATGAGTGGTTTTAGGTGGGGTGAAAGGCATCTCTACCTCGGCGGTGCCTTTAGAAGACGGAATGTCATCCATTGTCACTTTCTGGTGGAATATAAGACATTTCAAAGGGAACTTGTGGACTGCCTTCAGAAGCTCTAGAAAAAGATGATAACATGGATTTAAAAGCTTCACTGTTTTTGGCAATTTGAGAGGCCCACAAACATATCTCTTTGCATTTCCCTATAAGCTCATTGTGATGAATAATGGAAGCAGCCTGCGAAGAAAAACTTGGATCGTTATTTGGAACGACAGATTTTGCAACTCGTGTCAATCTCCTTAAAAACCAGCTCTGGGGGTATTTCATGAAGGTCCTCGTGTTTGTAAACTGAAATGATATGTCTACATGGAAATCCAAATGACTGAAATAGCCCACATGAACATCTAGCATCCTGGTCTAAAAGGTTGTATTCCACACTCGTCTTTTTTTGCCTGTTCAGATGACGACTAATGGTGTATACACGAATACTATCACCCACATCACGTTTATCTTCTGCAGTGTACATCGCTTCCTCCTGTAACTACTTCATAAAAGCAAAAAAAACAGCTCGAGTATAGATGGATTTTGCTTGCTTTGCATATTCAATCAAGTGGCTACCAATGAAAGGCTTCGTCGTTGCAGTCCTTACCTCTTCTTCGTGCTCTCGGTGACGGATATTTACAATTGCCAATTCTATTTTCCCAAATAGCTCAAACAACCGCATCCCGGGCTTAACATGATGTCGTATAACAGAGTTAATAGCCTCACAACGTTGGTTGCTTCTGCAACCACCAAAGAACTCACCATGAAGATACGATTATGCCTACCTCGCCCGTTTCTTCTGTACCTTCATCACCCATGTGTTATGACTAACTTTGTATTTTTCCCCTAGCTGTCTCCACCTTTCTTCGAACTCTCCCCGAGAATGTTTTATAAACATAATAGAGTTGAACTCTGTTGCAAATCCAGGGATTTTGACATTGATGATGCAATTTTTCAATACGTGCCAAGAGCATAGCTAGTGTTTCGAATATGGAAGAATAGATTTTAAAGCTTTACAAATCGTTGGGTCACCATCAGTTATGACTGATTTAGAGTGTTCACCACACATTACGTCAATAAATGATTTCAATGCCCACTTATAAGCGTCGTTCCACTCACTTATGATCAAAGCAAAACCAAAAACTATAGTCTGTAGGTAGTTGTTGATTCCAGCAAACATAACGATCGACATCTGGTACGGATTGCTCCTGTACGTTGAATCAAACAACAACACATCACCAAAGCTACAGTAATCCAGACGGGAGGTGGAATCCGCCCAAAACAGCCTAGCCAACTACCCACTCGCATTTAACTCATAGTTGTAATGAAATAAATGATCTAACTTCACCTTGTCCTCCATAATAGCAAGCAGTGTGTTAGCGTCGCCATCAATACAACGACTTCTCCTCTCTTTTCCCATTTTGTTATATAAGTCTTTTTTTCGTAAAACCAGTATTAAGGAAACCTCCAACTATATGTGCAAAGTGACCCATCACTTGGCATTTACAAACACCGACATCATTTAGGCACGTAGCAAATTCCAACGCTTCTCGACTCACATTTCTATGTGACCGAAGAAACATTGAACTCGGATGCAATACAGGTGGATGTGTGTGTTCCCCAATAAAATCTTTCACAGTCCACAACTTTGCTTCAGAATAAAAAACAATAATAATGCGGGTTTTACAATTGAACCTAGTGACCTGTCTGGGTGTTCTTTTGGGTGTCATCGATTGGAGTTTATTTGCATGTCGTTCACCTTCGGCTGAACACACAAATCTCCGTTTAATAGCAACTTCATTTGGACGAATTCTATAAGCATTCTTACGAACACCAAAGCTAACTGATTTGGCATACTCATTATAAATAGTGTAGGCCTCGTCCAAGGTCTTGAACTGCATAGAAAAAAATGTTGTTTTGTCTTCTATATAAACTCTATATGTATCAGACTCTTCAGTATCGCTATCACTACTATCAATATTTTCATTCTCCATCAGGGAAACAGTTAATTCCACATCCACAAAATCACTTTCATTATACGCAAAACTTTCGAAACATAAACTTCTAAGAAACTCTTCGTCATTGAGCCTTATTTGATTCGTCATAGGAGCGCCTACTTAAATAAAAAAAAAACTTTTTTTTAGTACAAACGACCTAAATATGAAAAATTCTAATGTACCTTAAAGAGAAGAAAAAAGATTAAATCGACTTCTGTGATGGGATTATAAACTAACTTCAATGTTCGAACGTATTCAAGTCGTGTAGTGTTGTTGATTCCTGTCACTCTTTTTTACTCTATTTTCTTGCTGTAAACTTTAGAGAGTGAAAGAAGTATATGATTGACCATGAATTAAAGAAGAGGTGAAGATTTGGGCGTGCAATCTAATTGAGAAGAATAGAAAATACGAGAAATTAGGGACGAAGGAAAATATGTAAAATGCCAACGCTACCCCTAGGTGGGCACTTCGGCTACCGGTTACTGGTTGGAAAATATGTGGTCAGAAATCGTGCGTAGCAAAACGCCCTCTTATCTCAATTGGCAAAAGATTATGTGACCCTTGCTAAAAGTAAGAAAACCACGTCAATTAAAACACAAATGGAAAAGGTATTTAAAAAGGATCACTTGGATTTTAGAGTCATCTTTTCTGCGAGCAGCCGGACATAGAACGCGACTTTTTAAAGTCACACAATTCACACATAAAAAGACTAAAACACCCTCACTTGTCCCCAATTCGACATGATGTATTTCAGGGTAAAATAGTAATTCCAACCGAACACGCGACAAATGCTAATTAAATTTTTTAACTACTAGATTCGTTCGAAGTCATCATCACCATGGGCGGATATATATATCCACCTTAAGATTTGCTAATCATTATTCAAAGCACATCCAATATCTTCGGAAATGCTTCGACCCCTTTTCCTCTTTTCACTTTTCATCACTCCCCAACTTATTAGATTCGTGATTAGTCACCAAGAACGTGGTGCATGGAGCTGTGAATCAAACACTGAGACAAGATTTCAAGCTGTATATAAGCCTGGAATTATTACTGTTGATGGACAGGGACAAGATTGGAAAGATATTGATGGGTTTCAAGTTTCTCTTCTTCCTGCTTTGGACCCACATCAAGATGATGCTTACCAAGGTGGCAAAATGACTGTTAAGGTGAGTTTGTTGGTGGGTTAGTTATGTCTCATTTATTGATTGAATGATTTTCTTTTTAATGGATTTATAGTTGTTTTTTTTGTAGGTTTTGCATGATGGTCATGATGTTTTCTTCTTGTTGCAAGTTGATGGAGAGTATGTTTATACCAAAGGGTAAGTGAAAAAGTCAGTTTCTTTCATTGTTTTGAAGGCTAATATAAAAGCTTGTTTTCATAGAGTTTTGATAGTATAAGTTTAATCAAATTCACTGTGTTTGTATCATGTAGTGATAATTACAAGTGCCCATCGGTTGCTCTCATGTTTCAAGTTGGTGAGAATGCTACTTATCACGATGTAAGTATTCTAAGTGCAAAATGTTGTATAGTTAAGTAGGTAAATTACATATACCCGAAGTGGATATTATGCACTCCTGTGTTGGAACTTTTGTCTTCCTTGTACTACTACTTATTTTGTGTTGAGAACTTAGAGCTGCATTATTTTACTAGATGGGTGGGTGTCATGAGTCACCGGGTACCTGCAACAACAAGACTTGTCGAGGCCATGAAGTGGATATTATGCACTTCTCTATTGGGAATGCTATCCCAGGACGACTATATGGTGGTAATCCTTTAGATAATCGAGATGGAAATGGAGGTGATAGGTAATTTAGCTGTTTTTCTCTTTCTTCTTCTTTTATTGTTTTTGTTAAAAAAATTTCTTTGGAGATTATTGAGTACTGAATCTCACTCATTCATCATCTTGTGAAATAGGTATGGCCATTTGGTTGATCTGTATGCTTGGAGTCCACACTGCCGATACCTAGATGGTCATAGCCCCTCAGGTATTACTAGAGTCAAATACTTTTTCCCCTGCTTTCTTTAACCCATTAAATTACAATCGTTTTTTTTCGAAATAGGAAATCATATCTACTCCCATCTGAAGGATTGTTCCTGAGAAATTCTTTCATATAGATTATGAATTCATGCCAGTTAAGGAATTGTGTTATTTTCACATTATGAAGTAGTATATGTTAAGTTGCCAGATTCCATCAATCTCATCTATGCAGCAAGTTTGCTATTTTGTAGGATTATGTAACATGGACACGCCATATTTCAAAAAAATAAAAATCCGTGTCGGATACGTATCCACGTGTCCGTGTCGGACACATATCGGGCACTTATTGTGTGTGATATACCTCAATTTTTGATATTTCACTGTGTCAGATACTTTGTATCCGTGTTTGATACGGACACACCTATCCGTGTCAATGTAACTTAGGTAGGAAGTTTAGCTAGTAGTTTTGTCATTTATGCATCTAAATTTTACCAGAACAGACCCCTGGTTTTTTCTCCAAATACGAAGAAAATAAGTGTTATAACAGAGTTTCTTAAAAAAGTGAGAGACAATAGAAATATAAGTAAATCAGCTAATGGTGCTTGCTTTGATGGATTATTGGCAATGTTGTTGGGATAAGGTTCTTTAATGGCTCTGAAACATGGTGCTCATAAAGGTGACATGACTCTGTTGAAGTGGTTCAGATAAACTCGTTACTTAATTTTTGGCACATTCTCCTGATTGGGTTTGGAGACTGCAGGCTGTGGGGATTCGGGTTATATCAGAATTGGTGGGTATATCAATCGAAGGCCTTGCTTTATATAATCCAAGGCTTTCAAGGAATAAAGAGAAATACATTTTGTCTATTTTGTGGCTAGATGGAATTCTATAACGTTTCCATATTCATTTTCTTTAGGCTGGGATGTTATGCTCTTGCTCATTTGGTTGTAATGATCCACCCCACCCCACTCCCATAATTGCACTTTTAAACTGAAAAGTACAAAATTTAACCTAAAAATATGTCTGCTGATATATGTACCCCAGTCAACTTAATCCAGAAGGAAAGAAGCAGCTTCATGGAAATCCTTTTGAACACTGATCAACCTCCATATTAATGATTATATTTGATTGCGAGGATTTAGACACCCATTGTGGTATTATAATCTCAACAGAAATCCTGGAATGCGATGCATGGTTCAGCAGCATCTATGGGCGGATGGACGACAGTCATGGAATCTTGGGCTCATACACAATTTGTTTGTCAGAGAATTTTTTCGAATGTGTGGTTTTCTCAACATTGTGGAGATGACGAAGGTGACAGATGACAAGGATAAATGGAGAGGCAATGCTAAGCTAGATGATTTTACTCCTAAAAATATGTTTGAGTTGTTGGATGGCGTTGTGATTGATTGGGATGCTGTAACCTTAGATGTAATGGTTTTGTATTTTAGTCCGTAGTGTGAATTTCTCACACTACATTTCATCTTTATTAAAATTTTGTTTTACCCACCAAAAAAGAAGGTAAGTATTGACTGATCAGAATACCAATAGAATGTGGCAGTTTTTTCATTCAGTATCCAATTGAAGCTTCTCCAGTTTTTCATGATCAACTATATGATCTAAACGATTCTGCATTCTCTTATACTAAAAAACAAGTAAGCGTAATCTCTCTCTCTCTCTCTCCCGACAATAAAATATGTTGACATGAGGAGGAACATATTTACTAGTTATATCATCTGCAATCGCCTGAAGGCGCTCTTTGAACCAATCGTTCCCTATAAAGTTGATTGAATACTGTATATTGTGATCAATGTTTTAGTCATTGAGAATTTGAGATTTTTTTTTAATTGATGAATTAACATTTGTTTGATGTTGAAAAAATCTCTGTTACCACCCAATCTTTTAATCCAATTTGTGTGGTAAAAATGTAAAATTGACTCTTTCAGGAAATGATTCCAGTGGACAGAATAACTGGAAAGGAGCATGGTGGCATGATAGCTTCACTGTTCATTCAGGTATCCACCTTTAATTTACTTCTTCTCATCCACAGTACTCAACTAAGTTGGTTATCAATTGAACAGTTCAACTTCTGTGCTATTACAGCTGCCTTCACTTTTTGCTTAGAGAATTTGGAAAATTGGTCTACTGATTGGCTTTAGAACATTTTTTTTAAAATATATTATTATTATTATTTATTATTATATCTGGACACTATCAACTTATCAAGTATCAACGCTAGTTGTGTTCTTTTGCAATTGATCAAAGTCATAATGTAAATCTGACTTCGCGACTAGTTGCTGAGAAATTGCACTCACAGACCCTTAGAAACATATGCTTGGTGCCATTCTCTATTAGAGATATTGTGGACCTATTTTGGTGCGTATAGTTGACATGGGTATTTGTCACTTTTTCTTAGGATCCCTGGGCAAATGTGACTTTAATGGGTGATGCGAAGACTATAATGTTTGGTTAAAATGCAAAAGATATTGTCTTGTTTGATCTTGGTGTTCACCTGTGTATGTCAATGAAACAATATGAGGGTATCAGTGTCCTGATGACTTATTTGACATCTTCAAAGAAACTAACAAAATCATTTTTCCAGAGTTGACATCTGACACCGGATAGTAGGCGAAGGAAGAGTAATACAAGTAAACAATAGTAACTTGCCACCCTACGGAACTCAGCTAGAGGGATAAGAGTAAAGAGCAAGAAGAACACTTTCTTCTTTGAAAAACAACTTGATTTTCATTCAATTACTAGAGAAAAACCTAAGTATGGAAAAGTCTAGACTAGAGTTTTAGATAGATCAAATTATTCCCCATCATTCTCTCCCTGTTGAAGAATTTTCTGTATCATGATAAGGAGAAAGATCGGCTACATTAAAGGTCGCTGAAACACCATAATCGCCTGGCAGTTCTATCTTGTAGGCATTTTCTCCAATGCGCTGTAGAACTTTGAAAGGACCATCAGCTCTGGGATGAAGCTTTCCATAACGTCCAGGAGGGAATCTTTCTTTGCGAAGGTGAATCCATACCAAGTCTCCTTCCTTAAATGCAGCTGGTTTGCGATGGTTGTTGGCTTGATTGCAGTACTTCTCGTTTTGTTTGATGATCCGATCTCTCACTTGCTCATGTAACCTTTTGATATACATAGCTTGATCTGCAGCATCTCCACTAAACTGATGAGTTGTAGACTTGTAGGTAATGGAGCCAAATCTAAGGGACTAATCAGGTTGCGACCGTACACCACTTCAAATGGACTTGTACCAGTGGTTTGACTAGTGGATCGATTGTAAGCAAATTCGGCTTGAGCTAAAACAAGATCCCATTGGCAGATATTGCTACCAACTAAACTCTTCAAGAGATTTCCCAAGCTCCTATTGACAGATTCGGTTTGTCCATCAGTTTGTGGATGGTGCGAAGAACTGAATTGTAGAGTTGTGCCAAGCTTGCGCCAAAGTGTCTGCCAAAAAATGACTAACAAACTTGGAGTCACGGTCAGATGTTATAGTCTTTGGAATGCCACAGAGCTTCACAATTTCACAGAAATAAAGCTCAGCAACATGAGATGCATCCAAAGTCTTATTGCATGGCACAAAATGGCCATTTTTGAGAAGCGGTCAACAACCACCATGATGGAATCCTTTTGCCTTTGAGTACGGGGAAGTCCAAGAACAAAGTCCATACTCACATCTTCCCAAGGGGCTGCTGGAACAGGCAATGGAGTGTATAGTCCAGTGTTTTGGCCATGTGCTTTGGCTATATGACAAGTTCGACAACATTCAACATGTCGCGTGACATCTCAAACCATTTTAGGCCATTAGAAGTTTTCAACAACAAGAGCAAGAGTTTTGTCTCATCCAAAGTGCCCTCCAAGTCCTCCACCATGGGCTTCTATGATAATTGTTTTACGCAAGGAGCATGCAGGAATACACAACTGATATTTTTGAAGAGAAAACCATCTTGCAGTAAAAAAGTGTTGATAAAGACCCCTTGAACAATCTTCCCAAATCTTTGCAAAATAAGGGTCATCCTTGTAGAGCTCTGCCAGAGCTTCAAACCCCAAGACCTTTGCTTCAATAGTGTTAAGCAAGGAATATCTTCTACTAAGTGCATCAGCAACTTGATTTTGTATGCCAGCCTTATGCTTGATGTGAAAAGTGTACGACTGTAAGAACTCAACCCATTTAGCATGCTGAGTATTGAGTTTATGTTGGCCATTTATATACTTCAAGGCTTCATGATCAGAGTAGAGGAGAAACTCTTTGGATATGAGGTAATGCCGCCAATGACCCAAAGCTCGAACAATAGCATAAAATTCTTTGCCATAGGTAGAATACCTTGAGCGCGAATTATTTAGTTTTTTGCTTAAATATGCAATCGGCTTGCCTTCCTGACCAAGGACAGCAACAATTCCCACATTAGCTGCGTCACAGTCCACTTCAAAAACTTTGTTGAAGTCTGGAAGTGCAAGTATAGGAGCCTTGGTATCTTCATCTTTATGAGTTCAAAACTGTTTTCTGCATCACCATTCCCCTTGAAAACACCTCCCTTCATGCATTCGGTGAGTGGAGCAATAATGCTGCCAAATCCCTTAATAAAGCGGCGATAGAAAGGGGCAAGTCCATGAAAGCTTCTTATGTCATGAAGAGCCTTGGGAGTTGGCCAACTTAGAATTACTTCAACCTTGCTGGGATCCATCTTGATGCCTTCACTAGAAACAATAGAGCCCAGAAAAGCAAGGCTAGGTGATAAGAATTGGCACTTCTTTAGATTCGCATACAACCTTTGCTCTCTTAGAACTTAAAAAACTTGGCGAAGATGCTTCAAATGTGATTCCTGGTCTTTGCTGTAAACAAGAATATCATCGAAGTAGACTACCACAAATTGGCCGAGAAAAGTCTTGAAAACATGGTTCATGAGGCACATAAAAGTATTAGGGGCATTAGAAAACCCAAAAGGCATAACCATCCATTCGAAAAGGCCATTAGGTGTCTTAAAAGCAGTTTTCCACTCATCTCCTGGTCTCACACGGATTTGGTGGTAACCAATTCTAAGATCAATTTTAGAGAAAATGGCAGCACCATGAAATTGATAAAGAAGATCGTCAAGGCGGGAAATAGGGAAGTGGTACTTGATAGTTATCTTATTCATTGCTCTACTATCAATACACATGCGCCAAGACTCGTCTTTCTTTGGCACAAGAAGGGCAGGGACAGCACATGGACTCATGCTTTCTTTTACTAAACCTTTTTCAACAAGTTCATTAACTTGTCTTTGGAGTTCCTCATGATCTTTAGGATTCAACCGATTGGCTGGTCTGTTTGGAATGACTGCACCAAGTACCAAGTCAATGCAATGTTGTATGTCTGTCATAGGTGGAAGGCCATGTGGAATGTCATCCGGAATAACATCACAATATTCTTGCAGAATGGGTTTAATGAGGGCTGGAACTTCAAGTTGCTCTTTATTTTCTTCCATCAGCACAAGAGCAGAAGTCTCACTAACTCCTTCTAAGACTCTTTCAAAATCAGATTTAGAGAGTAGATTTCTTCCCTCCTCTTTAGAAGATTTAGGAGCACTCTTAATTTTGGAAGGACCTAATGTGATCTTGGTACCATCTTTACAGAAGTTGTATGTATTTTTGAATCCATCATGTATGACCTTTCAATCGTATTGCCATGGACACCCAAGAAGCAAGGGACCAGCATCCATGGGAACAACGTTGCACCAAACTTCATCATTGTAATTCTTCCCGATAGAAAATTTAACTAAACACCTCTTATTTACTTTTACCTCATTTCCTTTGCGAAGCCATGAAAGAGTATAAGGTTGTGGATGCTTGAGTTGCAATTTCTCTACCATTGTTGTTGCTACCACATTCTCACAACTTCCAACATCAATGATCACATCACAAATGCCATTTAGTTTAATTGTATATATTAGATTTAATCAACATTTTTAGGTCATATAAGTAATTTTTTAGTGGTAATTTCTGTCTCAAATTTGGTTAGAGTTGCTTTTAGTTTAGGTTTAATTTGTCTTGCATTTATTTATTAATTTATTTTTGCACACAAGTAAGGTTTCGTACTAAGAATAAAGAATGTTACAGCAAGATATGAGTTCTACATTCATTGGAATTTAAAACAAAAGGAGTACATAGAAATCCTAATCAAGTCTATAGTTGTGTGGGCATTCTAAACAAGTGACAAAGGAAGGCCTTGTGTTGCTCCATATCATAGAATAGAACCAGGACTCATGTGTGAACCCTTCTTTTCTGTAGCATTAGCACTGAAGTTTTCTTCCCTCATTTGTCATGCATGGTTACATTACTAATAAAAGTTATAAGCAATTGGCTGGTTCAATTGTGATAATTAACTAAATTTGAGTGCTTCATAGAAGGTTTCTCGTATTTTTTTCTTGTTTCAGAAGTGAGAACGGGTTGTTAGACTTACGTACTCAACGTAGCTCTTGGATTTCAGGTACAAGCGCTTATCCTTAAGACGTATTGTACGTCAAAAGGCCGATCAGTTGGAAGAGTCCATATCATGGTTAAGAAATGATACATACTGATGGCTGGTGCTTTGATATTGTTGCATCAGTGTTTGTTATGACACAACCTTATCCAATGCTTGTTCTACAGTTTACCATTTTTTATTATTATTATTTTTTTTGGGAATCCCCAATATCAGTTAATGCCTTGCATAGAAAGACACTTATTTACTATTTAGATGCACGTATTTATTATACTCTGTGTATGTGTGCGTTCATTTAATAGTTGGATGCAGCTTTATTAAAAAATTTAATTCACGTGATGGTTATATATGCAAAGATATAACTTGTGTTCTATTTTTTTTTTCCCATTTGGAACTTGGGTTAGAGGGAAGAGTTCATATCTTTATTATTCTTATATACCTTTGCCTAGGACAATATCTACCTTTGCCTTTTTTACCTCCCCTTGCTCGCTTTTAAATTGGCTAATTATTCTTACCAAAGGTTTAATGTTAGATTATTTTCCTGCTGCTCCTATGGCTGTTACATTACGACTTTGTTCTGCTAGGTTTTATAATTCACAGCTTCTGCCATACCAGGTTTCATAGAGGGAGATAGCCCATACTCATCAACGGGTCAAAAGGGCACATATTACTTTGAATTCTCAAGACCTTTGCGGACCATGGATCGTTTTCAACAGGTACTGAAACTGTTTACATTCTGTATAGGAGTTGGAATTGAATGCTAACTCCTTCATATCTGCTATGCTGTCACTACCGCTTCATTGCACTTTGTTGTTTCTAGTCTGCCATACAACCCCTTACCTAAACAATCTAAGAATTTTGGTTGCAGATAGGATAGAAAAATGAATAGGTAAGAGATTAAGAAGTGATGGAGAAGATACTGAAGACAGGATCGTGACTTGCCATCACTCACTACTCACTAGCTCACTTTTTAAGGAACAAACGAAATGATAAAATACACCCAGATCAAAAAAAAAAAACGAAATGATAAAATACACCCAGGCTGTGTTTGATTCACACAGTTTGAATTCCAGGAATATTGAGTTGTACAGGGAGTGCTTCTTGAGTTACAAGAACTAAATTTAGCGTCTAGAAACATCTTTGCTAACATTATTTATAGGTTACATCTTTTACTTAATGTCTGCATCTCCGCCACACACAATGTAATCACCGTACTGAAGTACTTCCATGTTATTCTTTTCTGTATTGCCATGGCATTTTACCAGTCAGCCATGCTCATGTTCTCTTCATAGCTGAGGTGTGCCTTGTCTGGATGTTTTCTTTCCTCTAAAGATTATGTAACCTTTTTTCTTGAAAATTCTAATTAGGTTTACCATATGCATATGCAGGATGTTCAATTTACAATCAGTCAATCAAGCAAGGTAGCTGTGGCTTTTTGGTACCCTATTGATGGGAAACCATGGCGTGGTTCTGAACATTATTCTGTAAGCTGTGACTGGGTCCTTTTGGATATTCCCTCAGGTAGTTCTGTTATTACCAGGGCATCGTCAAGCAGTTCTTGGGAAGCTGCCAGTGCCTTCTCTCTTCTCCTGTCTTTGGTCTCCTTCTGCCTATCTGTTTTTGTAGGGTACTGGGTCTCCAAAAACAAGTCAGTACCCTTTATGCCCATGAACAATCTCTAGAATGTCCATGTGGGTACTGCTCTGTACTACGATGCTCAATGCAGAAGCGCGGCCTGGTTCTTGAGATTTTTGTATTTGTTTTGAGGTTCCTATTGTAGAAATTAGAAACAGATTCTCATAATTCTTAGTGTATGATCCATTGCGATGATATTATTTTTTTAGTTTGTATTTGTTTGGCTGGCCACCGAAACCATTCACCGTACCAAATATGTGAATTTGTTTGGGAAACACTACTTTTACCTATCATTAATATCCCAATTCCCAATGGGCAATTTGCTTTCGCCAGGTCAAATAATTGTGTGACGAAAATGCCCTTAAAATTACCCTCAATCACTTCATAACAGATTCTTGCCTCTTCTTCGAGCTTTGTATTTATGATTTAAAATGAGATGGCATATAAAATAAGAGCATGTCTTCAGTGCGCGATATATTGTGCGCAGGTAATGTGGGCCTTTGGATCAGTACTTTTGTCATGCAATACACACGCACCCTTTGGTATGAGTGGCCCAGATTTGATAGCGTACCATACGACCTGCGCACCATAGATTTAGCCATAAAATAAAGGGTTTCCAGAGTACGCATGCCGCACTATAGATGTGGTGCGCAGTCTTTTCAGCCACACAGAGCGAGGGTAAAATCGGAACATTAAGCAAACAAGTTGCCCCAAACAGATTAACGAAACGAAAAATTCAAAAAATAAAATAGATAGAAAGAAAATACACGAAAATTTCCGCTTTAGCGCTAGTTTCGTTTAGTGTTCTTACCCATTCTAAAATCCCTAATTCTAATCATTGAGTATTATTGCCACATCAACCCACCGTCTGCTCGCAAAAGGTACTCTCTCTCTCCCTCTATCTCTTTTTAACCCAAATTCTTCATGAATCAGTTGATTTCTTACTGTTTCAGGAGATTTCTTTTAGAAACTATGAGTTTGATTGGGGATTGTTTGGTTTAAGATTTCATTTTGTTTTAAGCATTAGTTGGTTGTTAGGATTGGGGGTTTTAAGTATTAGTTGGTTGTTGGGATAGGGGGTTTGTTTATGTTATGTGTGCATAATCTAGAATCATAGGTCTAATGTCTATAGTCCTATTTAGTCAGTTGGTTAGTTTCCTTCATTTTAGGCATTATCTCGTAAGTAGGTTAGTGGTTAGTTATTAAGTAGCTAGTGCTATAAATTGTAGTGTATCTCATCTACTACAAATGGAGAGAAGTATATTATTGTAGTTTGCACTTGTGTGTGGATTAGGAGGTCAAAGGCTCCTCAATAAGTCTTAATGTTATATGTTTTTGATACAATCACTTCTAGATTGTATCAGTTTCCAGTGGATATTTTGTGGTAGATGTTTGGTTGCGCGTTGATATAGAAACCCTATATATTTGATTGATTGTTGGCCTTTGGTTTTAATAATAGCGATTCTAGAGTGCGCTAGATGCACCGGTGCGTTGGATTCAGGACTCTTGATTCAAGACTTTGTGGGGCAGTACACACGCACCTTTTGGCCGATAGGAGGGAGAGAGATTCGAGAGAGTACTGTACACGCCTGCGTACTCTAGATTTTGCATTTTAATAATTGTTGTTTATTTCTTTTTTGGTTAATATTACTCATCATAGTTTTGCGTTTTTCCAAAATCTAGAAGCTCTATTGATATATATTGTTTTCATCAAGAAAAGTAGAAAAGATTAAAAGTTACGTATAGCTTTTTTTTTGTTTTTTCTTCCAGTTCTATCATCAGTTCATTACCAAATCACTGTTGAGTATTAGTGAATATAACTCTAACATTACTTCTTCTAGTTCCTCAAATGAGTATGTCAAGTTGTGTATTTACTTTGAAGCAGTCATGATCTAGACCAATGCGTGTTAGTAATTGAAATTGTCTCGGCAATGTTTGAATTAGCAAACTAACTTTGTACTAAAGGTTGAGTTGTTACGCCTTGATTTTTCAATTACTTTTATTAGCATTTCTAGCATGCGTTAGCTATACCGGTACGCAAGGCTAGGAGAGCCTAGATCCAGTACCTTGCCATGCAACACACCCTCACCTTTTGCTACCCATAAACCGATGTACTTTAGATTTTGTCTACTTTTATATTATTAGCAAACTAATAATATAAGCATGTTTAGTAATAATTTTTGTTCGTTCTTTCTTGGTTCATACTTTTATCCATCCTTCTTGTCATATTAGTTGATTTTACTTATCCTTAAATAATTTTGTTAGTTTTGTCTCAGTTCATAATTTTATTCATGATTGTTGTCATATTAGTTAATTACGTGTACAATGGTTGGTTTGGTCTTGTAAATACATATGAAGGTTGTTTGTCATTGTTAATTTGTTTCTATATCAGTTGGCATAAACATCCTGGATAAGTTGGTCACGATCTCTTTATGCCATTTGTTTAATAAAGTCTATTTTTTTTTCCTTTAGTTTTTCCACTACTACTTTTCTCTACCCACAACACCAACGTACCACTTCCGGTTGTTTGGTCTTCCGCTCTTAGGTGTTAATTTCAATAATTGATTTTGATATTAGTGAGTTAGATTTATTTATTTAATTTTACTAGGGTTTGATTTTTTTGTAAGGATGGCCGAGGAAAACATAATCCCCCAATTTTTAAGATGTTATTGTCGTCTTGACGCGTCATGTTTACACGTATCAAGAAGCAACGACAATCCAGGTCGACAGTACTACAACTGCCCCAATTGGGTGAGCCATTTCTGTTTATTGTTACTAATTTGAGTTGTTGAAGAATTATATATTGGATTCTAACTGGTGATTTTAACATGTAATTTGGGTTATTTTAAAAGCCTGGGCTGGGACGCTTAAATCTTCAAATAAATCCCAAAAATCAAGTTGTGATTTTTTCCTATGGGCCGACGAAGCTGTGTTATGTCCGTGTGGAGGTGGTCTTTGTAAGGTATTTGGTGTGACTGGGAATGGAAAAAACAAAAAATGGCGATATTGTATTTGCCCGAGATCAGTTGTGTATGACAGAATTGTAAGGAATAAATTGTGTATCATTTTATTTTTATTTCTTAAAAAACATGTTTATCTAATTGGGTTGTAAACTTCCAACATTTAACTACAGGATCAATCAAAAGGTTGTGGGTTTGTCTATTGGGTTGATAGTATCACATCAATCTCAGAACAAGGTTCTAGTTATACTTCTGAAAGACGTGAACAAGGGTCCAGTTCTACATCTGAAAGGCGTCTACGTATTTGAGAAGCGATCGATTGTACGGTACATAACACTTTGGCTGCTGAACTTTGTGTTGCACAGGAAAGTGCTAGTGCATGCCGCGACCTGTTACTGCAACTTCGTGATTTAGAATTGGACAATTAATTAACTATTTGTTGCTTAATGTAATTAACTATACGTATTTGGTGAAATGTTTGTCATTGGATGACAATGACTTGTTGGAATTGTGTGCCTTCGGATGACTGAATTGTTGGAATTATTTGTCTTTGGAATGCCATGACTTGTTGGATTTATGACAGGTCTGTATGATACATTATCCGTATCATCCTTACTTTGGCAAACCAAAGTGCTTGACCCCATCAAGTTTGACATGTTAACTTAGAATCAAGTTTGATGGGGTTAGTTACTAGCTTAGTATCAAGTTTAGAGTATTTAGTTCATCTTTGACATTGTCAAATACTTGTTAAATATATGATATATCTCGGTTTTTGGGGTACATGATATATTGCTCGAATTTGATATTTTGGTCCTTGCTCCAAACTCCAAAGTTCCAAACAAAGGCAGCATAAGCTAAATTTAATATTCAGTATAGTACAACATCTTATTTTATTCGAAAAAGTAAATAAACCAATTTGACATCTATTTAGAGTTTGATTAGATTTAGAAGTCTAGTTTCATTCCTTATTAATCAAGTATGGCTTGGATATCTATATATATAAAGAAGTCATTGTAGTTTATTTCATTCAACACAAGAGCTTCTAGCTCAATTGGTTATGTACATCTCTCCTCATGGGAGATAGGGGTTGCGAGTTCGAATCCCACCAAATGTTGGTTTGGATTTCTTTCTCGTGTAATTATGTGATGGGCTTTTGGGCTAGGTGAGCCTTTGGGCTAGAGACTGGGTGCTGCTAAGAGTATGGGTGGACTGAGAAACGAAAGCAAGTCTTCATGGATAAAGTGGAGGCGGTTGGGTCTACTCAAAATGGTGTATTGACGAGAGCCTTCGGGCTAGGTTCCCTTCGGGGTCGATGAGGCTTCGGGCAACCTAAGCCCTCGGGCTTAGAGGCCTTCAATGTTACAACATTGCAAACATTGTTGAATTTGAATTTGAATTTGACGGTCAAGTAACAAAAGTAGGACCAAAACCTAATATTTCAGCATTTCTGGACCAAAGTCTAATTACCATAGTAATAGTAGAACCAATGTCTAAAAAACCCTATTAATTTCAAATAGTACTCTTCAAGAAAAAGATTTTACATAAATACATACCTTATTTTTTTTAAAAAAATTATTCTTTAAACTAGAAAGTAGATGTGTGCATACACACCGGCACTTTTAAAAACTTGTTCAACAATTATAACTATACATATAGAATTTCTTTTAACAAATCGTTATTCTTGTTAGCGTCGCTAACCCATTTTAATTTCCTGGAAGTTATAATTTCCATTTTTTGGGCTGATACATACAATATAACATATTGTTGAGCACCAAGTTTTGATCTGCCAAAGTATGGATGATACATACTATGTAGCATCCCCTTTTGGGGCTTGAAAATGATATGAACGACATCGTCAGATCATTTGGCTCATAGAAACGCGATCTGAGGAGGTCGTTAAGGCCCGTTTCGTCTGTTTTGGATGGTATATAATATGTAATATCCATTTTTGGGATGATACATAGTATATAACATCCTGTTGAGCACAAAGTTTGGATCTGCCAAAGTATTGATGGTACATACTATGTATCATCTATAGCTAGTAAATTCGCAGACAGCTAAAAATCAATAAGGAAATTATTTGCCAAAAATTTGAAATGTAATCACAATAATACGTTTAAAAATTCGACAAAAAACGCCAAACATACAATTTGTGTTTTATACGGGTATAATACGGAAAAAATCGGATATATTTTGTCGCATTACAAGTTTAGAATGCAAGAAATTGTCAGAATTGGTCATTAACTACACATGCATAACTCTAATTTTCATTTATATTTACTTGCTAACACTTTAGTTTTTCGATATTCTTTAGGTATGGAAGGTTCTAATTTAAGTGGATTTTCAAAACATTCCATTTTGAAGTTGCTTTATACCTTTTATAGTACGTTTTTTTCCATTTAAAAAATATGAACCATATTTTTGGGTAATTATAAGCCTGGATCATATAATTCGTGTATTAATCCCTAGGTTTGAAACGTTCGCCTTATTATTCATATTATACTTAAAAATGTATAAAACAGGTATTAAATGCGAATTTCCTAGTTATGGTAGTATCCCGTTTTGGGGCTTGAAGATGATCTGAACGACCCCGTTAGATCATTTGGCTCATATAAAAGTGATATGAGGAGGTCGTTAAGGCCCGCTTCATATGTTTTGGATGGTATATAATATGTAACATCTATTTTTTGGGATGATACAAAGTATATAGCATCCTGTTGAGCACAAATTTTTTGATCTGCCAAAGTATTGATGGTATATGCTATGTAGCATCCCCTTTTGGGCCTTGAAGATGATCTAAACGACATCGTCACATCGTTTGGCTCTTAAAAACGCGATCTGAGTAGGTCGTTAAGGCCCGTTACGTCTGTTTTGGATGGTATATAATATGTAACATCCATATTTTGGGATGATACATACTATATATATAGCATCCTGTTGAGCACAAATTTTTTGATCTGCCAAAGTATTGATGGTACATACTATGTATCATCCATAACTAGTAAATTCGCAGACGACTAAAAATCGATAAGGAAATTATTCGCCAAAAATTCGAAATGTAATCATAATAATACGTTTAAAAATTCGACAAAAAACGCCAAACATACAATTCGTGTTTTATACGAGTATAATACGAAAAAAATCGGATATATTTTGTCGCATTACAAGTTTAGAATGCAAGAAATTGTCAGAATTGCTCATTAACTACACATGCATAACTAAACTTTTCATTTATATTTACTTGCTAACACTTTAGTTATTCGATATTCTTTAGGTTATGGACGGTTCTAACTTACGTGGATTTTCAAAACCTTCCATTTTGAAGTTGCTTCATACCTTTCATAGTACGTTTTTTTCCATTTAAAAAATACGGACCATATTTTTGGGTAATTATAAGTCTAGATCATAGAATTCGAGTATTAATCCCTAGGTTTGAAACGTTCACCTTATTATTTATATTATACTTAAAAATGTATAAAACGAGTATTAAATGCGAATTTACTAGCTATGGTAACATCCCGTTTTGGGGATTGAAGATGATCTGAACGACCATGTTAGATCGTTTGGATCATACAAAAGCGATTTTGGGAGGTCGTTAAGGACCGTTTCGTCTGTTTGGGATGGTACATATTATGTAGCATTCATTTGTTGGGCTGATACATACTATATAGCATGTTATTGAGCACCAAGTTTTGATCTACCAAAGTATAGATGGTACATACTATGTAGCATCCCCTTTTGGGCCTTGAAAATGATCTGAACGACATCGTCAGATCGTTTGGCTCATAGAAACGCGATTTGAGGAGGTCGTTAAGGCCCATTTCGTCTGTTTTGGATGGTATATAATATGTAACATCCATATTTTGGGATGATACATACTATATAGTATCCTGTTGAGCACAAATTTTTGGATCTGCCAAAGTATTGATGGTACATACTATGTATCATCCATAGCTAGTAAATTCACGGACGGCTAAAAATCGATAAGGAAATTATTCGCCAAAAATTCGAAATGTAATCATAATAATACGTTTAAAAATTCGACAAAAAATGCCAAACATACAATTTGTGTTTTATACGGGTATAATATGGCAAAAATCGGATATATTTTGTCGCATTACAAGTTTAGAATGCAAGAAATTGTCAGAATTGCTCATTAACTACACATGCATAACTCCAATTTTCATTTATATTTACTTGCTAACACTTTAGTTCTCCAATATTCTTTAGGTATGGAAGGTTCTAACTTAAGTGAATTTTCAAAACATTCCATTTTGAAGTTGCTTCACACCTTTGGTATCTACAAATTCAAACATAAGAAACTAAAAAAAACAAATTTCTCATAAACTATGACAAGCCCACGTCTCATAGCTCTTATTGACTATGGCTACAGCGGGATCCATTCGTCAAATTTAAACCACGCCAAGCCCACGTCCCGTAGTACTTATTGACATCGACTGATATCGACTACGGCAGGATCCTTTTGTCGGAAATCAACCACATACATATAGCATACTCATGAACTTTAACAAAGCTAAACGTGCAAATAAACATGAACATACAATCATATTCAAATTTAAACTCAAATTCACGTACAAAATCAAATCATATTCATATACATCAAACCATATTCCAACTCAAAGTCAGTGATTGAGACTAAATTCAAATCAAATTATCAAATCTTCAAAACCTATTATAACTATATACTTTTCTCCCTCGAGTTCTACAATTCTTTTATTCAATCTTGTGTGTGTAAGAGGCAAGATGGTCAATTGTTGGGAATGGTGTATAAGAGATTCAAGGCTGGAAGTGCTCTCAAGGCATATATAGCGCATTGGTGCAGAGATTGCAGTTGGACTATACAAGGACCTAAAGCTTCAACACATGCTGATTTTGGGAGACAACAAATACTTGATCAGAATCTAAGAGAGGAAGGAGTCGGAGCGGGATGGCAGTTTAAAGAAATGATCATTAGGAGCTTTAAATTGTTTAAGACTGCTTCTGTAAACTCTAGTAACTCTATTTTTCTTTTCTGTTGGATTAGGAAAAGTGGTAATTTCTAAGCTCATCAATTGTGTACAAATTTTGGATTATGTAAATGAGCTATAAAGCATGCCGGTATTGGTCCTCCACCTGTGTGGACCTATGAAGTTGTCAATCCTTTAAGAGTAGTTAAATATAGGGACCAAAATATCGAATTCGAGCAATATATTGTGTACTCCAAAAACCGAGATATATCGGATATATTGATATATTAGTGGATATATATCCTTCTGTTGACCGGCTAAAATTTTATTTTTTATGTCGATAAATTGGAAATATCATCGATTATATCATAAATATCGTTGACATATGAATAAAAATCAGCCAAAAATTGGCCAAAGTCAACAATTTATGTAGCATCCATAATATATATAGGTCGATAAATATCAATATATAAGAAATTATGATATATATCGGGTAAAAAAAAAATCTATATTTGGTGGAGATATATCGAATATTTACATCTCGTGTACTCAAGAAAAGATATATATCGACAATATTTCCAGAATCTCGACGGTATTTTGGGCCTTGGTTTATATATCGAAAATATGGAAGGGTTATCACTGAAAAAAAAGAGCACAAAAGAAAGCGAAAATAGAAAATTTCAAGAGTTTCCTTATGAAATGTAACAAATCGAAAACTGCCATGTCATGTGCATTGCACATGTATTTTGCCCCCCTTGTTTAAACCAAAATCTTACGGGACACGCTTCTATTTAGTCCAACCCCACTACAAAACTCACACTATATATTCCACGTTCATGTTTTCCAAATAGCTCCATATTTGCCCGCATTCCATCTTCTGAAACCAATTAGAAGGTTGCAATATTCAAAAACAAAACTTCTATTCAATCAAATTAAGTTCTTGAACAGAAATGGGTAAAAACAAAAGAGCAAGTGCAACTTTGGAGATGGGAAAGGGTGTCGTGGAGAGAAATCCAAACGTGAGGATGAAGGTGTGTCCTAAAGTAGATAAATTACAGAAACCATCCGCCTCTAAATCTACCAAAGCACCCACTTATAAATCTCCAAAATCATCTCATCGATCACAGGTAAAATCTCTTATAAACTCGTTTTTTTAAACTTTGAAGATTTTGTTGCATATATGGGTTGAAATTTTATATAAATTTCACAAAATCCAACTTGAAATGCCATGTTCTGGAAAGATATACATGTGTGTTTGGTCTGCGCAAAGGAATCAAATAGCATATGTTAGAGTGTTAGACCCTTGCATTATTTTCCTAACATTTCACAACATATCCAAAAGGTGGTTCCAGATAAGAAATTTTGATTAGACTGCTCTACTATGCTACTTAGTTGACCTTCCGGGATTGCCAATGGGGCTATGTGCTTCCTTTTGAATATATAGAGAATTTAGGCCACTTATTTGACACACTCAATGCAGAATGTAGAAGTACATTGAACTCCCTTGAAGGGCATCCAGCAATTGGATGTGCATGATTTTGATCACTCTCCCTTTTTGTGCCGGTCTTCCTTTTGGAAGGAAGGTTCATAGGCACTCAAACTTAATTGACAAGTGGAAAATACAATTTGTAATTTTGTTGAAGCAAATTGTCACGCGGTAGTCACTTCACATAAACCAGTAACAATTATACGTTTGGCCTTATATTAATAGACTTAGCAGCCATGAAGATTTTGCTTTCGAGTGCTACCTAAAGAGCATCTTCCGTGGCCCTTAAATGTCATACAGTTGACTCCTTGCGTTATACTGTTCATTTACTGTGTGTCCCAACATTCTACACCGATATCCCGTTATAATTATTTCATAATTGTAAGCTTCTATTATACTTAGTTTGTTTATATTAGGATTTTATTCCCGTTTTTCTTTTGTCTTTGCATCCGTTTGATTTAATTATTGGTTTCATGCATTCTTATCGGCATTTGATTATTTTATGTTGCATCTTTATATGTTGTGCATGTCACAGAGCATGCATGCATGAGTTATGTTAAATGCAACACGCTTGTAAGATTTTATTTGTGAATTTAAGTGTCATTGATTTGTTATATGCTGTATGACGGATGATGCACCGTATATATTATGCCATGTGTATATATTATCTAATGTAGTATATAATGTTTTTACAAAACTATCCCATGTTTTATGTCTTCCATTACATTGTTCACAACAAATATCTTATATTAGGAACTGAGAAAGGACAAATCTAGAGGGAAAAACAAAGCAAATGAGCAAGAGCAAGAGCAAGAGGTAGTGAGGAACAAAAATAGAAAGGTAACTCCATTCTGGAGTGGAATGTCGTCTTTGGTGAAGCTTATGGGTGAACCCTATTTTAAAAGTGCAATCAAGAGTGTCACTTGGAAGAGATGAAGAAAACCCCTTTCTTCCCACTATTCAAATGTTGCTAAGATTCGAAGCTGACAAAGAAGATGGTTTTGAAGTCTAGTCAAGTCATCAAGACTATCATTGAAGCATTCAACGCAGAGGAGGGGTGTTTCTTAATACACGGAGTTAGTGTGCAACTAACTCCAGAGGATGTGAGCCTGACTTTTGGGCTACCAAAGCAGGGCGAGAATGTTGTTGAAGCAGTAAGTAAACCAGACAAGAAGTTGTTGAGTGGGGATGCACTTGATTTTAAAGTGAAATACTTCAACGCTAGCATCATCACCACTTCTGAAATTCGGAGTGCACTAGAAGGAGTTGTGAAGAAAGAAGATAAGGAGTCAATAGCCGACTTTGCCAAGCTGATGGTGTTGTTTATGCTCAACTCCGTCTTCTTCACAAAATCAAATTTTACTCTGGCTTCAGCATACGTATACTACGTCTACAGTTTTGAAGAAATGAATAAGGTGTCATGGGTAGCAACAATCTTCGGCCACATGATGAAGCAGATTAGAAAACACATTGCTAAACACCCAATGAGCACTGCTACATGTGTGGTACACCTACTTGTAAGTATTTAACCTAATTTAGTGGTATTATAGGTTTTATTATTGAGTGATTGAATAATAACTGTGTTTTTTTTATTTCATTTTTTTCAATGATAGTACTGGTTCTGCGAGCATACGGTGGACTTCATCTCACCGGTCAAGGATTATGAAACGTAATACCTTAGGTGCGCAAAGTGGGATATGAGTGTGCTCAATCACAAGTTCCCACGAGTAGTGGGTGAGGGGCTAGACAAAAAGAGTAAAGCAAAGGTAAGTTTTTTATTTGATAAGTTAGCACCTAAAGATGAGCATGTAAGTTGATAACTTGAATAGTAAATTGTAAGTCTGTTTTCTAACCCACGCACTACATAAGAGATAAAGAGAGAGAGTGAAATAACTTTTTCTATGTGAGAAAGTTAGAGTCAACTTTTCTAGGGTTTCCTTGAGAGAGAACAAAAGAGAGATTTGTGAGAGCATGTTTTTATGAGTGAGAGAGATCATTCCAAGTGAGTTAAGTAAGAGCTCCTCTTTGTAATCCTCTATCTTGTTCATCTAGATGAAGTGTTGATCTCGCCGTGTGGATGTAGGCACATTGCCGAACCACGATTAATCCTCCTCTTGTGTGAGTTCTTTACATAGTCTCTACACTAGTTTAAGCTTGTTTGTTGATATTGTTGATTAATGCTTGAGTTATTTGTTGGAACTTTTGTCTTGTGTGAAAGATCACTCCTTTGGTGGTTGATCTAGTTGTAGTTGCACGTTTCTGCGATCAGTCGTAACATAATTTATTATACCAGTAATATGGCATATGTCAATAAAATTATGGACTATATGTTAGTCATGATAAATAATGGGATGTAGTTGTGGAGTATGTAATTTGAACTTCTTAATTGAATTTAAGTGTCCTTTCAGGATAAAATTCCCTTGAAAGTTAGTAAGGAGCTAAGAGATATCACCGATGATGAACAAATCCTTCTAACTAGATTGTATGAACCGAAAGAGACTGAGACTACATTAGAGATATGGAGGAGAAAACTGGTAAATCCCCGAGCTGAGAATGTGTGACTTTGGAAAAATTACCTTGAGCTGATTGAAACAAAATGGAGGTTTGATGGATCATGACAGCCTCAACTTCGATACTCCTGCAGATGAATCTCGTGCTAAATGTCTAAGTACAGACTCGATTCCAGTGGAAGTACCCACCGAAATTGTGGATTATCTGCGACAAGGAGGTGCCTCGGTGATAGAAGAACCACAACTTCAAGAGGAGGGGCGACAACATCTTCAAGAAGCAGAAGGTCACCCGATTACGACGGAAGAACCTCTTACTCAGGAGGAAATGCAGAAGCGAAAAGTCATAATTAGCCCGTCTACAATGGTGAAAAGAGTGAAGGGGGAGGAGAGGAAGCAAGAAAGAAAAGAGAAAAATGATAAATACTTTTTGTTCTATACAAGAAAGCGAAAAGGAGACCATAGATAGAGAAGAAGAGGCAAGGGAGAAAACCAAATCTGTAATTAATGAAGGTATGTTGCACAACCCGCACTAATGTAGTATATATCTAATCATATGAAACTAAGATGGGGAAGTGTAATTGCCTTATGTGGAAATCCTCGGACTTGGTAGAATTTGGAATATGGGGTTAGATAAGGATCGATATTTGATCTATATGTGGGTGGTTAGTGTGATCTTGGGGGTGTTCTAACATCGGTCTATCGTAGTAGAGCATTGTCTAATGCATTGATGCATTTATCAATGGTTGGATGGAAGAATAACTAGGAAAACTATAATAGTAAACCCCTTGAGCATGTTAAGTTTTATGTTTTTTATTTCCTTGAGCATGGTATATCTAGGAAAACTACAAAATGAGCCTACCTTGGAAGTTTAAGGTGTCTCATGACAGATTTGTTAGTCTAGTTGTCCTTGTATGCTGAAGCTTAAGCTTAAGTGTCTTTGTAGGCAACACATCATATGTCTAAATCAACAATGTAGGGGCATATAATTGTTAGTTGCAGGTGGCATATGTAGCTGTATGACAGGTGCTTACCAGCTATAACTTGTTTGGGCTCTACTCTCATATTAGCACCTATTTTTTTCTTCAAACATGTCCCCTCTCCCATGTTTGCTCGAACTATATATTCCATTTCAGTTTGTGCGCGTGCAGCAGAATATAGATCTTAAACATTGGTATTCATATTAAGATTCAAATTGATTGCTCGCTTTCATCTTCTGCACCACCTATGCTTTGGATATAAATTACATATTTGCTTTATTCATTCTACTAGGTGTTTATATATTTTGCAGTCAAATATCACGTCGATGCTTTACTTTTACTTTGATTCTTATATATAATTTGCCCATGTGTTGCTTACTTGGTTACCTTGTATATGGGTGCATTTACTAGCTATTTTATATCAAGTTATATTTGAGTGTCAGCACCTCTTTTCAATTGCAGAACTCAAGTTTGTCGGTGTGTTAATGATGTGGTGTTAATGATGGGAGCTAGGACCAATAGAAAGATCAACTGTACCTAAATAACCTACTAATGGTGCACGTGGTGTTGGTCCTACACATGTTCATGATCTTAATGTACCTTAAGAGCCCACTGAAGAGTACGAAACGCCCACTGCCGAGATGCTCTATCTACCAGTAATGGCCTTAAAGTTAATTATATTTCTGAGTTTTTAGTTAGTTTTACGTTGTTAGTTGATTGGGAATTTGGGTTTTGAATTTTGGATTTTAGACGCTATTACAGACTCCAATGCAAACGCTGTTACCAGGGACGGTTCATACGCCTTTACCTGGAACGGTACAGACGTTGTTGCCAGGAAGTGGGGAGAATTCGATGTATCAGCTTCCCACACCTAGTGATTATAGTAGTGGACATGAGAGTGTTACTCTGAATGAGGTGAAACCTCGAATGCCTAGTCCGTATATGGTCAGTTTTTAAAGCTATTGAGGTGGGCTTTTTTGTTAGTAGTTTCTAGCATTGACCATTAAGATTTGAAATTCATTTATTGTTTGTGCAGCAAGCACCTTCTCCTTGGATGAACCAAAGGCCTCTTGGAGTAGACGTTAATGTCGGTGAGTTTAGTGGCATTGGCCAAGGATAGAGCATATATCTATCTTCAAGCTATTGGTAGTAATTAGGTTTGAATCTTGTAGCTTATGTTGAAGGGCGGGAGGAAGGGGAGAGAGGGAATCCTCCTTAACCCACGACGCAGGTTATACTCCTTCTTTAAATATGTTTATTTGTTTCCTTTTGGGGTAGGGCTTGGTTACGTTTTGAAGGAAACATAAACTTGTATGTGTTAATTCTGATGAATGTAATCTAGAAGTCATTGCAATTCTAAATTGTAGATAATAAATCTAGGATTTCTTCATGATGCCTTATGGCAAGCGGAAACATGAGGATTTTGCTCCTCATTTTCATGGGGGTGGATATATACCGTAACAAGATAGGGCTGGGGATGGCACATATGATGTTATCGAAAAACAGAGGTACCTGTTTATTACCTTTGCCAGAACATTTATACTATCTTCATTCTTATTAAAGTAGATCTTATGGGTTCCTCCGTATGAATGTTGTGTTTTGTTCAAGTTAATAATATATGATTGAACCTAGCATTGTTAAATTCAACAGTGTTTTATTTACAGTTGCATCATTGAATTGCATGTGCAATTAGTGCTAGAAATAAACGAAATATCAACAAAGTACTACTGAAGATAACACTGATATTCTTACATGAACTGAAATAATACTATTACTCGAAGTTTGAGAGTGTTTGTTCTTGTTACATGTCAACATATGCATAGACCTAGGGATTGTCAAGAGAATAATAATGCTACTGCTGGTGCTAATAGTAATAATGGAGGTTATGTGACTCGCGATGTTTCTTGTACTCATTACTGCGGGAATCCTAGCCATAGAGCTAGGGAGTGCACTGCAAAGGAAAGTGTTGATGGCCAAGGCGAAGGTTGTTATAACTGTGGCGATTTTGGTCACTTTGACAGAGACTGTAATAATAATAATTGTAGGGGAAGAGGCGTGTGTTATTCTTGTGGTGGGTATGGCCATCTGGGTAGGGACTAGGGAGTGTTTTAATGAGAACAGTGGCGGTGCTAGACACAATGGTGGTAGCACAAGTGGCGGAAGCCACTGCTACAACTGTAAGGAGGCTGATGGCCACTATGCAAGAGACTATCCCAATGCAGCTGCAACCTTAGCAACAAATTAATTGAACCCGATTTAGAGATTGAGGGGTAAACAAATACCTTGTGGTTTTCCCAATTTTCTATATCATATAGTGGTTTACTTTTGTTTTGATAGTTTTGGTAATGAGACACCACTCTTTAAATTCTTTGTTTTTTTTTGCCTAATTGGGGCTGCTATTGATTAATTAGTTTTTTTAGGGAGAGTGAAGAACAATTGTTGGTGTGTCAATAGATGGTGGATTATTCTTATATTAATATTCCCATAATGATATCGTTTTTTAGTACAATCAGTTCACTTTGTTTTTTCTTAGTTAGTGGAAGTTTACTATCTCGTGTTTACGCCCTTTTGTGTATGTTTATCTATTAGATTTGTGGAGTATTGGTGTTTTTCACCACTCTAAATGCGTTATTTGTTTGGAATAGGAAAAAGATACCATAAAGGAATGAGAATGAAAGAGAGGGAATATAGGAAGTTTGCCTTATAGATTAGTAGTACAATTTACCCAAATTATTCCCAAAATTTTGCTATGAGAGATTGAGAGTTGGAAAATAATGTAGGAAGGTGCTATTCGACTTTTACTAATTTTAATTAGAAGCAATTTTGAATTGGGAACAAAGACTTGGGTGGGAAATATTGAAATCAGAAAGTAGGTTGGAAATGACTGGCTAGAAGTACAAGAAACCGAAACAAGTTACTTGCCCAACGATAGGGTCTTTTTTGGCACATAGCTCATGGTTATTGAATGCACCAGTATTCGTCGTCAAGTAATACTGAAATAAAGTTTTCTCTGTTGTTGTTTTCATAGTTTATCAACTCATAGAACCTTGTTTTTGAACTTTAAACTGTATAGTTAGTGAATAGAAAAGGTGGTCAAACTTCGATGGTTAGGTTTTGGAACTTTAAAGACCTTTTGGAACTCATAGAACCCCTTTTTCTCTACAGTTTGCAAAATAGTTCGTGCAATTCGTTTCACCATTGCTTTGAGAAACAAGTTGAAACCATCTCTTCTTCATGCATTCCTTAATTATGCTTTGATTCTCGGTTCTAAAGCCCATACTCGTTTGTCAGCTTATCTTCCAAAGGTATCTTTATTTCTTCCCTTCGTTTTCTTGTTTATTATTTTCACGCATGCTTAATTAGTATATATATATATGTTATGCAATGTCAAGTAGAAAAACTCCACAACCATATCTTAGTGAGTCCACGGAGTGTGTAGATTATTACAATTGGAGATTAACACGTTTAGTTATGACACTCTCTTAAACACATCTATACGTACAACTTCTTATGGCAAGGTTTACATCTTTGTTAACCATTAGTCAAGTTTCCTGCATCTTCACATGCATATCTGCATGCCATTTTATAGTCTCACTACTTACATACTTTAGGGATGTGACGGAAACAAAGACATGCTTTGCAATATTGGACAATTACTTGTGGTATTTCTTGGATATCACCTTGGAAGGATTTAGATAAGGCATGTGTCTAGATCGATGATTATCCGTTTGTGCTTATCAATGATGCATAGACCAGGTTGGATTTTGAAGAGTACAAAAGGGGTAACTAAGTGGGTGCCCACATTTCTTCTGACTAGGAAGGCTTAAGAAAAACTTTTTTCTTGACCAATAAAGAATGAGGCGCTTCAAATTATCGGTATATATATTTGGAATTTCATTTTGGGAAAGGGAAATATATAATACCTAATAGTTAACATCTCACAAGATAGTTTCTCATAACTACTTTGACTGAACTGGTATTTCCAAGTGACCTTAGACAAAACTGTTATAAACAAGCCTTGGAAATTTGTTGCAGGCCTTCTGCTAACTGTTAAGCTCGAATTTATAGTTCGATATATACTGTTATGTTGCAGGATGATGAGCAGGATATGGAAGTCGATACTGCAACATCCGCAACTTCAGTGAAGCAATCCTTGCCTGAGCTCGAGATTTATTGCTACTTGCTTGTATTGATTTTTCTAATTGATCAGAAGAGGTTGAGTGAGGTGAAAATTTGCAACTCTTCCAATTTTTTAAGTTAAACTCATTCTGTTTCATTTCTCTTCTATTTTTGTTTCCTGAAATTATTTCAGTTTCTTTCTCGTGTTTCAGTTTTGCCCAACTATCTTATTTTTTCGTGGTTGGTTTAGTTTTCTTTCAAGCTAAAGCTTGTTCTTCAGCAAGCATTGGTCGCTTAAGGAATTAAGTGCAGGAGAACAGTTGATGTTTTAGCATCCAGACTGTTCTTCTGTTACTCACTCAGTTATGAATTAACAAGTGATCTTGCTGAAATTCGAGGGTAAGTTGTATACAAGTGAGCCTTTATATTTAATTTTTAATTGTTGTAGCATACATGATAAACGTAAAATGAATAGTCTACCTACGAAATGAACTATGAATTCAGCACGTAAGTAAACTAAAACTAATCTTTTACGAGTCTATTATCAAAGCTTCTACTCTCGATGCGAATTGCACTAAGTGGAGTAGGAAGTTCGTTCCACTCCTAGTTCCCTAGCATGGATTGTTTTCTAAGTCTAAGAAATCTCTTAAGTCAATGAGAGCTTTACTTAAATGTTATGCTAACAAGACGCGTTATTTTAAATAACTAGATATAATAAATAACAAGATAAAATATAACTAAAGATAATCTACTTAAGCTACGGAAATACGATTGTTTGACTCTAGATAAAGAAATAGAGGGAATTAAATCCACCTCGACTCCAACTTAATAACCTAGTATAGATTGTCGATCTCGATTCTTACGTTTTAACGGCAAGAATTTCGAGTCTAATCCCTAGTGTTCATGGCATTCCTACCGGATACTAACTAGCATGTGAGGTCGCCCACCCATTCTCATGGCTTAAACACTAACCTTCTAGAGTGGAATAGATTCTACTACCAAATTCTATACTAACCACTAAGTTTTCGTCAAGGCTTCATCAACCCCTCTAATGGAGGTTTAGCCTTGAGTCATCAACCCAACATTTCCCATTGAATCTAAACTAAACATAATGTAAGAAATTGAGATTTACTTAGTTAACAATAATGAATCTAATTTAATGGCTGGAATGGAATAATAACAAGAATTTAATTTAGATCTAGAATGGAAATGACAAAATTTGAAATTGACAACTAACTATTTTATTAATCTAATCAATCAAGAACAATCATTCAAAGATTTAATCTAAAACAGGAATTCAAATGGAACTAAAACTTAATCTATTAATAAAACTAGATCTAGAATTCTATATATTAATTTAGGTATAACTAGCTACCATTAATAAAGAGTGAAGCTTTTGTTTTTATACATCCAGATCCAAAAATCGTGCATGGGCTTGGAGCCATGTTTTGGGCCAGAGAATCAGGCCCAAAACCCAATTCTTTCAGTCCAAAAAGGCCTCTTCAGCTGCAGTTGGCTTCCACAGACTTTTCGTCCACTTCTGCTCCTCTGATTGGGTCAAGGCTTGGACCATTGGAAAGCTCTTTTTCCGAGCCGGTCGTTTTGACATAAGGTAGGCCCAATTCGAGGTCCGAGTCCAAAGATATGGCATCGAAGGAAGTTTTCATTTGTTGACAAGCTCCTTTATCTCGCTAAAGTGGCACAGTTCCGCATAATAATGGACTTTGAAGCCTGAAATGCATAAAACACGTAATCAGATTAACTCTTACTTATTATTCACATAATTGGTCTAACAAGATGATTATTAAGGGGTTAAAACTACAGTTTTGGGCTCTTATCAAACCACCCCAAACAAAGATTTTGCTTGTCCTCAAGCAAAGATGAGAAATTAGAATAAGTGACCAAAAATGGAGTTCTAACTACTCGTTTTACTGAGTGCGATTGCATTGACCATATGCAACAAGGCCTTAAACCACTAGGAATTCCCTAGTGGACGAAGTTATAGCCTCGTGAGAGTTTTCCAAAGTGAAGGTACTCACAAACTTCATCTATACTACAACGACTAAGAAATAAAACTATTGTTTTCTCATTCATGTCTCAACTATCTATACATCTCACTAGCAAATACATAAGAATAACCCAAATAACCCTAAGCTAATATATGCATAATAATCAATCATCTAAAATAAACATATAACAATGAGTAATACTATGAAATGTAATAGCAGTCCGTTTTCGAAAACCTCGAATAGCGTCCTTAAGTAGGTCCTCACATAAATGTCAAGACAAAAACCACTTGATTTTTCCACTCAAGTTTAGCTACTCCAGTGCAAGTGTGCACACTTTACCTTACAATCTTCAATGACAACAAGGAAGTTTCGGGTCGATCAAACACATCGCCACTTACTATCACACTAACCTATTCCTAATTAAGCTAAAGGTCTTTATTAGGTGTCATGGGATTAGGAGATGGTTTAAGAAGGAAGGAAATGGATATTCGAAAAAGGACAAGTCCTGAGATAATAGAGTCTTCATATTATGTAACTAGAGAAACCTTGTTATTTACTTTTGCTTCTACACTTTGTTTCCATCCTTAGCCATATTTTTTTTCTTTTTCTTTTTCTTTGGCTTTTGACTCCCTTTATTCTATTTTTTGGAGTTTTGATTTATTTCTATATATATTTATATATTATATATATATATATATTTTTTTTTTTTTTCTTTGGATGGAAACTTCTTTTCTTTATTTTCGGAAGCAACTAACTAATTTTTGTTTACACAGTGTTTTTCTCTTCTTTCTTTCTTCATCATTCTATTCTCGGACTTATTCTAAATTGGGTAGGTTGATTTATTATTTTTTTTTATTTTGTTTTGTTTTTGTAATGAGGGTAAAGGAATTGTGGTTTATGGAAGGCTAAAGAAAGGCTCAGAGGGGCTTAATTAGCGGAAAATAATTCATAGGTTTGAATTTCTGGCTATATCGATCCAAAGAGGGCCTAAATTCTCGCTTAGGATATGGCATAGTGATCAAGCAAGTGGACGTGTGATTTATCTATCCGGATTTTACTTCTCCCTTGTGTCATTTCTCAAATGTTTCGCTTCATATAAGGCTTTTTTAGGCTATATTCTCACAGATTTGTAGAATAAGTACTCTAGCCTAGATTTCAGAAACTTATCGCCAAACAATCATAGATACTCATGTAATATATTTATAGATAGATGCAAAGATTATTACCTACATATTAACCTAAGTTTCTAACTATTATTCCGATGCAAAAGCTCATTGAGACTTCTAGATTGTTAAGAGCATAGAGAAAGAAAACAATACCAATATTCCTAAGTGTATATCATACTTTTTTATTTATATTTTTGAATTTTGAAATTTTAACTAGAAAACAAGTGCATATTATACCTATCTATATCCTAACAGATGTCTTAATTACACGTGTTTCTATGCCCCCAAAAACAAGAAGCATGCTTTGTCCTCAAAGCATTTAAATAAAGAGGGTAGGAAAAATACCATTGAAACGCTGCGGAAATTCGTGAACATCCGCAAAACAAAGTTAAAACATACAAATATAGTAATAAAATAATCGACGCTAACTCTATAAGAGTTCCACCCATTATGGGGTTAACAGTAATTAAATTGCTTGGGACATAAGCGCACACTAACTTAACTAAAACTTACCCGCACCCCAAAGATCTACTCGCCATCCTCCTCTTCTATATGAGGTTCTTTTCAAGATCCCGCCATGCCATAACAACTTGCCACGCCTTCCGCCGGTATCATCAACTAGTGCTAACCCTCTAGTGTTATTTGGTCCGATGGGGTGTGCGGGAAACCAAATGTGGTTGCAGACTCGCCATCCCGCCAAGTCATGGCTCGAATGATCTTACCATTACGATTGGTGGGTCTCATGATTTCGACCCTTTCCCAACTGCGGTAATCGCGGTACAGAATACGGGTAGGCAAGCCGCATAAGATAAGGCAAGTCAAGACAGGCATAAGAAGGTACTTATGCCTCAAGGAATGGCCTCGCCAGAGTAGCAACTAAAACTCGGGAATGTCATACCGACGACGCCCCTCGCCTAAAGCAAGGAAAAACGCCACCCAAATATATATTGGCGTATAAACCGCCGTTCCTAGAATGTTCATCATGATGAACAACATGGTTGTGCCTACATTCACCGATAGGCTACTCGTATGATGTTATATTGGTCTTGGTCCATGATATTTAAACACCCTCCCCCATAATACTCATGGAAATAGGCATATTCATATAGGTATGAGTTATCCGTCATATATCCCCACGCGGTGCATAGTGGTCGTAATGGCAATCCCAAAACCAAAGCTATCAAGTGCTTTATCAATTCCATAGTCGCATTCATCAAAAGCAAGGGAAAATTTTGTTCTCCTTCTTGGGTACAAAAGAAAGTAATATTATTATAGAAGAATTCAGTTAGCTTAGGGAAAAAGAGTCGCCATCACTTACCGTAAGATGCCGCCATCCTAATCGCACGATCCGGCCATGAACGATGCTCCATAGGTATCGGTTCCCATCAAGTCTTCAAATGACCGTTCAGAATCACTATAGGAGGTGTCATCTTAAAACTACTCAGAGAACAAGGTGCGAAAACCCGGAAGAAACCTCGTAAAAAATTTGAATTTCATGTGCTTACGGAGGAGGGAGGCTGGGCGTTGCCAGATAGAGCGAAGTCGCTCTTAGGTTTTGAAATTACAGTTGTTTTAGCTGCGGTCGCGCTTTTACTCGTGGCGCTGGCTGATTTTTTTTTCGATTTGTTTGAGCTGGTCGCGCTTGGTATGCTTGCTGGGCGCTTCTAGTGATTTTTCGATTTACAAGTTGTAATAGAAGGCGAAGTCGCTCGCTGCTGGCTGGCCAGAGGGTGCGTAAAGTGAGTTTCTAAGAAAAACAAGAAAAAGGTTGGAGTGAAAAGTGAAAGATGATTGTGGGGGTGTAGTGTGGGTTGTGAGTGTAGTATGATGGAAGTTTAAATAGGTTCGGTTTCCAAAACGAATCGGCAAATTGCCAAATTGTTTTAAGGCAATTTCCGAAATAGAAAAATCGCCAAACCCAAACCGAAACTAACCATAGTTTTGATTTCCTAACAACCCCCGTATCTAAACTCTCCTACATATCATGCTACCACTATTTTCAACTTTTACTCCAAGACAACCTTACGAAAAGATGATCAAAATAAATTATATTAAAATAATATGAAATCCAAGCAATCTAAAACAAACAACTTAATATTTAAATCTAACTACTCAAAATAAAATTCCACTAACAAAACAATAAAACGATGAAATAACAGACACAACCGATGGTGAACACCTAGGCGCGGGAAGAAGATGGTCCCCGAGATGGAGATCGGCTCTGGTGGTGATTTAATGGCTTGAGCCATCCGCCTCGCTGGGGGCGACGACGCCATGCCTCTCGACTCACCGAGACAGACTCATCCACGAAAGTGGCATGCGCAGAGCATCTCTATCCCTAAACAAGCTACCGCGGCTTCCATCTCGCCTTGAGTATCGCGATAATCGGGCTTGGTGGATTCCGTGGATAATCTCCAAGTTAGACAAGATATCTTCCCGACCCCTTTCGAGCATTTCAACTCTCGCCCGAAAGTTCGCTTTGCTTATTTTGAATTACAATTTGTCTATGTCGGATATCTTCACAGATACGATAACCGTGATCGCGAACCCGGTTTGCAAAGATTATCATTCGCTCTAAATTAGAAGTATGACTATCGAAATTATCCTCAACCAACCATGTCATATCTTCGCCTTCATTATTCGACTCAATCAGATTCTCTCGCAGACAACGCCAAGTCTCTTGGATGCATTCCTTATAAATACTTGCATTAGAATGCAATTTGATCTTAATAGGAGCAGATTTAGCTTATTTAGCTCTAAATGAGAGCATAATCTTAGTGATCAATACGGGAAGAGGCCGCGTGCTCTTCCCACTCCTCTAATCACATTCAAAATTAAATCAAGGATGCAGAAATTACACTCATTCGCTTGCAAAATCCAGAGAACGCGCATTAATCAAGTCCGATGTCGCCGACTTTGTCTTTCCCGAGGACGTTCTTACCAATCCACCGAAGCTCTACCCTTGATTGGTTCGTGGTGGTCGCCCGAGAACGCGAATGAGATATCGATTGTATTCACCCTCTATGACCGTGATCTTTCATCAAAACAGAACCGCAGATACCGGGTTCCCGAATGGTCGATCTAGGTTGGTTACAGCGTGATTCCTAATAGCTCACCCAACAACCGGCCTCAGAACTTCCCTCCGCTCCTCGCTATCCTAATGAAAATCCTATTTCCTCCGATTCTCGCTTTTTTATAAAACTGTTCTACCAAATCATAGTGATAGAAATCCTCCGTCGAATACCACAACCGCTCCAATGTCTCTTAAACATCATGGCCATAAAATGGCTTAAACTGGTTTCGAGCAAACGCGTTTTTTAAGCAGAATTCTACGTCAGAAGCGCCATTTAAGTTTGAACCGATTTGGGGTTTGTAGATGGTGGTGGATGCGAAGTTTGATGAAAACTAACTAAACACAACGGTGGTGGTTGTGGTAGGTACGGCAGGTTTCAAAACTTGAATTGGTGGGTGGTTTCTTGGTGGAAACGGGTTGGAGATTGTGTTGGTGTTTGACAAATGGGGTGGGTGGTCTTTCTATTTTAATGTATTCTATTTTTATTTATTTATTTATTTATTTTTTTTATTTGGGTTGCTAGGTTTTAACTTTAAATTTGGACAAGCTGTTGGAGAAGATGAAGTCGCGATCTTCTTTTTGGAAAGTGGGTATGGGCTGTAGATGAGATGAGCTGAAGTTCGCCCAAGCCCATTTCGATTTTTCGAAGTTTTCACGATTTTTAAGAACTTCAAACTAAATTTCCGCCGTTATCGGTCCGATTTTGCTTGAATGAGATATGGAAATGATCAGGAAAGAATTTCCAATCCAATGATCCATAAAACACTCGATTCCAACCATGGGTGACGTATGAGAGGGTGGAAGGACGCCTCGGCGCGCGGTGTGACGAAGTTATGCTTAACTAATGAACACTAAATTAGATGACGCCAAACCCAATGAACTATACTAATAGACCTAAGCAACGCTAAAGGAAGTTTCGAAAGCAATCCGGATGCAAGGATCGATCGCTTTTCACCCCCAAACAAATTTTTAAACACAAAATTTGTTTACAACGGGTCGCTTTAAAGTCGATTCCCAAGACTTGTTGGATTGCTATGTCTATGATTTTTAAGAATTTTAATTTTATTTTTATTTGTTAAGAAACACGAAAAACAATAAATACATAATTCACTCCATAGAGGAACATGACTCAAAAATCGAAAACATGCTAAAGTGGAAAACGGAATTATGTGAACTGTGGACTTAGGATCCGTGCTTACAACCACACACTCCATAGGGAGGGCCCGGTTACCTGAATGGTGCACTTACCATTAAATGGAAGTGAAAGGAAGTACACCAATGACAAGGGTCATTCCTCATATATGTGGTCCTCAGAAAAGGACTTCCTCTATATCGTGACGTGGTTCGCGGAAAATGTTTTAACCGCTGACCATTAACTTGAAAGGTACCGTTGTCCTTGGGATTTACCAAGGTAATTGCCCCGTAAGGGGTGACTTCAAGAACCGAAGAAAAGGGCCGCACTAACGGGTTTTAGTTTCCCCGGAAAAATATGTAGACGGAGTTGTAAAGCAAAACCTTTTGTCCGACTACAAACTCTTTGGCGCTAAGATATGCTTATCATGAACACGCTTCATGTTGGCTTTATAATCCTTCATGAGATCGTAAGAATCGCCACGGATTTCTTCAAGCTCATTTAATTGTAACTTGCGCTTGACACCACCTCATCAATATTGTAGTTAAGGCTTTTATAGCCCACGAGCACGGTGCTCTAATTCAACGGGCAAATGACATGGTTTCCCAAATACAAGTCTAAAGGGAGACATACCTATATGGGTTTTGAAAGCAGTTCTATATGCCCATAAGGCATCCGATAGACGCTTCGACCGCCTTTCCTATCGTGGTTTATCGTTGTTTCTAAAATCTTTTGATTTCCCTATTAGAAACTTCTACTTGTCCGCTAGTTTGTGGATGATAAGGAGTTGCTACTTTGTGTGTAACTCCATACTTTTTTTTCACTAGGGATGCAACAACTGTTGTAAAAAAATGTGTTCCCCATCACTAATGATGGCTTTAGGAATGCCAAACCTACAGAAAATGTATTCTTTAATAAAAATACCACGGTCTTATGGTCATTGCTACGCAAGCTAGGGCCTCTATCCATTTAGACACGAGTCCACGGCAACTAGAATATAAATATAACCGTGGGAAACAGGAAAGGGCCCATGAAATCAATACCCCAAACATCAAAAATTTCTACTATCAAGATTGGATTTAATGGCATCATATTACGCCATGGATTCGCCCCAAGTTGTTGGCAACTAATACACGCCTTGCAATGCACTTGGGCATCCTTAAAAAAGGGTAGGCCAATAAAATCCATTATTGAAGAACTTTAGCGGCTGTTTTCATTCCGCTTAAAGTGGCCACCACACACTTTCTTTGTCATGGCGTAACGATAGAACTTCATTATATTCCCATCGGGAATGCAACGATTTAATAACTGATCCGCACAATACTTAAAAAGGTAGGGCTCATCCCAAGAGTATAATCTTGACTCGCCAAGAACTTTTACGCTCATTTCTTTGTCCAATTATAAGGCATAACATCAGCCGCTAAATAGTTTACTTATGTCCGCGATACCATGGTGATGAAAAAATAGCATACGATGCTCATCAGAAAAGAGTCCGGTATGGACTCGAATCACTACTATCGCCATTTGTAAGTCTAGATAAGTGGTCGGCAACTACGCTGACCCCTCTTTGTCCTTTATTTCTAATGTGAACTCTTGCAGAGAAGAATCCATCGGATTAAATCTCGCTAGCATCCTTCTTTGCAAGAAGGTACCTAAGGGTCTGATGGTCCGTGTGGTAAACTAAAGTTTTAGAACCAACCAAATAAGGATCTAAACTTATCTAAAGCATAAAATGACAGCTAAGAATTCTTTTTCAAGTAGTTGAATAATTCCGTTGAGCATCGTTTAATGTTTTACTAGCATAATAAATAACAAAGTGGACTTATTATCTAGTTTTCGTCCCCAAGACAAAGACCAACGTGATAGTCACTAGCATCACACATGAGTTCGAAAGGTTTAGACCAACTGAGGTCAGATAATAGGTGCAAGGTTAGGGAGGCTTTTAAGGTTTCAAAAGCCCGTTTACGTTAAAATTAAAATCAAAGATTGCATCCTTCAAAAGCAAGTTAGTTAAAGGCCTAGCTATTTTCAAAAAAAATCTTTAATGAAACGCCTATAAACCCCTCAAGATGGCCTAGAAAGGTTCTTAATCTCACCCGGACAGTCCGCGTGGTTTAGGTAGGGTCGCTTATCTTATCTAGTTTGGCTTTATCTACTTCGATGCCATCACTAGATACAATATGACCTAGTACTATGCCCTTTTTGACCATGAAATGACACTTTTCCCAATTTAAAACGAGGCTCTTTTCTTCACACCGTCAAGACCTTTTAGACAAGTTAGACAAACATTCTGTAAAGGAGTCTCCATAGATAGAAAAATCATCCATGAACACTTCCATAAAGCTTCTACCATGTCACTAAATATATGAAGCATACATCACTGAAGAAGGTACTGTGGGCATTACAAAGGCCAAAAGGCATTCGCTTATAGGCATATGTTCCGGGCGGACATGTGAAGGTTGTCTTTTCTTGGTCATCAATATCAATAATAATCTGAAAATAGCCGAGTAGCCATCCGTAAAACAATAAAAGGCATGACCAGCTAGACGCTCTAGCATCCGATCTATAAATGGTAAGGGAAAGTGGTCCTTTTCGGTCATAGCATTTAAACGCCTCAGAATCAATACAGATTCTCCATTTCATAGGACCTTGAGTGACAACATAGTCACCCTTCCCGCTACGCACTCATGGTAACTCCCGATTTCTTAGGAACTACATGAATGGGACTTACCCATTCGCTATCGGAGATCGGGTATATAATACCCGCGATCGAAAGTAATCGCAAGACTTCTTCCCTAACCACCTCTTTCATGGCGTGGTTCAAGCGACCGAGGTTCGCGAGAAGTCTTCGCTATCCTCCAAATGGATACGATGAGTGCAAACATTGGGGTCAATGCCCTTAATATCGCTAGGGACCAACCAATCGCAGACCGATGTTCCCTAATCACCCTTATTAAACATGTCTCTTCATCCTTAGTTAACAGAGAAGATATAATTATCGGGTGACTACCATCCGGATCAAGTTGAATATATTTTAACCCGGGAAGAGGTTTAAGACCGGTGTGGACGGAATGTCCGCTGATGTTTCATAAGTGTCCTTATTTAGTGAATGAAGACTTGCTTAGGTAGCAAGTCTTCGTGAATCGCGATATGGAGCAACCGACGGTCTACAATTGGTGTGGACTCCAGATGGTGTTGACTTCCTCTAAGTAGGAGTCATTTACAAAATCGAAGTTCCAAAAGAAAGGAATTTGTACATATTGTTTTCGTGAAACGGTTGTTAAAATAATCTTGAGCTAAACTCTCGATCATGCTAACCTCCCCATCTACGCATCTAATCCGTAACTCGCTTCATCATTTTAAAACATTTACCTCGACGCAAAGATGGCCAAAAGATAAGGACATCTTTCCATCGCGACAATTTATAAGCGCATTGGCAGTTGCCAAGAAGCGGGCGCCCTAAAATGATCGGGTACAGAGTCATTAGCTTAATTTCAGATCGAGGATAACAAAATCAGCAGGATAGTAGAAATCCCGAACCTTAACAAGCACGCGTTTTCCACTACACCTTTAGGATATTTAATTGACCGTCCGCTAATTGCAACGCTATTTTGTAGGTTGCATTTCTCGTAGACCTATTTGTTTATACAAGTAATACGGGAGTAAGTTAACACTCGCCCCGTGTCTAATAAGGCGGTCGTCGCGGTGGGAATCTCCTAAGGTGCATTTTACAAAGAGGATCTAATTGTGGTCCTTGTACTTAACAATTCCATTATTTTCGGATAAAGTTGGGAATTGCTCCGCTTAAAAAAGCGCCTTTAGGTATGTTGGTCTTACGCCTAGTAGTGCACAACTCTTTAAGAAACTTAGCTGGTTAGGTAGCTTTTAATAGCTTCGGAAAAGGAAGGTTTATCGTTAGATTCTTGAAAACGCTCCTAATTTCCTCAAAGTTTGTATCCCCGGGTTAGCATGGCTAATTTTTGAGGGAACGGTGGTTTCGCTTCTATATTTAGTGTATGGCTCGACTTTGAAGTGTAACCTTGGCTTTTCGTTTTTAGGTTGTGGTTTAACGGGACCTCTACAGCTGGTAGGTTCTTCAGTTTCTATTTCGTATCTAGTTCGATATCCGTGTAGGAGTAATCGATGGGGTAACTATAGGCATAGCTACTTTAGTTATCAACCACTCTTCCGTGATCCGGAGAGTGGTGATGGCATTTAGGTCACCTACGCATTGTAGTTTCCGCATTAGAATTACCGTTTACCTCAAAGGTCGTGGTTTGCCGTTTTAGGGTTTGGTATTGCTTGTCCCGAAACACGCCTTTGGTCATTTTTTCGGGCTAACCGTTGTATGCCCCCGATTTATGGATTGTAAAATCTGTTGGTTTGATTGAGTCATTGTCCGAAAAGTTGTTGGGTAACTTGTATAAAAGCGCCGATACGATCCGGTTGTGTAGGTGTAGTAGTCACGTGGTGGTGTGGGATCGAACTATCTCGCTGATTATTTATGGGTGGGTTGTGATAGTTATTATTATTAACCGAACGATACCTTTATTGGTATTATAATTATTATAATTATTCTCGACCTTGTGCTTGACCTTGTCGTGGTTGCGCTTTGGTTGTTATAATTATTATAATTCCCTTGACTTTGTCCTTGTCCTTGTCCTTGCCTAGGTGGAGCTTGGTTATAATTGTTTGTTTGCCTAACGCTTTGATTATTATTGTACTCGAGGTGTTACTTGTTGATTATTTCTCCAACCTGAAGTTGGGATGTTGTCTCCAAGGGGCTTAGGAATAGGATAGTTATTAATAGAGTAAACATTATCTTGTTCTCGTGGTTGTTGTTCATAAGCTAGAGGACAATAATCGCCGTGGTGGTGCTCGACTCAAACAGAAATTACATGGGTTGGAGTTTACATTCATGACGGGATAGGCTTTTGTTGAGCGTAAATAGCCTCTACTTTTTAGTTAGAGATTCGATTAGATTTTAAGTTCTCGATCGGTTTTCTTCTCAAACATACCGCCGCCTTTTACCGGGTTGAAGAAGAACTATCGAAATGGGGATATCATCACTACCCCCAATTATTATTCCGCTTAGTTTGGTCTTCTAAAAATTTATAAGCCCGGAGGCTCCTTTACTTAGGAAACTACCCCCATTCATTATGTCAAGGACTTCTTTATGGTGGTGTAGAAGACCTTTGAAAAAGGCACCTAACTAACGGTCTTTAGCTAAGTTATGATGTGGACACTCTATAAGGAGATCGGTGAAACGATTCCATGCCTCGTAAAATGATTCATGAGGATTCTCGGCCGAAAAAATGAATCTTTGAAAGCATCTCATCCGCCTTTAGGGGTGGGTAAAAATGTTCCATAAACAACAACAAGTTTAGCCCACGAAGTCCACGTAATTAGGGCTTTGGGCAGTTAACCAAGACGCCGCCTTTATCGGCTAGGGTGAAAGGGAATACCCTCGGTTTAATTTGTTCGCACCAACCGTAGGATGGTGGAATGTCGTAAGGACTTGTTCAATCCCATACGATGTGCCGATAAGGTTTTTCATGGTCTAACCCATGAAAGACGGGTAACAAATTAAATATGTTTGGGGATTCAAAATCCCCAATCGGTCCGCTAGAACGATGCACGATTTAGGGCTATCGCCAAGGCTTTGTAAAAGTCGGAGAGAGGAGTCTCTTTCTTCAGCCATTATGTCGTATGGTGTGTGTGATAGTAGTTAGAGGTGTCGTGGGTTGTGTACTAGATAGACTTGTTTGTTGCCGCGGTAATTACGTTTGTTGTTTTTTGTTCAACTGCACCTTAATCTCATGCAAGAATAAGTTGAGCTTAACTAAACATGCAACACTCCAAACAATTCGATATACTAGTAGAAAACCTCTAACCGAAATGCGAGGTATGGAAGAAAGGAATACCGATAGCGCCCTTGTTTCGCTTTTATGAATAGCGCCTTCAGGTAATGCGTGTTCAGTGTATATATAAGATTAGAACACCGAAAAATATGAAAGATCAAAGTTTGAATCAAAACCGTGGAACCGAAATTTTAACATCGGCGCAAGGCCGATATCCCCGGTAATTTTCAGCCACGTTTGTTTTAGTATGGTCGCCTCAAATGGGGCTGGCTTTCAGTGGGAAGTCGAAGTTCGGTGTTTGAGCTGGTCGCTGGTGGTATGGCGGCTGGGTGAGGGGTAAACAAAATTCCAAGAACTTAGCTGGTCGCGCTCTCTCTATGGATTTCCGCGGTATTTTTTCGCTGAATTTGTCACGCTGAAACGGGCAACCACAAGATGAAACAAACAAGGGTGGGTGGGTTTAATGGGACTTAAAATTGACTACTTCTACTATGAAAACAATGCTAAAGTGTAACTAAGATGGCGCGGGCCATTTGATAATAGTAAAATGAGTAGTTTACCTACTTAAATGAACTATGAATTCAAAACGAAGTAAACTAAAACTATACTTTTACGAATCTATTATCAAAGCTTCTACTCGATGCTAATTGCACTAAGTGGAGTAGGAAGTTCGCTCCACTCCTAGTTCCCTAGCATGGATTGTTTTCTAAGTCTAAGAAATCTCTCTTAAGTCAATGAGAGTTTTTACTTAAATGTTATGCTAACAAGACGCGTTATTTTAAATAACTAGATATAATAAATAACAAGATAAAATATAACTAAAGATAATCTACTTAAAGCTACGGAAATACGACATTGTTTGAATCTAGATAAAGGATAGAGGGAATTAAATCCACCTCGACTCCAACTTAATAACCTAGTATAGATTGTCGTGATCTCGATTCTTACGCTTTAACGGCAAGAATTTCGAAGTCTAATCCCTAGTGTTCATGGCATTCCTACCGGATACTAACTAGCATGTGAGGTCGTCCACCCATTCTTATGGCGAAACACGACCTTCTAGAGTGGAATAGATTCTACTACCAAATTCTATACTAACCACTAAGTTTTCATCAAGGCTTCATCAACCCCTCTAATGGAGGTTTAGCCTTGAGTCATCAACCCAACATTTCCCATTGAATCTAAACTAAACATAATGTAAGAAATTGAGATTTACTTACTTAAACAATAATGAATCTAATTTAATGGCTAGAATGGAATAAGAACAAGAATTGAAATTAGATCTATAAATGAAATGACAAAATTCGAACTTGATAAAAATACTACTTTATTTATCTAATCAATCAAGAACAATGATTCAGAGATTTAATCTAAAACAAGAAATTAAATGGAGCTAAAACTTAATTTAATTAATAAAACTAGATCTATAATTCTATATCTTAATTTAGGTCTAACTAGCTACCATTAACAAAGAGTGAAGCTTTTGTTTTTATACATCCAGATCCAAAAATCGTGCATGGGCTTGAGCCATGTTTTGGGCCGCAGAATCGTGCCCAAAACCCAATTCTTTCAAATTCCCAAAAGGCCTCTTCAGCTGCAGTTGGCTTCCACAGACTTTTCGTCCACTTCTGCTCCTCTGATTGGGTCAAGGCTTGCACCATTGGAAAGCTCTTCCGAGGCGGTCGTTTTGACATAAGGTAGGCCCAATTATGAGGTCTGAGTCCAAAGATATGGCATTCGAAGTTCTGGCCGACTGTTGCTCCTTTATCTCGCTAAAGTGGCACGCAGTCGCACATAATGGACTTTGAAGCCTGAAATGCATAAAAACACATAATCAGTATTAAGTCTTACTTATTATTCACATAATTGGTCTAACAGTATGATTATTAAGGGGTTAAAACTACAGTTTTGGGCTCTTATCAACTAGCGTAGTAAATGACAATGGATTTGTCATTACGTCGTTGGCCTAGTACGGCGCCAATAGCAAAGTCGCTAGCGTCACACATCAGTTCGAATGGTTGAGACCAATTAGGGGGTTAAATGATAGGAGCGGTAGTCAGAGCGGTTTTTAGAGTATCAAAAGCTTGTTTGCAATTGAAATTGAAGTTGAAACGATCCTTAGCAGGAGATTGGTTAAGTGGTCGAAAGCAACTTTAGAAAAATCCTGAATGAATCTCCCCGTAAAACCAGGTGGCCTAAAAAGGCACGGATATCACGAACTGTATGTGGGAAAGGTAGCGAAGCAATTTTAACAATTTTAGCTTTATCGATCTCTATCCCATTCTTCGAAACAATATGACCTAGAACAAGTCCCTTGGTAATCATGAAATGACACTTCTCCCAATTGAGTACCGATTTTTTCTCGCGAACACGTTAATACTTTAGAAAGGTTGGATAAGCAGTTGTCAAAGGAATTTCCATAAATGGAAAAGTCGCCCATGAAGACTTCCATATAACGTTCCACCATATCACTAAAAAATGTGAAGCATGCAGCGTTGGAAAGTGCCTGGGGCATTACAAAGACCAAAAGGCATTCGTTTGTATGCAAAGGTTCCAAAGGGACATGTGAAAGTTGTCTTTTCTTGATCGATTGGATCGATGACAATTTGGAAGTATCCGAATAGCCATCGAAAACAAAGTAAGTATGACCGCAAAACGTTCTAGCATCCGGGTCAATGAATGGGAGAGGAAGTGATCTTTACGGCTTCCGACATTAAGTTTGTGATAGTCAATGCAAATTCTCCATTTCAAAGGAATGTGAGTGGAGATGCACTCACCATTTTCATTTTGTACAACTTGAATGCCGGACTTTTTGGGAACAACGTGGGATGGGACTAACCCAGTCCACTATCGAGATAGGGTATATGATACCCGTGATCAAGTAAACGTAAAACTTCCTCTCACTCACTTCCTTCATGGCGGATTAAAAGGCGTTGTGGTTCTCGCGAATGTCTTTGTGCCGGTCATCAAGATGTATCGCGATGCGTGCATATGCTAGGTCTATTCCCTTGATATCATCTAAGGACCATCCGACAGCGGAGCGGTGTTCACTTAATGACATGAATCAAACGTGTCTCTTCGCCGGTAGTCAAGTGAGCGAAATTATGATAGGGTGACTACCATCGAGATCGAGATGCACGTACTTCAAATCAGAGGGTAGAGGTTTTAAATCTGGAGTTGGAGGATTGGGGATCAAGGATTCATGAGGGATCATCTCTTCAATGGAAAAGAGCGAATCCGGTTCTTCGAATCAGGTTTGCAACGCAAAGATTAGGGTCAAATAGTGGTACTGACTCTAATAATGCATGGACATCCTTTATGTACGAGTCATCGTCAAACTCCGGATTATCAAAAGAAAGAAATTGGTGTATCTTGTTTGGGGGAAAAGAGTTTGTGAAATAATCATGTTCCGGACTATCAACCAAGCTAATCTCGCCTCCATTATAGGATCGGAAATCGTTTCATTAATTTGAACACGCTTGAGTTAAATGTAAAGGTTCTCAAAAGACAATGTCATTGAACCGCCCGACAATTTATGAGAGCGTTAACGGTTGCAAGAAAAGGACGCCCCAAGATGATAGGAATGGAGTCATAGGCCACTTCAGTATCTAAAATGACAAAATCAACCGCGGGTAGTAAAAATCTTAGACCTTGACTCGCGGACGTTCTCTACTATGCCCTTTGGGTACTTGATGGAGCCGATCCGCGAAGTTGCGCAGAGTCATATTGGTAGGTTTTAATTCATGAAGACCTAACCGCTTAAATAAGTAGTAGGGAAGTAGGTTAACACCGACACCTAGGTAAAAAGTCGCGGTAGCGGGTATACTTGTCACCCAACGCATGGTACGGTTGGTTGACACGGTCTTTGTACTTTACCACACCATTGGTAGTGGTAATAGAGGGAAATTGCTCGATGAGGAACGCTTGTTGAGAAACATTCAGACGCCGTTTGGTGGTGCACATGTCCTTCAAAAAACTTGGCATGCTTGGGTAAATTCTTAAAGCATCTAGGAAAGGTAAGTTTATGGTCAAATTTTTGAAGGTTTCACGGATCTCATCGAAATGTTCGCCACGCTTTGTTCTTTACCAAACGGGCTGGTGGAACGGAGCTTTGGGCTAAATCGCTTATAAGGATCGGTGGTATCTTTCCTAGGGACGTGGGTGTAGATTTGGAAGGTACAACTTCGTCCGCTATAGGTTGCGAGGTAGGAGTTGGAAGGACGCGTCGGTCGTGGCTTCCGTCGATTCCTCGTCCCGCATAATGATATTATTGTCGATGGTTCGCCAGAATGAAGAGTGGTAATGGCATTTACCTCACCCCGGCTTGGATTACTAGATCCCCGTGCATTGTTGAGTTCAAAGGCGGTGTTTGTAGGCTTAGGGTTTGAACCGCTTTGCCCAGGGGAACACGCCTTCCTTTGACTTTTATCCCGAAGCCAATGGTGAAGAGATCGTTAGATAGAAGCTAGGATTTGATTCTGTTGATTCATGTATGTCAGGAAAGTTTCAGCCGTTTTATCGGCTGTGGATTGTACCAGAGGAGCAGCAGGAACTAGTTCACGGTTATTATTCACGGTTTGATTTTGGTAGCCATATCCTTAATTAGCGGGAACAAGGTTGCGGTTGTTTTGGTACCCTATATTTACGTTGTTGGGAAAATTACTTTGCCCTTGCTGGAATGGCGGAGGATTTCCTTGACGATAGGAATTGTAGTTCGCGGGTGGTCGTAAAGGAACGTTGTTGACACCTGGATGAGCTTGTTGTTGGACAGGGTGCATTAGGGATGTTGAAAGCACAAGCCTCTTCGGATGTTGTCCCCAAGCTAAATTTGGATGTTGTCGCCAAGGTGCATTAGGGATGTTGAAAGCACAAGCCTCTTCAGAAGATTGGGGAGGGAACTCGTATACCAAATGACAATAAGAATCGGCGTGCTCAGGACTTAAGCAAATAGGGCATGGGGAAGCGTTGGCAGCCATGACCTGTTTGGGTTTTTGTTCATTTACTTGTACCGAAAGAGCATCGACCTTTTTGTTTAGGGACTCGATTAGAGTTTTTAATTCGGATCGGGTTTGACCTCGAACATAGGCGTAACTTTGCGAGAGTGTCTTTAGAAGATCTAGAAGAATCAAGTGTTTCCCCAATGGGTGCTTCATGAAGCCTGTTTCTCAAGAAAAGTGTATGCTTCAGTAGCGCCCTTGTCCATAAAACAACCGCCGTTCATGATATCTAATGTTTCCTTTTGATGGTCAAAGAGACCATTAAAGAATGAACGGACTAATACAACGGTGTCAAGTTGATGATGGGGACATTCGAGAAGCAGATCAGTAAATCTGCTCCATGCTTTCGAAAAGGATTCCCCGGGGCCGGGCGAAAAGAATTGAATCTTTTGAAGCATTTCTGTAGTTTTCTTCTGAGTATATAACTTTATCATGAATGTTTGTACGAGTTTGGCCCATGTGTCAATGGATTGCGGCGCTTGTCCGGCGAGCCAAACTGAAGCTTTATCAGCTAAGGTGAAGGGAAACAACCTAAGCAAGACTTGTTCGTTGGTAACTGTCGGATGGCGGAAAGTGGTGACTACTTGTTGCATCCGACGAAGATGATTGTACGGTTTTTCATGGTCTAAACCATGGTAAACAGGTAACAAACCGAAAATGTTTGGCGGAATGCGAAAATCACCTACAATCGATCGAAGTTTAATGCAGAAGCGTGTCCTTCCCCGTGAAGGTAGTATAGAACCGAAAGGGGTTTTCGATCGGTGGAGATTTTCCTCGACCATAATTAAAGGAGATAATGGCAACGGAGATGTTTGACGAGGTTGATTTACGGAGGAGGAACTATGTCTAGGAGATAACATAAACAGTTGTTTCTTGTATTTTCGACGGCGATATGTAAGTTCTAATTCCTTATGTTTACCAGACCGTAGTCTCATACAAATATAAATTTTAATTTAAGGCTCATAAGGAACTTAATAATGACCGGAGGTTTTAGAATTTAGGAAGGAGGGAGGTGAAGCACGTCTTCTTGAGCTATTGCTAACTCGAGCAGGTAAGCTAGGATAACATGTGAATATTCCAGCAACCAGGTCACCTGAGAGGATTGAGGGAGGTTGTCCGCGCTAGCACGTTCCTTAATTAGACAACCTCAATCTTTCGAGTTTCCTAGACACTGATGGAATATGATGATGATTTATGATGGTGTATTATGCGGGGTATTATTAAGATTATTAAGATGAAATTTTTAATTACTATGAATTTTTTTACGTAATTAATGTATTATGGAGACGTGATTCTGAAATATGCAATTAAAACGATAGATGCCAAAATAGAAACTAACTAACATATACTAGTTTACGCGAGAAAGTCTACATATGCAAATCTATATTACTTATAACGTGCAACTATATGTAAGTTATATGTGAGCTAGGGGAATGCCGAGAACTAACTCATGCAATTGAATACCGCAGATTGAATAGATGTAACATACATATACAAAAATATTCTAAGCAGGTGGTTTGAAGCTACGATATATATCCAAATATATTCGAATCATATTAATTGTGTTAACGTGAATATGTAATGACGAACCACCTTTACATGCAAGGAGTTCTCATGCCAACATACAAATATAATGAGGTAAAAACAGGTTATAGCAAATAATATCCTCGACAAAGTTTGAGGAGTTTAAGAGTTTGAAACACGGCGTCCATGATTCCTCGTGATAGCGATCGATTAACCCCGAGCTTATGCTTACTAGAAAACGGGACCGTGAGAGTCCAAAAAAAGAGTCGAAAAGGAAAGTGGCAGTACTGAAAATCGGAGTGTTGATACTCCAGGTTAGTCTCGCGGCTACTAATTCAGTCTCGCCTCGAGACTCTTTTGTGCATTTAGTACTTCAAATTCCTACAGAGTACTTAGATTGTGCTAATGAAAATAAACAAAACTTGGTTCACGGATATTTGTTAGTAGTAGAAAAAGTTAGGGTAAAGAGTTACGTAACTTCGTTAGTATTGTAAATGAAATGAAAATTAAAAAAGATGAGGAGGTAGGGAGGGGTTTTATGGATGTATTCTAATTATTATGTTAAGTCCAGAGTCATTCCCGCAGCGGCATCATTTGATTAACACGATTTTATTTCACGTTTATTGGTTTTCTTGATTAATTAAGTTTGAGGTCCACGGTTCAAGTCCGAAATCCAAAGACCCAAGTTCCAAGTCCAAAGTCCGCGGTATGCGTTTTTTCAAGTTACCTTACTCACGTGGGTTTGGTAGGATAAGTCGAGTAAGGGATCGCCCAAACCTTAGGCTCGGAAAAGGTTCACAATTTGGAATTACAACTTTTGGTGAGCAGGATTTTTAAGATTTTTTTAGTTGGTTTAATTAATTTTACGGTAATGCAATTAATGTAAATTACTACGGTGATTTTGATGTAGGTAAACAAAGATGGAGAAACAGGGAGAGAGTTAATCATGCTCATGCAAGAATCATTTTTCAACAGGTTTACTACCACATCACTACATCTCTAATTCGCCTCGTTCGGAGACGACGCCGAAGTATTGATCCCAGCGATGCCCACATCTCTAGGCCGCATTGCACTAGCATAAGGAGTTTAACTAATATCTCATCTCTCGGTATATTATTTCAGCTCCCGCCTCGATTTCACATCGGTGGACAAATTGGAGAGTCTGTTCGACACCGAGAGTCTGAAGAAGAGACTGCTCGAGCATCAAAGACTCTAAATTGGTACAGCCTCAGTCATTTTGGGACCGGATGTCTAATCTATGCCTAAATCCTAAGTAGTGATTCTAGAATATTAAAGAGTCAATCCGGATTTTCACACGAGCAGCATAACCCTCCCCCTGAGGGGATTAGCTCATGGTCATAGAAGGAATAATAAAACTTGTTGTATACATTAAGTAAATAAATGCAGGACAGGAATTAAACTAGAAAAGAAATGACTGTTATTAAGGGTAAAATAACTTACATTATTTAAGCTGCTAGAATGAAAATGACAGAATGTAAGTACTGAAAGAAAACAAACTAAAGCTAAGCGGATGCTAAAGCATGAAAATGCTGAAGGGGAAATAATGAAGGCGACCCCCTCATATATATAGGCGGATGTTTTGTGAAGCCTTAATTGAGTTTTGTTCGTTAGCTAATTGATTTGTTCAAAGTTTTGTTTTCATCTGTTATAACTTTTGTCTTTTACTTATTAAGTTTTCGTCCTTTTATGTTTTGTTTTCGTCTTTTAGCCCAATTCAATTCAAACATTAAATTGGTACGTGTCTTTCCTTTTGCAAGGTGGCACCAAATTGAACCCATCACTTGCCACCTGCCTATGCTGACTCGTCATGCCTTTGGGCCCGCAGAGTGGGTCCACTTAGTGTGTCGATGGCGGGCCGCCGATTTTGGCGTTTTTAACGACTTTGTCATTCTTTGCGCCAGAAGTTAATGTTCGGTCGCTATGACAACTTCACTAGCCAACGTTGGCATCTAGATTTATCCGATTTGAGCTTCAAAGTTTGTCGCTTCTTTATATGTGGACCCGCTCAAAGACCGGGTTTTGTTCTTTTGGAAACTTCGGCTTTAGTCGGGCTTTGTTGGGCTTCACGGGGTTGAGTGGGAAACTTCAAATATTTCAAAGATTCGCATTTCAATGCATGTTTTATCATTATATTCATTTTAATAATTGAAAACCCGCAAAAGTACGTAAAATATAATTATTACATGATTATTAAACACATAATCGACCAAAATGCTATGTCTCTCAGGGTTTAATATTACAGTTTTGGGTGCTTATCATTGTCGCTGGAACGAACTTACTCAACCTTAATCTGCTTCTTCTTCTGAAGTTGATGAGTGTAAAAGAATTTTGGCTCAATGTGTTTTGTTTTGTCTCTTTTTATAAATCCTTCTTGAATCTGGACTATACAAACTGCATTATCCTCATAAATAATGCTAGGAACACCTGTTATAGAAGGTAATTGACAAGAACTACGAATATGCCCAATTAAGAACTTTAGCCATACACATTCACGACTAGCTTCATGAAGAGCTAAAATTTCAGAGTGGTTAGAGGAAGTTGCCACTAAAGTTTGTTTAGTGGAACGCCAACAAATGGCAGCATTACCACTAAGAAATACATAACCAACTGTTTGGGAGCGACACTTGTGAGGATCTGACAGAAATCTTGAATCTGCATATCCCACAAACTTGGAACCTCCAGAATCCTTTGAGTAAAACAAACCTAAATCTGTGGTTCCATGTAGATATCTTAAGACATGTTTTACGCCGTTCCAGTATCTTTTAGTAGGCGCTGAGCTGTACTTGGCTAATAAATTTACAGAAAAAGAAATGTCCGGTCTAGTGCATTATGCTAGATACATTAATGCACCAATTTCACTCAAGTATGGTACTTCAGGACCCAATACTTCTTCATTTTCTTCTTTGGGGCGATATGGGTCTTTTTCTGTATTCAATGACCGGACGACCATTAGGGTACTTAATGGATGTGCCTTGTCCATATGAAAATGTTTCAAAACATTCTTGGTGTAATTAGTCTGGTGGACTAATACACCATTAGAACTTCTCTCAATCTGCAAGCCGAGACAAAGTCTTGTTTCCCCACGGTCTTTCATATCAAATTCCTTCTTTAGGTATTGAGCAGTTATCTCGAGCTCTTCCGGAGTTCCAATCAAATTTATGTCATCCACATAAACGGCTAGTATTGCAAATCCATTTAAGGATTTCTTTATAAAGACACATGGGCAAATTGCATTGTTTGCATACCCTTCCTTAGACAAATATTCACTAAGACGATTGTACCACAATCGTCCGGATTGTTTCAAACCATACAATGAACGTCTTAATTTAATTGAGTACGCATTCTTGATTTTGCTTCGGGCAAACCAAATCCTTCAGGGGATTTTCATGTAAATATCTTTGTCTATGTCCTCATACAAGTAGGTAGTCACTACATCTATGAGTCTCATATCTAAGCTTTTGGAAACTGCTAAACTTATTAGATATCTGAAAGTTGTAGTGTCCATAACAGGAGAGTATGTTTCTTCATAATCAATCTTAGGTTTCTGCAGAAAACCTTGTGCCACAAGACGTGCCTTATATCGAGAAATTTCATTTTTCTCGTTTCACCTATAGGTCCAAATACACCACGTTTATTTAGAGACTCTAATTCTGCCTTGATGGTTTAGTTTTGTCATTGCCATTGGATATTTCAGTAGCTACCGTATATGTAAATACATCATCGATGGTCATATCCTTTCTGTCCCACACTTCTCCCAAATACGCATGGAATATTGAGATCTCATCATTTTCTGGTACCAGTTCTTCTTCAGGGATTTCCATAGTTAATTCGTTCATAACCTCTACCGGGGTTGATAAGAGCCCAAAACTGTAGTTTCAACTCTATAACAGTCATACTTTTAGACCAATTATGTGAGTAATAATTAAGAGTTAACACTGATTACGTGTTTTTATGCATTTCAGGTTTCAAAGTCCATTATGTGCAGAAATGTGCCACTTTAGCGAGATAAAGGAGCTAAGGTCAGTTACCAAGGAGTTCCGTGATTAAAGGCCTAGATTCAAGAATACAAAGCCTTCCTAAAGCCCGGTCAAAAGCTAAAAAGTCGACACGGGCTGAAATAGCACACAAGTCAGCAGAACTTCCGAAGACCGTATCTTTGGACTCAGACCTCGGAATGGGGCCTACCTTATGTCAAAACTGCCGGCTCGAAAAGAGCTTTCCAATGGTCCAAGCCTTGACCCAATCAGAGGAGCAGAAGTGGATGAAAAGTCTGTTGAAGCCAACTGCAGCTGAAGAGGCCTTTTTGGACTGAAAGAATGGGGTTTTGGGCCTGATTCTCTGGCCCAAAACATGGCTCCAAGCCCATGCACGATTTTTGGATCTGGACATATAAAAACCAAAGCTTAGCTCTTTGTTAATGGTAGCTAGTTAGACCTAAAACAATATAGATAATTCTAGATCTAGTTTAATTAATTAAATTAAGTTTTAGTTCCATTTTCAATTCTTGTTTTAGATTAAGTTTTTGAATCATTGTTCTTGATTGATTAGATAAATAAAATAGTTATTTTATCAATTTGAATTGTGTTATTTCAATCTATTAGATCTAGTTTTAATTATTGTTGGTTACCATTTCTTAGTTGTTAATTAGAATTTAATCATTGTTTAATTAGATTAGTAAATTTGAATCTTGATAATATGTTTAGTTTAGATTCATATGGGAATGATTTATGAATGATTCAAGGCTAAAACCTCCATTAGAGGGGTTGATGAAGCCTTGATGAAAACTTAGTGGTATAGTGTAGAAGCATTGTAGAGTCTATTCCAATCTAGAAGGTCGTGATTAAGCCATGAGAATGGGTGGGACGACCTCACATGCTAGTTAGTACTTTCGGTAGAAATGCCATGAACACTAGGGATTAGAACTTCGAATTTCTTCTTGTGAGAACGAAGAATCGAGATACAAGAATCTATGCTAAGCTATTAAGTTGGATTCGAGGTGGATTCAATTCCCCTCTAATCCTTTATCTAGATTCAAAACAATCATATTGCCATAGCATTCGTAGTTAGATTCAACATAATCACTTTCATATAGGTATCGTAGTATAACACACCTTCGTAAAGCTCTCATTGACTTAAAGACCGATTAATTAGATTAGCAAACAATTCCACGGGTAAAGATAAAATTGAATAGCTTACCTACGAAATGAACGTTGAATCTCAAAACGTAAGTAAACTAAAACTAATCTTATGTGTCTAATTTATCAAAGATTTCTCTACTCTCAATCCCTTGAGATATAGTGGAGTAAGAAGTTCGTTCCACTCCTAGTGCTCTAGCATGGAATGTTTTCTAGTCTAATTGATCAGTCTTAAAGTCAATGAGAGCTTTACGAAGGTGTGTTATACTACGATACCTATATGAAAGTGATTATGTTGAATCTAACTACTTAATGCTATGGCAATATGATTGTTTTGAATCTAAATAAAGGATTTAGAGGGAATTGAATCCACCTCGAATCCAACTTAATAGCTTAGCATAGATTCTTGTATCTCGATTCTTACGTTCTCAATGCAAGAAATTCGAAGTTCTAATCCCCTAGTGTTCATGGCATTTCTACCGAGTAGTACTAACTAGCATGTGAGGTCGCCCACCCATTCTCATGGCTTAATCACAACCTTCTAGATTGGAATAGACTCTACAATGCTTCTACACTATACCACTAAGTTTTCATCAAGGCTTCATCAACCCCTCTAATGGAGGTTTTAGCCTTGAATCATTCCGCAATCATTCCCATATGAATCTAAACTAAACATATTATCAAGATTCGAAATTTACTAATCTAATTAAACAATGATTAAATTCTAATTAACAACTAAGAAATGGTAACCAACAATAAGTAAAACTAGATCTAATAGATTGAAATAACACAATTCAAAATTGATAAAATAACTATTTTATTTATCTAATCAATCAAGAACAATGATTCAAAAACTTAATCTAAAACAAGAATTGAAAATGGAACTAAAACTTAATTTAATTAATTAAACTAGATCTAGAATTATCTATATTGTTTTAGGTCTAACAAGCTACCATTAACAAAGAGCTAAGCTTTGGTTTTTATATGTCCAGATCCAAAAATCGTGCATGGGCTTGGAGCCATGTTTTGGGCCAGAGAATCAGGCCCAAAACCCCATTCTTTCAGTCTAAAAAGGCCTCTTCAGCTGCAATTGGCTTCAACAGACTTTTCGTCCACTTTTACTCCTCTGATTGGGTCAAGGTTTGGACCATTGGAAAGCTCTTTCCGAGTCGACCGTTTTGACATAAGGTAGGCCCCATTCCGAGGTCTGAGTCCAAAGATAATGACGCCTTCGGAAGTTCTCTGACTTGTGTCTTTGTTTTCGCGGTCGACTTTTCAACTTTGACCGGGCTTTAGGAAGGCTTTGTATTCTTGAATCTAGGCCTTTAATCATGGAACTCCTTAGTAACCGACCTTAGCTCCTTTATCTCGCTAAAAGTGGCACATTTCTACACATTAATGGACTTTGAAACCCGAAATGCATAAAACACGTGAATCGTCGGTGTTAACTCTTAATTATCACTCACATAATCGGGTCTAAAAGTATGATCTGATATAGGGTTAAAACTACAGTTTTGGGCTCTTATCAAACCACCCCAAACAGCATTTTGCTTGTCCTCAAGCAAAGATGAGAAATTAGAATAAGTGACCAAAAATGGAGTTCTATCTACTCGTTTATTTGAGTGCGATTGCATTGACCATATGCAACAAGGCCTTAAACCACTAGGAATTCCCTAGTGGACGAAGTTATAACCCTCATTGAGAGTTTTTCGTGAAGGTACTCACAAACTTCAACTATACTACAACGACTAAGAAATAAAACTATTGTTTCCTCATTCATGTCTCAAAAATTATTTATACATCTCACTAGCAATGAATACAGAATAATCATGTCGAAACCTAAGCTAATATATGCATAATAATCAATCATCTACAAATAAACATATATACAATGAGTAATACTATGAAATGTCTAGCAAGTTCGTTTATGAAAACTCGGAATAGCGTCCTTAAGTAGGTCCTCACATAAATGTCAAGACAAAAACCACTCTGATTTTTCCGCTCAAGTTTTGCTACTCCAGTGTGCAGTGACACACTTTACCTTACAATCTCAATGACAACAAGGAAGCCGGAGTCGATCAAACACATCTGCCACTTACTATCACACTAACCTATTCCTAATTGAGCTAGAGGTCTTTATTAGGTGTTGCGGGGATTAGGAGATGGTTTAAGAAGGAATGAAGGAAATGGATATTCAAAAGGACAAGTTTGAGATAGTAGAGTCTTCATATTATGTAACTTAGAGAAAACCTTATTATTTACTTTTGCTTCTATACTTTGTTTCCATCCTTAGCCATTTTTTTTTTTCTTTTTCTTTGGCTTTTGACTTTTATTATTATTTTGGAGTTGTTATTTTATTTCTATTTTTATTTTTCTTTTCTTTGGATGGGAACTTCTTTTCTTTATTTTCTCAAGCAATTAACTAACTTTTGTTTACACCGGTTTTTTCTTTTTCTTCCTTATTCTATTTCAGGACTTATTCTAGATTGGGTAGGTTTTTTTTTTTTTTTTTTTTTTTTTTTTGTAACGAGGGTAAAAGGATTTGTGGTTTATGAAAGGCTAAAGAAAGGCTCGAGGGGCTTACTAGCGGGAAAATAATTCATAGGTTTGAATTTACGGCTATATCGATCCAAAGAGGGCCTAAATTCTCGCTTTTTAGATATGGTTTAGTGATCAAGCAAGTGGGCGTGTGATTTCTCTATCCGGATTTTACTTCTCCCTTTGTGTCATTTCTCAAATGTTTATTTCGTATATAAGGCTTTTTAGGCTATATTCTCACATGATTTGTAGAATAAGTACTCTAGCCTAGATTTCAGAAACTTACTGCTAACAATCATAGATACTCATGTAATATATTTATAGATAGATACAAAGATTATTACATACATATTAACCCAAGTTTCTAACAATTATTCTAATGCAAAAACTACGTGAGACTTCTAGATTGTTAAGAGCATAGAGAAAGAAAACAATACCAATATTCCTAAGTGTATATCATAACTTATTTATTTATATTTTTGAAAATTTTTGAATTTTTTTGAAACTTTAACTAGAAAACAAATGCATATTATACATATCTATATCCTAACAGATGCCTTAATTACCGCGGTTTCTATGCCCCCAAAACAAGAATCATGCTTTGTCCTCAAAGTATTGTAAATAAAGAGGGTAAGAAAAATACCATTGAAACGCGCGAAATTGAGGAAACATCCGCAAAACAAAGTTAGAACGCACTAATATAGGAAATAAAAACCGACGCGAACTCTATAAGAGTTCCACCCATTATGGGGTTAACGAATTAAATTGCTTGGGACATAAGCGCATTACACTAACAAAACTAAAAACTTACCTTATCCCCCTTTAAGCATCCTCTTCCTCGTTAGTGAGACGAGGTTCCTTCGCGATCCTGCCGGTCCATTGTAATTTGCCAAGCTTGCCGCCGGTTATCATCTACTAATGCTAACCTGTTAAGTGTTATCATGTCCGATGGGATGTACGGGCAACCAAATGATGGCTGTGACTTGCCATCCCGCCAAGTCATTATTCGCGGAACGTTTTAACCACTCCGGTGTGGGTCTCATGACTTCAACCCTTTTCCAATCTGTGAATTGTGCACGAATCAGGGTAAACAACTACGCATGATGCACTTACCAAAAACAGGCATAAGAAGATACTTTTACTTCATGGTTTGGGCTCTCTTTAAGACTAGCGACTAATACTCGGGGAATGTCATATCGGGCGACCCCCTCGGCTAGAGCGAGGAAAATGTCACCAGCAGATCTTGTTTGCAGAAATGAAGCGCCATTCCCCAAAAATATTCATCGGGATGAATAACATGGTGGTGCCTACGTTTAGGAAAGGCTACCGGCGGTAATGCTATATATCGCCTGGTCCATTACTCGAAATACCCTCCCCCATAATACTCATGGAAATATGTATAATCATAAAGATATGCATTATCGGTCATATACGCCCATGTGTGAACAGGATCGGTATTGGTAATCCCAAACTAGAGCGACCACATTTTTATCGAATTGATGTGTCATGGTCCTCGACTACGATGAGAATTCTTGTTCTCCATCCCCGATTACAATAGAATTTAACATGGTCGTAGAAATAAGCGAAGTTGTGGTGAATATGAATCGTCATCACTTACCGGTAGATGACACCATCCTATGCGGAGGATTCTTTTCGGAACCAATGTCCATAGTCACCGGTGCCCAACACATCTTTGAAGGACTGTTCGAGGTATGACTATAGGAGATGTCATCACAATAACTCTTTGAATAGCTCCACAAAAATCCACGGAATGACCGTCTGAAAATTGGAATTTTCAGCGTTAAGAGAAGCGCGGCAGGGGCAGCTTCGTGTGTTAATGCTTTTACAGGTGTTTTGCTGGTCGCGAATTGCGCTCGACAAAATTTTCGAAAATGTAATGTCGAAAGCGCGGCTCGGCGAAGGCTGGTGGCGCTCGTAGAGTGCTTGAACCGGAGTTTAGAGCAAAAAAAAAGAAAAACTTGGAGTGGAAGGTGCGGGATGATGGTGGGATGTAGTGTGGTTTGTTAGTGTAGAAAGAAAGGAGTTTAAATAGGTTACGAGCTACCAAAGCGAATGGGGAAGTTCCCAAATTTGTTTGAAGGCAATTTTAAATAGGAAAATTCCGGGAAAAATTACACCGGTTTGATAAGAGCCCAAAACTGTAGTTTTAACCCTATAACAGTCATACTTTTAGACCGATTATGTGAGTAATAATTAAGAGTTAACACCGACACGTGTTTTATGCATTCGGGTTTCAAAGTCTATTATGTGCGTAAAATGTGCCACTTTAGCAGAGATAAAGGAGCTAAGGTCGGGTTACTATGGAGTTCGTGATTAAAGGCCTAGATTCAAGAAGACAAAGCCTTCCCAAAGCCCGGTCAAAAGCTGAAAAGTCGACCGCGGTGAAAATAAAGACACAAGTCGTGAGAACTTCCGAAGGCCGTATCTTTGGACTCGGACCTCAGAATGGGGCCTACCTTATGTCAAAACGGCCGACTCGGAAAGAGCTTTCCAATGGTCCAAGCCTTGACCCAATCAGAGGAGCAGAAGTGAACGAAAAGTCTGTTGAAACCAACTGCAGCTGAAGATGCCTTTTTGAATTTGAAAGAATGGGGTTTTGGGCACGATTCTTCCGCCCAAAACATGGCTCCAAGCCCATGCACGATTTTTGGATCTGAACATATAAAACCAAAGCTTAGCTCTTTGTTAATGGTAGCTAGTTAGACCTAAAACAATATAGATAATTCTAGATCTAGTTTAATTAATTAAATTAAGTTTTAGTTCCATTTTCAATTCTTGTTTTAGATTAAGTTTTTGAATCATTGTTCTTAATTGATTAGATAAATAAAATAGTTATTTTATCAATTTTGAATTGTGTTATTTCAATCTATTAGATCTAGTTTTAATTATTGTTGGTTACCATTTCTTAGTTGTTAATTAGAATTTAATCATTGTTTAATTAGATTAGTAAATTTTGAATCTTGATAATATGTTTAGTTTAAATTCATATGGGAATGATTGCGGAATGATTCAAGGCTAAAATCTCCATTAAAGGGGTTGATGAAGCCTTGATGAAAACTTAGTGGTATAGTGTAGAAGCATTGTAGAGTCTATTCCAATCTAGAAGGTCGCGGATTAAGCCATGAGAATGGGTGGGACTGACCTCACATGCTAGTTAGTACTTTCGGTAGAAATGCCATGAACACTAGGGATTAGAACTCGAATTTCTTGCCAGTGAGAACGTAAGAATCAAGATACAAGAATCTATGCTACGCTTATTAAGTTGGATTCGAGGTGGATTCAATTCCCTCTAATCCTTTTATCTAGATTCAAAACAATCATATTGCCATAGCATTAAGTAGTTAGATTCAACATAATCACTTTCATATAGGTATCAGAGTATAACACACCTTACCATAAAGCTCTCATTGACTTTTAAGGTACGATCAATTAGACTAGAAAACATTCCATGCTAGAGCACTAGGAGTGGAACGAACTTCTTACTCCACTATATCTCAAGGGATTGAAAGTAGAGAAATCTTTGATAAATTAGACACATAAGATTAGTTTTAGTTTACTTTTACGTTTTGAGATTCAACGTTCATTTTAGTAGGTAAGCTATTCAATTTTATCTTTATCAAATGGCAATGGCTGCCATCTTAGTTGCACTTTAGCATTGTTTTCATAGTAGAATTATTCATTTTTAAAGTCCCATTAGACCCACCCACCCTTGTTTGATTCATACTGTGGTTATCCGTTTCAGCGTTGAAAAAGTTCCGACAAATTTACACCTGGAGTGCGTGGCACTGTAAGCGAGCGCCTGCACCTTATAGTTGGAACACTTTAGCGACCGCCCTATTTTCTTGGACCATTTAACGACCACCCCTCTCTGTGCCGACAGGTACCTCTATGCCGATAGACGCTGCGCTAAAAAAAAATCCCGGATTTCAATAGGTTTGTTTTAAACTTTGATTTTTAAGTTTTTCGGTGTTCTAACTTGTTATTTACACTGAACACGCCTAAACAAAGGCGCTATTCATAAGCGAAGCAAGGGACGCTTATCAGGTATTCCTTTCTTCCATACCTGCATCTCCAGTTAGAGGCTCATACTAATATATCAAGATTGTTTGGATTGTTTTCGTGTTTAGACTTAGACTTGCATGAGATTAAAGGTCCGTCGGAGAAAAACATAACGTAATTAACCGTCAACAAACAAACATATCGAAAGTATACCAATCACTACACCTCTAACTACTATCCCACCAACCATACGACATAATGGCTGAAGAAAAGAGACTCCTCTCCGACTTCTACAAAGCTTTGGCGATAGCCCTAAATCTTGCATCGTTCTAGAGACCAGATTGGGGATTTTCAAATCCCCCAAACATATTTAATTTGTTACCCGTTTTCCATGGTTTAGGCCATGAAAACCTTACCAACACATGCGTGGGATTGAACAAGTTCTTACAACATTCCATCATCCTACGGTCAAGTGCGGAACAAATTAAACCGAAGGTATTTCCCTTCACCTTAGCCGATAAATTGGGCGTCTTGGTTAAGCGGTTGGCGCCCTAACTCTCGTGGACTCGTGGGCTAAACTTGTTCACCTATTTATGGAACATTTTACCCACCCCTAAAGGCGGATGAGATGCTTTCCAAGATTCATTTTTTTTTAGAGAATCCTCATGAATCATTTTCTAAGGCTTGGAATCGTTTCACCGACCGCTTATAGATTGTCCACACCATAACCTAGCAAAAGACACGTTAGTTAAAGTGCCTTTTTCAAAGGACTTCAACATCACCATAAAGAAGTCCTTGACATAATGAATGGGGATAGTTTCCTAAGTAAAGGAGCCTCGAGGAGGCTTACAAATTTTAGAAGAACAAACTAAACGCAAATAACAATTGGGAGTGATGATATCCCCGCTCTGCTAGTTCCTCTTCCTTGATTAAGGCGCCGGTATGTTTGAGATGAAACCCGATCCGAACTTAAAAATTTAATCAAATCTCTAACTAAAAGGTAGAGGCTATTTCTATTCAACAAAGCCTATCCCCGTCATGAATGTCAACTCCAACCCATGTAATTTCTTTTGAGTCCTGAAAGCACCCCCGACTCTATTGTCCTCTCGCTATGAACAACAACAATTAGAGCAAGATAATGTTTTCTCCATTAATAACTATCCTATTCCTAATGCCCCATGGGAGACAACATCCCAACTTTAGTTGGCGTAAACAATCAACAAGTTACACCTCCGGGTTTAATAACCAAAATGTTAGGCAAGCAAACAACTATAATCAAGCTCCACCTAGGCAAGGGCGGGGACAAGGTCAAGGAAATTATAATAATTATAACAAAGCTTAAACCCGCGACAAGGTGTAGCACAAGGTCGAGTAATTATAATAGTTATAATACTAATAGAGGTATCGTTAGGTTAACAATAGTAACTATCAAAACCCACCCATAAATAATCAACGTGAGATAGTTCAAATCGCGACCACGCGGACTACTACACCTACACAACCGGACCGTATCGACGCCTTTATCGAGGTTACCCAACAACTTTTCTAATCAATGACTCAATCAAATCACCAGATCTTACAATCCATAAATCGGGGCATACAACAATTGGCCCAAAAGCCCAACCAAAAGTGTTTCGGGACAAGCTATACCAAACCCAAAAAACAAACCACGACCTTTGAGGTAAGCGGTAATACTAGTATGGAAAGCGACAATGGTAGGTGACGAATGCCATCACCACTCGGATTCGGAAGAGTGGTTGATAACAAAGTAACTATTTATAGTTACCCCATGATACTCCACACCGGATATCGAACTAGATGCGAAATAGAAGCTGAAGAGCTACCCACGGTAGAGGTACCGGTTAAACCACAACCTAAGAAAAGGAAAGCCAAGGTAACAAATCAAATTGAGCCATGCAGCTAAATATAGAGCAAAACCACCATTCCCGGTTGTACCATGCTAACCAGGATACAAACTTCGAGGAGATTAGAACGCTTCAAGAATCTAACGATAAACCTTCCTTTTCTCGGCCATTAAAACTACACCTAATCACGCTTAAGTTTTTAAAAGGAGTTGTGCACTATGTCTATGATTTTAAGAATTTTAATTTTATTTTTATTTGTTAAGAAACACGAAAAACAATAAATACATAATTCACTCCATAGAGGAACATGACTCAAAAATCGAAAAACATGCGAAAGTGGAAAACGTGAATTATATGAACTCGGACTTAGGATCCGGTGCTTACACCACACACTCCATAGGGAGGGCCCTACACCTGAATGGTGCACTTACCATTAAATGGAAGTGAAAGGAAGTACACCAATGACAAGGGTCATTCCTCATATATAGGGTCCCGTAAAAGGACTTCCTCTATATCGTGGGGCGGTTCGTGGAAAATGTTTTAACCGTTGACCGTTAACTTGAAAGGTACTTTGTTGTCCTTGGGATTTACCAAGGTAATTGCCCCGTAAGGGTGACTTCAAAACTTAAAAGGGCCGGACCAACGGGTTTTAGTTTCCCTCGAAAAATATATAGACGGGAGTTGTAAAGCAAAAACCTTTTGTCCGACTACAAAACTCTTTCTTGCTAAGATATGCTTATCATGAACACGCTTCATGTTGGCTTTATAATCCTTCATGAGATCGTAAGAATCGCTACAGATTTCTTCAAGCTCATTTAATTGTAACTTGCGCTTGACACCCGCCTCATCAATATTGTAGTTAAGGCTTTTATAGCCCACGAGCACGGTGCTCTAATTCAACCGGCAAATGACATGGTTTCCCAAATACAAGTCTAAAGGGAGACATACCTATAGGGGTTTTGAAAGCAGTTCTATATGCCCATAAGGCATCCGATAGACGCTTGACCATTCTTTCCTATCGGGGTTTACCGTTGTTTCTAAAATCTTTTTGATTTCCTATTAAAAACTTCTACTTGTCCGCTAGTTTGTGGATGATAAGGAGTTGCTACTTTGTGTGTAACTCCATACTTTTTCACTAGGGATGCAACAACTCTGCTTGGTAAATGTGTTCCCCATCACTAATGATGGCTTTAGGAATGCCAAACCTACAGAAAAAATGTATTCTTTAATAAAAATACCACGGTCTTATGGTCATTGCTACGGCAAGCTAGTGGTCTCTATCTATTTAGACACGAGTCCACGGCAACTAGAATATAAATATAACCGTGGAAACAGGAAAGGGCCCATGAAATCAATACCCCAAACATCAAAATTTTACTATCAAGATTGGATTTAATGGCATCATATTACGCCAGTGGATTCGCCCAAGTTGTTGGCAACGAATACACGCCTTGCAATGCACTTGGGCATCCTTAAAAAGGGTAGGCCAATAAAATCCATTATTGAAGAACTTTAGCGGCTGTTTTCATTCCGCTTAAAGTGGCCACCACACTTTTGTCATGGCGAACGATAAAACTTCATTATATTCCCATTGGGGAATGCAACGACGAATAATCTGATCCGCATGACAATACTTAAAAAGGTAGGGCTCATCCCAAGAGTATAACTTGACTCGCCAAGAACTTCTTACGCTCATTTCTTGTCCAATTATAAGGCATAACATCAGCCGCTAAATAATTTTACGATGTCCGCGATACCATGGTGATGAAAAATAGCATACGATGCTCATCGTGAAAAGAACCCATGGACTCGAATCACTACTATCGCCATTTGTAAGTCTAGATAAGTGGTCGCAACTACGCTTTCGACCCTCTTTGTCCTTTATTTCTAATGTGAACTCTTGCAGAGAAGAATCCATCGATTAATCTCGCTAGCATCCTTCTTTGCAAGAAGGTACCTAAGGTCTGCATGGTCCGTCCGTAAACTAAAGTTTTAGAACCAACCAAAATAAGGATCTAAACTTATCTAAAGCATAAATGACAGCTAAGAATTCTTTTTCAAGAGTTGAATAATTCCGCTTGAGCATCGCTTAATGTTTTACTAGCATAATAAATAACAGTGGACTTATTATCTAGTTTCGTCCCCAAGACAAAGACTAACCGTGATAGTCACTAGCATCACACATGAGTTCGAAAGGTTTAGACCAATCGAGGTCAGATAATAGGTGCAAGTGGTTAGGGAGGCTTTTAAGGTTTCAAAAAGCCCGCTTACGCTTAAAATTAAAATCAAAGATTGCATCCTTCAAAAGCAGGTTAGTTAAAGGCCTAGCTATTTTCGAAAAATCTTTAATGAAACGCCTATAAAACCCTGCATGGCCTAGAAAGGTTCTAATCTCACCTGACAACCGTGGTTTAGGTAGGGTCGCTATCTTATCTAGTTTGGCTTTATCTACTTCGATGCCATCACTAGATACAATATGACCTAGTACTATGCCCTTTTGACCATGAAATGACACTTTTCCCAATTTAAAACGAGGCTCTTTTCTTCACACCGTCAAGACCTTAGACAAAGTTAGACAAACATTCTGTAAAGGAGTCTCCATAGATAGAAAAATCATCCATGAACACTTCCATAAAGCTCTACCATGTCACTAAATATATGAAGCATACATCACTGGAAGGTACCGTGGGGCATTACAAAGGCCAAAAGGCATTCGCTTATAGGCATATGTTCCGGGACATGTGAAAGTTGTCTTTTTTGGTCATCAATATCAATAATAATCTGAAAATAGCCGAGTAGCCATCCGTAAAACAATAAAAGGCATGACTAGCTAGACGCTCTAGCATCCGATCTATAAATGGTAAGGGAAAGTGGTCCTTTCGTGTCATAGCATTTAAATGTCCTCAGAATCAATACAGATTCTCCATTTCATAGGACCTTGAGTGACAACATAGTCACCCTTCCCCGCTACGCACCATGGTAACTCCCCGATTTCTTAGGAACTACATGAATGGGACTTACCCATTCGCTATCGGAGATTGGGTATATAATACCCGCGATCGAAAGTAATCGCAAAGACTTCTTCCCTAACCACCTCTTTCATGGCAGGGTTCAAGCGACGCGAGGTTCGCGAGAAGTCTTCGCGGTTATCCTCCAAATGGATAATGATGAGTGCAAACATTGGGGTCAATTCCTTAATATCGGCTAGGGACCAACCAATCGCAGACCGATGTTCCCTAATCACCCTTATTAAACATGTCTCTTCATCCTTAGTTAACAGAGAAGATATAATTATCGGGTGACTACCATCCGGATCAAGTTGAATATATTTTAACCCCGGGAAGAGGTTTAAGCACTAGTGTGGACGGAATGTCCGCCGATGTTTCATAAGTGTCCTTATCTTAGCGTAATGAAGACTTGCTTAGGTAGCAAGTCTTCGTAATCGATATATGGAGCAACCGACGGGTCTACAATTGGTGTGGACTCCGTGGATGGTGTTGACTTCCTCTAAGTAGGAGTCATTTACAAAATCGAAGTTCCAAAAAGAAAGGAATTTGTACATATTGTTTTCGTGAAACGTGTTGTTAAAATAATCTTGAGCTAAACTCTCGATCATGCTAACCTCCCCATCTACGCATCGAATCCGGGTAACTGTTTCATCATTTTAAAAACTTTTACCTCGACATGCATGATGGCCAAAAGATAAGGACATCTTTCCATCACGACAATTTATAAAGCGCATTGGCAGTTGCCAAGAAGGGGCGCCCTAAAATGATCGATACAGAGTCATTAGCTTAATTCCGTGATCGAGGATAACAAAATCGCCAGGATAGTAGAAATCCCAACCTTAACAAGCACGCTTTCCACTACACCTTTAGGATACTTAATTGACCGTCCGCTAATTGCAACGCTATTTTTGTAGGTTGCATTTCCGTGACCTATTTGTTTATACAAGTAATACGGGAGTAAGTTAACACTCGCCCCCGTGTCTAATAAAGGCGTCGTCGCGGTGGGAATCTCCTAAGGTGCATTTTACAAAGAGGGGACTACCTGGGTCCTTGTACTTAACAATTCCATTATTTTCGGATAAAGTTGGGAACCGTCCGCTTAAAAAGGCGCCTTTTAGGTATGTTGGTCTTACGCCTAGTAGTGCACAACTCTTTAAGAAACTTAGCGTGGTTAGGTAGCTTTTAATAGCTTCGAAAAAGGAAGGTTTATCGTTAGATTCTTGAAAACGCTCCTAATTTCCTCAAAGTTTGTATCCCCGGTTAGCATGGCTAATTTTTGAGGGAACGGTGGTTTCGCTTCTATATTTAGTGTATGGCTCGACTTGAAGTGTAACCTTGGCTTTCGTTTCTTAGGTTGTGGTTTAACCGGGACCTCTACAAAGGGTAGGTTCTTCAGTTTCTATTTCGGTATCTAGTTCGATATCCGTGTAGGGAGTAATCGATGGGGTAACTATAGGCATAGCTACTTTAGTTATCAACCACTCTTCCGTGAGGAGAGAGTGGTGATGGCATTTAGGTCACCTACAATTGTAGTTTCCGCACTAGAATTACCGCTTACCTCAAAGGTCGTGGTTTGCTGTTTTAGGGTTTGGTATTGCTTGTCCCGGAAACACGCCTTTTGGTTGGGCTTTCGCTTAGGCTAATTGTTGTATGCCCTGATTTATGGATTGTAAAATCTGTTGGTTTGATTGAGTCATTGTCCGAAAAGTTGTTGGGTAACTTGTATAAAGGCGCCGATACGATCCGGTTGTGTAGGTGTAGTAGTCACGGGTGGTGTGATCGAACTATCTCTCGCTGATTATTTATGGGTGGGTTGTGATAGTTATTATTATTAACCTAAACGATACCTCTATTGGTATTATAATTATTATAATTATTCTGACCTTGTGCTTGACCTTGTCGTGGTTGGCGCTTTGGTTGTTATAATTATTATAATTCCCTTGACCTTGTCCTTGTCCTTGTCCTTGCCTAGGTGGAGCTTGGTTATAATTGTTTGCTTGCCTAACGCTTTTGATTATTGTACCACTGGAGGTGTTACTTGTTGATTATTTCTCCAACCTAAGTTGGGATGTTGTCTCCAAGGGCGTTAGGAATAGGATAGTTATTAATAGAGTAAACATTATCTTGTTCCGTGGTTGTTGTTCATAAGCTAGAGGACAATAATCGCCGTGGTGCTCGGACTCAAACAGAAATTACATGGGTTGGAGTTTACATTCATGACGGGATAGGCTTTTGTTGAGCAGAAATAGCCTCTACTTTTTAGTTAGAGATTCGATTAGATTTTTAAGTTCGATCGGTTTTCTTCTCAAACATACCGGCCGGCTTTTCTTTTGAAGAAGAAACTAGGAAAATGGGGATATCATCACTACCCCCAATTATTATTCCGCTTAGTTTGGTATTCTAAAAATTTATAAGCCTCCGAGGCTCCTTTTACTTAGGAAACTACCCCCATTCATTATGTCAAGGACTTCTTTATGGTGGTGTAGAAGACCTTTGAAAAGGCAATTAACTAACGGTCTTTAGCTAAGTTATGATGTGGACACTCTATAAGGAGATCGGTGAACGATTCCATGCCTCGAAAATGATTCATGAGGATTCTCACGGAAAAATGAATCTTTGAAAGCATCTCATCCGTCTTTAGGGGGTGGGTAAAAATGTTCCATAAACAAACAACAAGTTTAGCCCACGAGTCCACGCATTAGGCTTTGGGCAGTTAACCAAGACGCCTTTATCGGCTAGGGTGAAAGGGAATACCCTCGCTTTAATTTGCTCCGCACCAACCATAGGATGGTGGAATGTCGTAAGGACTTGTTCAATCCTACGATGTGTCGATAAGGTTTTTCATGGTCTAACCCATGAAAGACGGGTAACAAATTAAATATGTTTGGGGATTCAAAATCCCCATCGGGTCTGCTAGAACGATGCACGATTTAGGGCTATCGCTTCAAGGCTTTGTAAAAAGTCGGAGAGAGGAGTCTCTTTTCTTCACCATTATGTCGTATGGTGTGTGTGATAGTAGTTAGAGGTGTCGGGGTTGTGTACTAGATAGACTTGTTTGTTGCCGTGTAATTACGCTTTGTTGTTTTTGTTCGACCGCACCTTAATCTCATGCAAGACTAAGTTGAGCTTAACTAAACATGCAACACTCCAAACAATTCTGATATACTAGTAGAAAACCTCTAACCGGAAATGCGAGGTATGGAAGAAAGGAATACCCGATAAGCGCCCTTGCTTCGCTTATGAATAGCGCCTTGTGTATGCTGTTGTTCGTATATAAGAGATTAGAACACTGAAAAATATGAAAGATCAAAGTTTGAATCAAAACCGTGGAAATCCGGAAATTTTAATAATCGGGCGCGTCCGCCAAGCCAAGATAGCCTTCCTCGAAAGTAATTTTCAGTTTACATGTTTTTTAGAGGGTCGCCCCAAATGGGGCGGTCGCGGCCAAAGGGAAGTCGAAGTTTCTGATGTTTGAGTGCGGGTCGCTTTTGGTATGTATGGCGCTTCGGGGTAAACAAAATTCCAAGAACTTAGCTGGTCGCGCCTTCCTCATGCTGGCGCTGGCCCGCGGTATTTTTTCGCGGAATTTGTCACGCTGAAATGGGGAACCACAGTATGAAACAAACAAGGGTGGGTGGGTTTAATGGGACTTAAAAATGACTACTTCTACTATGAAAACAATGCTAAAGTGTAACTAAGATGGCAGCGGCGCCATTTGATAAACGTAAAATGAATAGTCTACCTACGAAATGAACTATGAATTCAGCACGTAAGTAAACTAAAACTAATCTTTTACGAGTCTATTATCAAAGCTTCTACTCTCGATGCGAATTGCACTAAGTGGAGTAGGAAGTTCGTTCCACTCCTAGTTCCCTAGCATGGATTGTTTTCTAAGTCTAAGAAATATCTCTTAAGTCAATGAGAGCTTTACGAAATGTTATGCTAACAAGACGCGTTATTTTAAATAACTAGATATAATAAATAACCAGATAAAATATAACTAAAGATAATCTACGAAGCTACGGAAATACGATTGTTTGACTCTAGATAAAGAAATAGAGGGGAATTAAATCCACCTCGACTCCAACTTAATAACCTAGTATAGATTGTCGATCTCGATTCTTACGCTTTTAACGGCAAGAATTTCGAAGTCTAATCCCTAGTGTTCATGGCATTCCTACCGGATACTAACTAGCATGTGAGGTCGCCCACCCATTCTCATGGCTTAAACACGACCTTCTAGAGTGGAATAGATTCTACTACCAAATTCTATACTAACCACTAAGTTTTCGCCAAGGCTTCATCAACCCCTAAGGGAGGTTTAGCCTTGAGTCATCAACCCAACATTTCCCATTGAATCTAAACTAAACATAATGTAAGAAATTGAGATTTACTTAGTTAACAATAATGAATCTAATTTAATGGCTGGAATGGAATAATAACAAGAATTTAATTTAGATCTAGAATGGAAATGACAAAATTCAAATTGACAACTAACTATTTTATTAATCTAATCAATCAAGAACAATCATTCAAAGATTTAATCTAAAACAGGAATTCAAATGGAACTAAAACTTAATCTATTAATAAAACTAGATCTAGAATTCTATATATTAATTTAGGTCTAACTAGCTACCATTAACAAAGAGTGAAGCTTTTGTTTTTATACATCCAGATCCAAAAATCGTGCATGGGCTTGGAGCCATGTTTTGGGCCGCAGAATCGTGCCCAAAACCCAATTCTTTCAAAATCAAAAAGGCCTCTTCAGCTGCAGTTGGCTTCCACAAACTTTTCGTCCACTTCTGCTCCTCTGATTGGGTCAAGGCTTGGACCATTGGAAAGCTCTTTCCGAGCCGGTCGTTTTGACATAAGGTAGGCCCAATTCCGAGGTCTGAGTCCAAAGATATGGCATTCGGAAGTTCTGGTGACTGTTGCTCCTTTATCTCGCTAAAGTGGGCAACGCTTACGCATATAATGGACTTTGAAGCCCGAAATGCATAAAACACGTAATCGGTATTAACTCTTACTTATTATTCACATAATTGGTCTAACAGTATGATTATTAAGGGGTTAAAACTACAGTTTTGGGCTCTTATCAATACATGATCCACAATTGTTGATGTTTTCCCCCATCTCCTATAACTTGGACACTTGGTTGCTTTTTTCTCACCAGAAACCTTTTTGCCTTGCATCGGATTGCTACATTGCGCCATGAGTACTGAGTTGGGCTAGGTGTGTATATTAGTAATAGCTACTATTTTGGTGAAGCACCTTAAAGTATATCACTAAGATTTTGGTGGTGATGCAGGAAACACTTCTGAACCTGCTACTTCGCAATTACCTCCATTACAATCTATATGATCAAGCAGAAAACCTTAGATCAAAGGCACCGCATTTTGAAGCACACTCAAATTAGCAGGTAATTTCTATTTCCTCAACCCGTATATTCCTTTTGAGATTCCTGAGATGGTGGTCATGCAATATGATCTTTGCGTTACAAGTTGTCTGGGATTTACTTTTTGTTTCGTGTGCGTTACTTGATCTGTTTGTTAGAAATATAATGAAAGCGAAGTTTGCGAGTTGAAGGATACTGCTTTCCTATGTGGCTGATTTGCTGTTGTGGACACTGTATGAACCATGTATAGGATGTCACCGAGTTGAGATTCTTATTGAGCTACGTTTATTTTCATTAACGTTATTGTTGAATTGGTAGTGTTCTACCATTTCCATTGGTCACAACCAAGGGACTTACGGCTGTAGTGATATAACAACTTGTTTTGTCATTTCTTATGGAGCCTACTGAGTGTCTTCTCTCGCTGATTAGTTATACACTCCATCAAGCATTGTTTATTTTCTTCTATGAGGGTGTTATAAACCATCAGGTTTGTGAAACAATGTTGCAGAATGTGATTGATGGTGATTTGTGCGAGCAGTTTTCAACACTGTCTCCTATTGAGCATAAGAAGATTGCTGATGAGTTGGATAGAAGAACACCGCAGGAGATATTGAAGAAACTCGAGGATGTCCAAAACAAGATCATCTGAATAGGCTTCTGTGTATGCTTGCAAAACTCGAAGAGATGAGAATTATCACATGATACCACTATGTAGAGTTCTGTTACAAAACAATCAGATATAAACTTTTGTGTAGACAAAAAAGTTCAAGTGGAGATAATTTCTTTCATCATTGTAGAGTTTGCTATATGAAAGCATAAACCAGTTTTACTTCTGTTGAAGATGAGAACTTCTAATTTACATAATATAGTTATATTTGGCTGAAAAAGATCATTGAGCTTGATTTGTTCAGAATATCATTCGGATATTTTTATGTAGACAATGCAGACAAATGTGCTGTACACTCATGGGCGAACAATGTCAACACTCAATATGTCCATCTTTAAATGGCCATCTTCAGCTTATGGGCTCAGGTTTTGATTGGGCTCTGACCAAGATTCTTATTTCCTACAAAAATAAAAACTTTCTAATACTAATTCTGCAGGTAATATCTATCCAATTCACAACATAGAGAAAAAAAAAAATATAATCAATCAATGAAAAAAAAACAAAAACAAAAACTTGAACTTGAACCTAAAACCATATTTGAGGATTTGAAGTTTCTTTTTCATGATTTAACATTTATAAATTGATTATTGTCCACATCATGAAAAAATGAAGATGGGAGCGAGGATCTATGGTACAAAACAATAAAATATATTGATAAAATATAAACTAAAAGAATTCAAAATTAATACAATAATGAATGATTCATCTTCTCCAAAATTTGAAAGTTGAATTTGAACTCTTGATATTTGCCCAATGTTCAAACTTAAATATTTAAATTGATGTTGAACTCATAAGTTTTTTATCTCCCAAATTCCTACAAAAGTTAATTATAAAAGAGGGATTCTAGCATGCCCGGCACTGCACGCATGGCAGGCTAAGACACCCTAGATCCAGTACCTTGCCATGCAATACACCCTCACCTTTTGCTGGTGGAGGGCCCAGATTACATGCGTACCCATAATCCATCATACTCTAGATTTTGCCTATACAAAATATAAACAAAATTCAAAAATATTAGAGTTATAGTCTTGAAATTGTGCTTATCAACGGGGTTGGGTCAACAGCTTTTGATACGGTGTGGGTCCGGCGGGTTGACAGGTCGGGTTTGAGCATATAACCTACACCCATAGCCCGACCGCGTAGAAATGGTGTCGGGTTGGTACGGGTTTGGGTGGCGGGTGAAGACCGGGTCCCCTACCGGGTGATGGGTCAACGATTTTTTATTACACTCTTAATTGTGGGTGTTGAAAATCTATAATTAGAGAGTTCAATGCAAACGCACGGCTGTGAAAGTGGATGAGGAGTTAAAATAGTTATCAAGTGGCCTGGTTTAGGGGATCCCAACTCTTATAACCCTTATAAAATCCACAATCACGGGTACTTCTCGGTTAAGCAAGAATCGTTAAACAAAAGCAAGCATGGGCTACAAACCATCTCGAGCTTTGCGCTAAGTGACAGCAGGTCTCTGAAAAATCTATTGATCCAGCAAATTTTGTGAGGTTTTGCATTTCTTACCGCTAAATAACTTGGCAAAGATGGTGAAGAGGATGAGTTGGCAAGTATATTGAGGTACTAATTGTTTTTGTTCATATAGTTTTTTTTTTTTTTTTTTTTGGTAACTCATATACTTAAGTTTGATGGTAGCTCATTTTACAAAACATAACCATATCTTCAAAGGTGCTACTTTTTCTAACATTTGTATTTTTCACTCTCAATATACTTGAATATTGTATAGTTTGAGTTTAGGAGTGTTTTGGTATGCAGCAAATTAATATATCGTGGGGTATGGCTTTGTTTTGGTGACAGTAGTTAAGGTTATTGCATAAAGTTTGTGTTTTTATTCATTCCAAAATCATGACAATACTTAATTCTTTGTTTTTTATGAAAGGCAAGAAGGGAAAAATCTCAACTTTTTTAGATTAACCCGTTTATTTCGATATTGGCCCACGTAAAAAAAACACACTATAGCTTGCATCTTTATTAGTATGTATCATGATATAGGCTGTTTGTTGTCATAACAATTAGCATATAAGTTGCAATTAGCGTATAAGCATGATTCCGGTCGTTTTGAGTTTACCACCAAACTGGTTAGATTAATGCTAATGCCAAACTAATTATTGTGTGGCTCATTTTGTATGTTATGCAGCTTAATGTCAGACGGATGATACAATGTATGCATACTTTGTTGCGTGCTCTTGGCGATGTTAATTACACAATTGGAAGTTCCATGATAGCCCCATGGGTAAAACGTTTAATTTAAGATTTATTAGAGCTCTTTATAATTTCCATTTGTTTTTAAACTTTCTCGAGTATTGAGATCATATAAGGTTAAAGTGAATGAAATTGGTCCGCCAGTCGAAATCGCCCAAAGGATCACCTTTGAAGAGAGAGTAACTGAACGAAATAAGTTTTACCTACATGAGTTGGTGGACAAGAAGTAAGAACGACCGAGACTTGAAAGCACCACTGGCTATAATTTCACTAGTCATGCCACGGTGCTTTCAGGTCTCGGTCGTTCTTCTTGTCCACCAACTCCTATAGGTGAAACTTATTTCGTTCAGTTACTCTCTTTTCAAATGTGATCCTTTGGGCAATTTCGACTGGCGGACCAATTTCATTCACTTTAACCTTATATGACCTCAATACTCAGGAAAGTTCTTAAACAAATGGAAATTATAAAGAGCTCTCTTTATAATTGGATATCTGGCGAGATGGGTGGTAAAGCAATGTTTCTCTTAAGCAAGCCTTAAACATTTATGATATGGAATTGAAAGGATATTGAGCCAAAGTTATAGATCTATCTTATTGTAAGTGGAACTTGGGTGATACCATAAATCATACTGGAGGTGATTGAGCTTGCATGGTTCGATGTAACTTCCTTAGGCACACCTGCTGCGAATGAAGAAGACCACCTATATGGCAGGGTTCGGTGTTAATACAAACTATACGACATAATGCTTAGCTATCGTTAAGATTGCAGCACAAGGAATTCTATTGTCTGCAGGAGATCTTAATTGTAGCCAGTGGCATTATTGTTGAGGATGTAGGAGATCGATGTAGTTTTAGGTACTTGTGACTTGTAAGGGAGATCTATTGTCAGTGTGTAATGTTTACTTTATAAGTAAAATCTTTGGTATCTACAAATTACTATATCGTTACTTGTCTCAATGTATAATTTCTATTGAATTTGGACCATTTGTACTGTTGATGTAAAAAGTTTTGACTGGCATTTTTCTTTGAAGTCAAGACTTAATTAATCAAGATATAAGCTCCTCATGGTCTCCTTATTGTACTGAGTGCCGACTCTCACTTTAGTATCAATATTTGTTGTTATTCCTGCTATGTTCATAGTGGCCTGTCAATGTTTCATATACATGCCAACAATGAGTTCAGCAGTAGTGGATGGTAATAACAAGAGTAGGAATTTGTTGCTGAAGCATCTCCACTGCCCACAGAACAATCGGCTAGAAGACACTCTCTGGCAAATGTTTGTTGGAGGTGGACGTGCAGGATGAAGAGGTGGCTTGCACTAAGGTATGCTAAATTTATTAACAAGCTTGTATTGGTTATATGCTACACACGCCTCCTGCTTGAACCAAGCAAGAGCTGGTCTACTCCAGGTGACCCAGTACAGAGGGGGGATAAGAAGAAAATAAAAAGGGGTATCCACTGTTTTTCTCCACTTTTCAGTTACCTTATATCAATAATAAAAAATGGGTGAGGGTTTTAATATATGCTTTGCTTAGTTATTTGACCCACCCCATATACATGTACATCACATGATCACACTACTTTGATTCTACTAAGATTTTTTTTTTTTTTTCAGATTTGCTTCTTCGGTCTTGATTGTTTCATATGCTCACAGTCTATCTGATGAATGTTCCTTAAGGGCTTGGTTTTTATACTTTTACTGTTTTTGAAAATTAATAATTACAAACAATGGTTTACGATCATGTGACGCGTCACATGTTTAGTTTTTATCACTTAACTTTAGATTATGCTAGCACCTTTTAATTCCACTTAATTTTATACAAGTTAGCTCATTCATGATGTAGTTACATATTTTAGGAACACGTATTGCGACCTGATCTTCTAATTGATTTGGTTGTGGATTTGAATGTTCAGATTCCGGTCCAGTTCTTAGAAGCTTTCCCACTTCTTTTGCCACATTGAATCTCTATTGACTCGATAACTCAAGTTGAGTCTACTGTGATTCTTCTTGTTTCACTGTGAATGGTATCCTTATTGTATAAAGTAGTTTTCCCGGCTTCCATACCTTCTTCTTAGTCTTCTGCTTTCACTAGATTCACTACTCTAAGTGAGATTAATTGGAATATAGTTGGAATATGTTGGGAAAACCTGGAGTATAAGCTGGTGGTGCCTAAGCGTAGTGAGTACATTATAGCTTTATACTTTATAGCTAGGACCACTAAATCCTGAGGTATTGTTTTACTTAGTTCAAGAGCTTGAGAATATTTTATCAAGGTTTATTAATTCTACATATATATAAGTGGTGTTGATGATTAATCATCTTTTTGTTGTTTTAGCATATGATGACTAATACTTTAAGTGACAAGTATCAAGCCTTGTTGGACAACACCAACTTAACTAAAAACAGGAGATAGACTTCATGTTGGGAATTTTTTGGGAACATCAAGAATATGGGGGAGGACACATCACTGACTTAGGGGAGACGTTGGGGCGGGGAAGGGGGTGTAGGATGCTAGGTGGTGCCTTACCTTTTCCATATATTATTGCTTTCTTAATTTTACTATCTCTAATTAATTTTTCTTAGTCTAAAGTTATTGAAGGTGGTTGGTTTAGTTGTGTTATTAAGTTTTTGGATCCTTACTGGCCACTCTTACATAGTTAATTGAACTAGAGCATGGATTGGATAGCTTATGTTAATATATTAGAAGTATTTTATGGTTTGCAAGGTATGTTACTAATACAAGGAAAGGGATTCTTGGAGTGGCAGGTAGGCGGAATAACACAAGGAATGGATATACAAGGATATATTTGCCAAAATGACATGGATTTCAAATCGCTCAACATGCACGAGCACCCTAGTACAATTTTTTTTTTATTCATTTCTAAATTTTTAATTAGAACTCTGTTCCCTAATTCTATAAATATCTCTGTTTTTTCCTAGTGAGGGAGGGAATTAACCCAAGAGCTTGGGCCCAACCTTAGTACCTCTCTAGTATTGACCAGTAGTCACTAGACACCTTAAAAAATGGTTGTTTGGATACACTTTTCAAAGGGACATAAGTTTGGTTCACTGATTAATGCATTAAACAGTGTATCTGCTGCCTGAAGCTCACATTTACACTTAGGAATCCAAAAAAGCAAAAATAGGTACAATGGTTTGCATTATAGTATGATGCATGTGTTTGGGATTCTTCATTCATTCTTATGTTATAATGATGTTAGTATAGTTAACTTACTGCTAGAACTAACCTTTCTAGGAAATTGCGAGTGAACGTATGAGAGCAGGTCTATTAGATATTAATTTTGAGCTACCCAGTTCAAATGAGAACTGACCAAAGACAATACCAGACCTTGGTTGATGTTGTAACTGCCTAGGTTTATAATCTTTCTATTCAGGAAGGAGAGGCATCTCTTGCTAACACTACACCATAAGGCCGATTTTGCGACATATGAGATTTTCCATTCCTAACACTTATTCAGCCGTGATAAATGCTCTAACACCCATTTTCTGTTAGAAATAGCGGTAATCGTTACTTAATATCTCTGTGAAAAAATTATTTTGTTTCTAACATTTCTTCTGATATTATGTGTCGGTTTTCTAAATGTTATCAAGTAGAAAAAAAAGAAAAAGAAAAGCGAAATTAGAAAACATGAGCGAGACTAATTCATTTCTGCGCTCATCTCAATTACACAACCCTAGAAAAAAAAGGTTATGAAGGAAAACTTGGAAGTCTAAGGGGTTGTTTGTTTTTTTTGAATTCTGCATTCAGAGCCTCTTAAACTTAAGTTTTAAGCATTCAGAGGCTCAAAACTTGTTTGTTTTTTTTAAGTAGTTTAAGCATTCAGTGGTACTTTTAGCATTCAAAGATTCAAAGACCAAAATTTCTTCTGAATGCTGAATTCTAATACTTGAAACAAGAAAGTCGCTTCTTGCCCTTTCTTAAGAACCCATCTACTTTCCTACCTTGACTTTTATGGCTTCAAAATAAGTTCTTCAAAATTTGATGTTGGCGTCACGGGTTTTTTCATTTTTTTGGGTGAATGATATCCACTTTGTTAAAAATAAAATTACATATATATATTCTGAAAATAAACAAAATATGAAAATAAACCATTAAAATATATTTGTGAAAACATATTTTAAATAAATTTATTTATCATTTATTTTTTTCGATAATCCATCTCTTCTCCTCAAATATAATATATATTTTGTTTAACAAGAAATCAAGTTAGTGTTTAAAATAGATAGTATGAGTAAAATTGTCCGAATGATTTATATTCAGCCTTTGTTATTCTAACAGAAAACAAACATGTTTTTTAGAATTCAGCAATTAGCATTTAGCATTCAGAGAATGAGCCATTCAGCATTCAGAGAATGAGCCATTCAGCATTCAGCATTTATAGGCTCAGAAAAACAAACGACCCCTAAAACTATTGCCGCTGCTCAGTGCTCATAGTTTGGTAACTGGTAAGTCGCCATCGTTCTTTTCTTCTTCATTTTCTCATTGTCCTTATTCTTCATATTTTTTTGTGTCACTATTTCTCAATTGAAGTTTTTCGGTTTTTCGTTTCATTGTTTAAGGTTCCAGAGAAGTGATCTACTAGAGAAAAAGGTTGCTTTTTGCCAAGGTAACTAATTAATTATTTCGAATTTCTAAAGTTTCTCTTTTTATAACCTAAGGTTTTGACGAGCTAGATTTCTAGTGCTTCTAGTGTTAACTGATTTAACACTAGAACTCAACTGATGCTTGAAGTTGTCTTTTTCTTTTTATTGTACTGATTTAATTTATATATGTATATTGTGTATTGCTCTAGCTAGGGTTTGGATACTTTAGTTAGCATTTCTATATGTAAAGATTTTCTATGTACTACAAGGTTTGTCTTCTAATTCACACTTTTCTTCATTTTTCAATAGTGTTAATAGTTTATGAGCTGATTTAAGTCTCTGGGGCTGTCCAAGTTTTGATCTTTGATGGTTTTTTGTTGATTTATAAGTGTTTTATGAGACCGCTTTTATTAAAATCTTCGTTTATATGATTTTTACTTCATTTTTTTTAGCTTTATTGTGATTTATATGGGGATGGACATGGGATTCAATAGATGGGTAGTCAAAAATCAATTTCATTTGACGTTTTTGCTAATTCATGTTGTAGCATGGTTATCTGCTGTCGTAATTGGTCTCTAATATTTACACAGCCATAAACTGGATCTTGGTTTCGATCTGTTGCCTCGTCTGACAAACAATATGCTTTCAGAGCGAATCAGGGGATTGAAGTTGCCGCAGATCCAACAAAGCGTAAGAAGATTCCAAAAAAAAAAAAAACAAAGCAGAAGATTAAGTTGGAGCAACATGTTGTTTGAGATGCAAGTACTCAGAGTACGTATTTCATAAGGTACAACTGATAGCCCCACCAAAAGTTAAATGCTGCCGATGTCACACACGCACACATAAAACATATTAAAACACAAGCTTCAATAAAACTTGCTCAGTAGAGGAGATCGTATATATTTCTTCGTGGGTGTCTATGTGTCACTAAGTGACAATTAGAACTTAGTCTCTACTCACACTATAACACTAGAGTTGGTATTCAAGTCAACCAAGTTTAGCTTCACAATGTTTAAGCTCGGCTGTTTAAGATATTTAATAGATGCAAGTACACTATTGCAATACCCCACATTTTTGTAACTGTGTAAATTGATTTGTCGCATTGAGTTTCCTTAAGTTACACGGTTTGTTTGATTTGGAGGTCAAGTGTCAACTTACTTTTTTGTGTTAATGAGTTATGTGAACGTGTTGTGCTAGTTTTGATATTATCTAATCGAGTTGTTGGGTTGGCGCCAATGTAATGACTTGGAAATGTACTTTTGTATTGAGGGTTACCTACACTCTTTGAAATGCTGTTATCTTTGAAAGTTAGGCATTCGCAAATTAATGATTTTGGAAAGTTGAAAGTTAAACTCTCTGAACAAGGTAACAGAATAATATCCGAAAGATGTTGCTGGATATTTGAGGATTACCTCTCTAGTGCTTTTTTTTACTCAAAAGATAACCGTTGTCGCTTGCGAAAGGGATTTCAAAGATATTGTCATTGCTTCAATCAAGATGCCTTTGAGGTCCGATTCATGCAAGAAAAGTTGTTGCAAATCGCAGCCGGTTGCGCGCTTTCAGCTTGTTTGTTTCGATTTAGAACTTTGTTAATTTTCAACATGTGCCATTGCGAGCATTCTAGGCGATATTTACTTCTGAGACAGAAATGATTCTATTTGAAAAGTTTATCTATATGTTGTGTTCTACTTTGAGACACAAAGATGAACACTCCGGAGACATGGCATTTTCAGTTAAAATATGGAGTGTTCGACACAGGTACCGCTTACATTTTGAAGTACCTGCGCAATTCAGTTTGTATGTTAAACTTTTATTAATTTCCATGAACCAAATCATATTTTTGAACTGTTCACTGGGTTATAACGAAATTGATCTGGGCCTTGACTTATCATATTAGTTTACGGTAGTATGTTAGCTTCTATTAGGAATGATATAGTGTCCACATTTGAATTATGGGATTAGGTTTTGATGACATAAGCGATGATTGTGTTTTATGTGCTATTTTTTCCGTGTATCTGCAGAAGCAAATCAAGAGCAGATTGTTGAAGTTGGTGGTCTGACATCCTTGCTGTTGCTTCTTAAAAGCTCAGAGGATGAGATGATGCGTAAAGTAGCAGCTAGTGCTATTTCCAACCTAGCAATGAATGGTGAATATCTTATGTCTCATAATAATTCTACTTTGATTACAGGTGTGTCTTTTGGGGCCGAATATGGAATCAATCATAGTTTTTTTCATTCTCCCCTCTCTGATTTTTTCGGGTAATTTGGCAGAAACCAATAAAGAGCAATTAATGGATCAAGGGGACATTAGTTTGTTGTTGATGACTCACTGGCGATCTTGCCGACGATCCTCAAACTCTTCATTATGGTTCTTTGGGGCAATTGCTAATCTATGCGGAAATGGTAATCTTAATCTCCTTTGTATTTAAGTGCTTCTCGTATATTTGATGGAGGAATCACCTACACTATTTCAGGACTAAGTGTAGTTTTACTGATTAGTTTTTGTAGGTTTGCTCTCTTTGAAGGTTGCCTTCTTTAGTTCGATTTTGTTACACCAGAGACATTTATACAAATTGACAGTTATGGTGTAGAATTGGTACTATTTCTATTCTTTTCTTGTCGGATTGGAAAAATTTATTGTAGTTCTACCAATCTGAAACTTATATTGCATCCTCTATAAGTTGTCTTCTTCTTAACTCCTTAATGTTGTGCTTAACTGGAAATAATGTGTTGTTTGGGTGATGTTATCTCCCTGTTTTGGGTTTTCAGTCCGTCTATAAAGTGTTTGACTAAATTGTTTATTAGTAATGCTATGACTGATTTCATGCAAGAGCTGGAGAGACAAGGGTATTTGGGACTTTGCATTAGTTATAAGAGAACAAGACCCTCTATCGGACCTAGTAAAGCATATGAAGTATATTTTACTGATTGTTTAATCATATTAGATATACACCTGCTCTTGCCCACACATGTTTCTATATTTCTTGAAAAATGATGATCACCAACTTGGCAACTTGACTTAAAAGTACAAGCTAGGTTATGTCTTGAAAGAAACATAAGCTCAGAGAAGTACTCTATGCAACAAATGGTTTGTCTCGTGGAATCTGTAATCACCCCTGCACTTAAGCCATGTATCATTCTTACCGAAAGAAAGGAACCAATGCACTATAATGCTTAAAGAATGATACCATTCGTTAGATCATTATTCATCCCTTAGTAACGGTGGACATAACTCTAAAATGTTCATCATGTACATTTTGGGAATTTCGCAGGATATAACTCTAGGTGTTGCTTTGGGGTCTACAACTCAAATTTCAATGTTTGTGGTAAGACTGAGCTAGCAGCATTTAATTCCATTTTGTTCGGAGTTTGGTGACTTTGGTCACAATTTTAATTTCTTCTACTTTGTTGTGGTTCAGATTCCCTTGATTGTCACCAATGCATGGATTCTAGGCATCAACATGGATCTCGAATTTAATATTCTTGAAACTGGATCGCTTGCTTTGTCCATACTAGTCACGACCTTCACTTTACAGGTATCCCTATACGTTCTTCGATCAACTCATTGTAATAGCTAATAACTTAAAACACAGTACTAACATAATCTTGTTACTGTTCGTGTTTGCAACTTAACAGATAGAGAAGTCATAATTAATTACTTGGTTTTGACTTAGTTGCTAATATGTTAATCATCATTTTCCGATGTTATTTGTAGGATGGGACTCACACAATCTAAAAGGCTTGGTTCTTCTGTGCTGCTATGTTATTATTGGAGCATGTTTCTTCGTCCTCAAAGCTCCACTTGGTAATTCTTATTCAAAAAAATTGTAATTGCTAAATAATTTTCATTATGTATATCTCAGTAACACCAACAACTTATGGTATTTTCCAAACTTCAGTGCCAGAAACGAACATCCTCAACTCTGGAGCCGTTGCATTTTTCTGGAGGAGCCTTGGCAGCTTAAGAGGATCCCCAAACCAAAAACCGTTGATCGATCTATGCACTATACCGCAGATGCAAGTGTGCATTGGTCATTCTTTCATTTGAACATTTACAGTTGTTTTATTGATGGATGCTTCTGTAGTGATTCAATAGGCCGAAGTGGGTACTGCTAAGCCATCATTAATAAGATGGATATCTATTAAAATACCCCTGAAGCTTGGAGAGGAACAGAGCGTATCATGTATGTTTTGGCTTTGGTTTCTAGTCCTAATGTATTTGGGTGGACCTTCGGTTTTATCTGTGTGTCTCTGAAATCTGAATAATAATAAAAGATTCGATTGTTTGGTTTCATCTTTGCTCTATGAACAAGATATAGGTACTGGTACGTGCACCAGTACAGGTGGCCCACATATAAAAAGGCTAGAGAAACCATTTTTTTTTTTATATAAAGAAAATTCGTTAGTAACGGATACATAACCGTTAGCAGCAAATTTTTTTATACAATGAAAAATAGTTAGTAACGGATACAAAACTGTTAGACATAGAAAATCAAAGTGATGCTTATATCCATTACTGACTGAGGCCAAACAAATTTGGTAACCGTTACTAATAAATTCTAACGGTTACTTATCCGTTACTGGAATTAATTTCACAGACACTTTAAAACCGTTAGTAAATTTTGTAACGGATAATAAGTGTTACAAATATCCGTTATTAATATTTCTCACGCTTTTGTAACAACACAAGATAATCGTTACTAATATTTTTTGTAACGGATGCATATCCATTACAAATAGGCTATTATGGTGTAGTGCATGGTTAATGATAACCATTTTCCTTTGATATTAAGTAAGTATTACAAGTGGTACTCTTATCATGTGGTGTTGAAAATAAATTCTGAATCATTTGCTAGTACAAGTTAAATGAAGTGTTAACTAATATGCAAAAGATGGTTCTATTGCTAAGTAGGTCCTAACCTTTTGGGTAAGCTTGCTTATATTGAGGTTTAACCTCTTATAGTTGTTGCAGGTTCTTGGACTCGGCCTCGTTAAGGTCGATACACGAATGAGAGTTGGGGACCTACTCTGCTCAAAGGACTCCTAACCTTTGATTAGATGTATGTAACAGGGAGTCATATGTTCTTCTTTTGTCCTTTTGGAAAGGGCTTCTTTATGAGGTGCAATGACTTGTAAATATATATTTTTTTAGAAGACTATATTCTAAACCCTTTGATCATCAATTATGAGATTAAATGTTTTGCAAATATTTATCTTATTTTTTAGTTCTTTTATGCAAAGTTTGATATTTAACAATTAATGCTCCTTAAATTTATATTAGGGGTGGACAACTTATAATCTCTTATTCTAAGTAAACCTTGAGATTTTAAGAAAAACTAGGGCAAAAGCTTTGGGGAGAGAAAGAGGAGGAGATCATTGTCTTCATTGATTTTCATGCTTTAAGGCAAGTTTACCCTCGCGCTTAGGTGCTTGGTACTTAGATCTTTCTTATGCACAAACATAGGAGCCACTATTTAGGTTGTGCTTGTTTAGGTCAATTACCAGAATGTATGTAGAATCGGTCTCTCGTCTACATTAAGTAGGAACCAAAGCTAGTTACTTGACGAACTTGAGCACAATGACTTGGGTTTCTGACATCTGCTCAAGAACAATTATGCTCCAGGAACATCAATCCGTTTCTTAAGGACTCATCTTTATCCGGACCCCATCCTTGTCACATGGATCTCAAAACTTCTCCTAAAACTAACATGAAACGCTAATGGGCGAACAATGTCAACACCCAATAAGTACATCTTTAAATGGCCATCTTCAGCTCATGGGCTCGGGCTCATATTGGGCTCTGATCAAGATCCTTTTTTTTTGGATAATCTCTGACCAAGATCCTTATTTCCTACAAAAATAAAAATGTTCTAATTCTAATTCTTGAGGTAATATCTTTCCAATTCACAACACAAAGAAACAAAATAGAATCAATCAATGAAAAATAAACAAAAATAAAAAACTGCAACTTGAACCCAAAACCATATCTTAAAATTTGAATTTTCTTTTTCATGATTTAACATTTGTAAATTGATTATTTTCCACAACATGATAAAATGAAGATGGGAACGAGGATCTATGGTACAAAACAATAAAATATCGACTAAAAGAATTCGAAATTAATACAAGGATGAATGATTCATCTTCTCCAAAATTCGAAAGTTGAATTTGAACTTTTGATATTTGCCTAATGTTCAAACTTGATTGAATATTTAAATTGATGTTGAACTCATTAGTTTTTTATCTCCCAAAATCGTACAAAAGTTAAAAGAAAATATAATTCAATATTAGAGTTAAAGTCTTGAAATTGTGTTGATCAACGGGGTTGGGTCAACGGCTTTTGATACGGTGTGGGTCGGGCAGCCTTACGGGTTGGGTTTGAGCATATAGCCTACACCCATAGCCCGACCGCGTAGAAACGGTGGCGGGACGGTGTGGGTTTGCGCTGCAGCAGAAGACCGGGTCCCCTACCGGGTGATGGTTCAACGGTTTTTTATTACACTCCTAACTGTGGGCGTTGAAAATCTATAATTAGGGAGTTCAATGCAAACGCACGGCTGTGAAAGTGGATAGGGAGTTAAAATAGTTATCAAGTGGCCTGGTTTAGGGGATCCCAACTCTTATAAAATCCAAGATCACAGATACAAATCAATTCGCGCAATTGTTCGTACATAGCAAGCATGGGCAGCAAACCATCTCGATATTTGTGCTAAGAAACTAGTTTGGGCTGCAATAGTAATCGGTCTTGTACAAGTTTCTTTAATCCTTAGAGAAATTGATTTGTCTCAAAAGAAACTAGCCCAGATGGAAAAGGAAGTTCTTGGGTATGAAGACAGATTGTGTTGGTTGTTTTGATTTGGTTAATGGAATTGAAAAGTATAGATTTGTTCAGGCTAAAAGTAAGAATAATTTTCTTGTCCATGATGTTATAGATTTGGGGAGTGGGGGAATTAGAATAGGACTAGATATTGGTGGTGGGTCTGGGACCTTTGCGGGGATGATCAATTTAGAGAAAAATGTGATTGTTGTAACATCAACATTGAATGTTGATGCCCTTTTTAATGAGTTCATTGCTGCAAGGGGGCTATTTCCTATGTTCTTTAGTTTAGATCAGAGGTTCCCCTTTATGACAATGTGTTTGATCTGGTTCATGCCGTTGCTAGTTTAGGCCGAAAGGGGCCAAGAAGAAAAAATGGAGTTTTTGATGTTTGATATTGATCGGGTTTTAAGAGCTGGAGGCTTGTTTTGGTTGGATAACTTTCATTGTGTAGATGAGGAGAAGAAGATGACTCTAACACGGGTAATTGAGCGATTTAGATACAAGAAGTTGAAATTGGTGGTAGGAGAAAAAATTGTTTCTTCTGGAGAGTCTCAGGTTTACTTGTCTGTTGTTCTTCAGAAGCCTGTAAAAGTACAATCGCACTAAGCTTGCTCTGACTGGTTTTAGGTATGGATGCTATTGTATTTTATATCTCTTCTCACACAATATGTGTGAATTATATTATTTGCCTTAACATCTGCATGAAATTTCTTTTGTATGTTGAATAAGTGAAATGCATGTTGTTTCCTTGCCATACTGCGAATTGGCAGTGGAGGGAGATCCTGTAATTTATTGTTGTTAATGACAGTAGTGGTTAATTACAGTAGCAGGATTATCTTGTACCATTCAGCTCTCTCAATGAAAACACACTGGCAACAAGACATCTGACCCGTAGATGTTGTGCTTCATATTGGGAAAATAGGGTTTAGATCATTGAGCAAGTATATTAAGGTACTAATAGTTATTTTTTCCATGTATGTTGCATAAGCCGACGGAGTTTTGGTGACAGTCATTAAGGTTATTGCATAAATTTTGTGTTTTTATTTATTCCAGAATCATGACAATACTTCGTTTTTTGTTTTTTATGGCTGTCAAGCAGGGAAAAATATTAACTTCTTTAGATTAACCCATTTATTTTGATATTGGCTCTTGAAAAAAAAACACACTATAGCTTGCATCTTTATTAGTATGTATCATGATAGAGGTCGTTTGTTGTCAGAACAATTAGCGTATAAGCTGCAATTAGTGTATAAGCATATCTCCGATGGTTTTGAGTTTACCACCAAACTGCTTAGATTAATGTTAATGCCAAACTAATTATTGTGTCTCATTTTGTAATATTTTGTATGTTATGTAGCTTAAAGTCAGACGGATGATATAAGTTATGCATACTTTGTTGCGTGCTCTTCACAAGTGGAAATTACACAATGGGAAGTTCCACGACAGGCCAATGGGTAAAATGTTTAATTTAAGATTTATTAGAGGTCTTTATAATTTCTACTTGTTTCATAACTTTCTTGAGTATTGAGATCCCATAAGGTTGAAGTGAATGAAATTGGTTTGCCACGCGAAATAGCCTTTATTACATTTGAAGAGAAAGTAGCTTAACAAAATAAGGTTCACCTACAAGAGTTGGTTTATAAGAACTAAGAACCACCCCTGTGGCATGAGTAGTGAAATTATAGCTAGTGGCATTATGTCCACTGACTATAATATCACAAGTCATGCGACAGTGGTGTTTCTTACTTCTTATCGACCAACTCTTGCAGGTGAACCTTATTTTGTGTAGTTACTCTCTCTTCAAATGTAATACTTTGGGCAATTTCGCGTGACAGACCAATTTCATTTACTTCAACCTTATGGGATCTCAATACTCAGGAAAGTTCTGAAACAAGTAGAAATTATAAAGAGCTCTAATAAATCTTAAATTTAAAGATGATATATGCTAGCTATACTTTGGCAGGGGTCGGTGTTAATACAAACTATATGGCAGAATGCTTAGCCATCGTGGAGAGTGTCGAGATTGCAGTACAAAGAATTATATTGTCTTCAGGAGATCTTAATTGTAGCCAGTGGCATTATCGTCGAGGATGTAGGAGATCGATGTAGTTTTAGGTACTTGTGACTTGTAAGGGAGATCTATTGTCTGTGTTTAATGTTTACTTTATAACCCTAATCTACAGTATCTACAAATTATTATATTGTTACTTGTCTTTATGTATAATTTCTATAGATATTGGATCATTTGTACTGTTGATGTAAAAAATTTTGACTGACGTATTTCTTCGAAGTCAAGACTTAATTAATCAAGATATAAGCTCCTCATGGTCTCCAAGGTTGTACCGAGTGCTGACTCTCACTTTGGAATTAATATTTGTTGTTATTCCTGCTATGTTCATAGTGGCATGTCAATGTTTTATACACATGTCAACAATGAGTTCAACAGTAGTAGATGGTAATAACATGAGTAGAAATAGTTGCTGAAGCATCCACTGCCCACATAACAATCGGCTAGAAGACACTCTCTGGCAAATGTTTGCTGGAATACGTGGTGGTATATCAGAGATTCAATTTGATGAACCTCCTTCCTTGCTAGAGTGCAGTATTTGATTACCAGAGACCAGATTCTCAAGGCTTTGGCATCTCCACCTTGTTTTGAATTTGTTACTTATTGTAGTTTGAAAGAGGATTTAAAATTAGAGCTGGAAAAGTTGTCTCACTTCCCCAGGTTGTTGATTGCTTTGTCGCACTACCCCTTTGCTAATTTTAGATATGTGTAGGTGGAGGCCTACGGGTTACAATCTCACTTCATCAGTGTATGCTACCATCTTTTCCCCTTTCTTTATTTCTATTATGTATTTTACACTTAAACTCTTGTAATCTCCTACCCCTTTTCCCACACTTAATACAATTTTGAGCTCACTCGGCAAAAAAAAAGATGTCAAAATCTACAGTGCGCAGGCTTGTGAAACGGATAACTACTTAGGTAAGACATCAGGCCATTAGCCATTGGCCATTCAGCAAATATTTATGACCACTCACCTTGAAACTCATCTATATCTATCGATGATGAAAGACTCAGAATCACTTTAAACAATTTGGGAAGACCGCTCGTTTTGACTCTAAACGACTTTGTCAGACCACTTCAAGTTGTTCTAAGCGATTTCTTCAGATCGTTTGGATCTATATACCAGCAATTTGAGGAGATTGTTACGCCCACTTTCGTCTGTACATGGTATATGGTATGTAGCATCCCAAATAATGGATGGTATATAGTATGTATCATCCTTACTTTGGTAGACCAAAACTTCAAATTTTAAATGGTGAGAACTAAGTGATAATGGTGCTCAAAAGGATGGTATATGGAATGTAGCATTCCAAATAGGGATGGTATATAGTATGTATCATCCTTACTTTGGTAGACCAAAACTTCCCGTAATAATGGTGAGAACCAAGTGATAATGGTGCTCAACCGGATGGTACATGGTCTGTAGCATGACAAATAATGGATGCTACATAGTATTTATCATCCATACTTTGGCAGATCTAAACTTCCAGGAAATTAAAATGGGTTAGCGACGCAAACAAGAATAACGATTTGTTAAAAGAAATTCTATATGTATAGTTATAATTGTTGAACAAGCTTTTAAAAGTGCTGGTGTGTATGCACACATCTACTTTCTAGTTTAAAGAATTTTTTTTTTAAATAAGGTATGTATTTATGTAAAATCTTTTTCTTGAAGAGTACTATTTGAAATTAATAGGGTTTTTTAGACATTGGTCATACTATTACTATGGTAATTAGACTTTGGTCCATAAATCCTGAAATATTAGTTTTTGGTCCTACTTCTATTACTTGACCGTCACCTACTACTGTGGTCATGCCATTTGCTCTTTTGAGCGTGCGTCACACGTGCTTACAAGTAAGACTAAACTCTAATATCTAACTTATAATAAGGACCATGTCTTAACAATGACATTATGATCTGGGTCAAATACTAACTTATGTTTAAGAGTGAGAAAGGATGATGGTTTAGACAATGTGTATCTTCCAATCCTCCTGTTTCGATCTTCTACAACTCTTCCTTATGTTCTTTAAGTTTTGCAAGTTTTACTTCCAATTCCATAATATATATGCCTCGCAGAGAATCAAAAAACAAAAAGATACCAAAAAAATTGTTTAGAAAACACATGCATAGCTTATTTACCTGGAAACTAGAAAAATTGTTTTGAAAACACATGCATGGAAGAAGGAAACTAGAAAAATTGTTTTGAAAACACATGCATAGAAGAAGCACTATGGTGTCGTGAGTATCTCACTACAAAGTAAGTAATCACAAAAGAAATAAATATGCATCTTTCAAGTAGGATCTTGGAACATGCATGTTATCCAAATCAAGGACATAAAGGTTCATATAATCTTTACATGTTCAGTCCATTATATATGAGGTGGCCTGGAATGATGGAACATATTAAGTTTTTACTTAGCTTGAACATTGAATGACAATTCTACTTTCTAGAATTAACAATTTTGCTTAGCTTGAACATTAAATCACCGATTAATCGCATATCACTTATTTTAACCACTTAGGAAAATAGGAATTAAACATTCCAAAATCTATTACATTACCCAAAAATCGAAATCTACTGTGGGCGTTGAAAATCGGTTATTAGGGGATAGTAAAAATCAAATGCAAAGGCACGGCTGTGAAAGTGGATAGGTCTGGAGTTAAAACAGTTATTGTGTGGCCGGTTTTAGGGAATCCCAACTCATAAAAAAACCCACAAATATCTGTTCGCGCGTACTCTATCTGCAGGTATAATAGGAGTTCGTACCAATGCAAGCATGGGCTGCAAACCATATAGAGATTTGCTCCAAGTGACATATGGTAGATGACAAGAAATCCATTTTTGTGAGGTGCAGCAGTTCATTTCGGAAAATAGCTAAGTTGGCAAAGATGGTGAAGAGGATGAGTAGGTTATTTAACTTTAGTCTTGTTCATATAGTTTTAGTTGTTGGTAACTCATATACTTAAGTTTGGCAGCTCATTTTACAAAGGGAAACATAACCATATCTTCAAAGGTGCTACCTTTTCTAAAGTTTGTATTTTTCACTCTCAATATACTTGAAAATTGTATAGTTTGGGTTAAGGAGTGTCTTGTATAAGGATGAATGTGTTTTGGTCTGATATATGGTGCACAATGGTATGGTTTTGCTCAGATCCGCCCAAGCATAGAAAGGTCATCTTTGTTTTGGTGACAGTAGTTAAGGTGATTGCATAAAGTTTGTGTTTTTATTTATCATGATAGAGGTCGTCCAGTCTACTTTGGTAGTGAAAATTTTAATTTGAATCATTAATAATTCAAACATAGAGAACTAGTGTAGTATTTATACATGAGGTTAGGTGAGTTAGTTATACTAACTAACTTCTGATACAAACGGTCTCTTCTTCTAGAACATTTGATATGTTTCTGACATCTATTAGTGTTTTGCATAATACATAATATGTAGGAAAGTGTAAATATATGTTTTTGGTTGTTAACTACTTCTAGAGGTGTTGACAGACTATATTCGGTCTTTGGCTTTAAGTGGAAGAGGTACTAATCGGATGATATGTTATATTTGGTTTGATTTGAGAAGAAGAAAAGAGTAGTTTTTGGTGGATTTTCAGGAAGTTATTAGTTTTGAGGAAATTTGAGCAGTAGAGGAATTGAGTGATGGTAAATCTTTTTTTTGAAAGGCAAGCAGTGAAAAATCTTAACTTTAAGAGATTAACCCATTTATTTCGATATTAGCTCCTGAAAAAAAAACACACTATATATAGCTTGCATCTTTGGAATTGTATGTAACTATGTATTATGATAGAGGCCATTTGTTATTATTGGTTTTTCATAAAGTTGTTTCTTTGCTAGTTCTTTATTTTTCATGTCTATTATAAACAATGACCTTGTGTTCTCTGTTGTTTTATATACGAAAATCCCAGATTCAGAAAAAAACAAAGTTGAACCAAGTTTATCGTACAACATATATGACGCTATTAACTCTCTGAAGAGGGAGTTAAGCATTGTATGGGCCGAGGTCCAAGATATTAAAAGTACACTCGCACCAGCTCTAAGTCAAGTAGTGGAAGATGTTAGTGCGCTTTCTATTTCTATGAATAGATTGAAGAAGATGTTAGCAGATGAAATTGATAATACCCGAAGCAGATGAGGATGATATTTATATCTCCATTCTGCCTTTCGACAATGAAGACGATTTATGTACACCACCTTTAAAGAAAGGCAAGGTTCTATTCTCTTCTCCAGTGACCCCCAAAGAGAATAAGGTAACTTTAACTAGAATATAGAAGCATACCCTTCAATTAGCGTATAAGCTGCAATTAGTGTATAATTTGGGTTGCATTGTAGTTTGTAGTTAGCCGTGACATTGAAGACAAGCCATATACGAATATAGATCCAAAGTGGCTAGAACCTCATTGGTTGCTAGCAACTGACGAAGAAAAAGTCTTCCCCTATTCTCTTACTGCCAAACCCGGGTAAACCATCTCATTAAATTGCCTACATGTTATTTTGTTACATCATCCACCAATTAATACTATTCTTTCTTGTCACAGCGAATTCATTGCAAGCTTTCCTACGTGGCATGAGTCCCGATCTACATTTAAATGTTTGTTAGGAACCAGTGAAGTGTAGCTTTTCGTATGTTACTATCATCGTAGTGTTTGATTTCATAAATTTACTACTGTTTATCAAATAAATGCAGTTACTAATATGTTATTTGTTGTAGTTTGGGTTTCTTTGGTGTGCCTATCTGAATGCACAACAAAAGCGCAAGTTTATGGGTAAGGACTACTATTATTCGGTGCTTATGAACACAAATATGAAGGTATCAAGCTGAGTCTTTTATGTTCCAAACCATAAGTTAAATTATGAGACAGTGAATCAATGACTAGGAGGATTTCAAACAAGAGACATTCTATGCATCCATCATTGTTTAGGAGTTCCAATTAAGTTTTGTAGGAATGGAGCACTAACCCATTGAAGCTTGTTGCTGCAACAAAAGCAATTAAGTTAGATTCAGTCATAAGACAATATCAGAGAGTAAGATGATTTTGTCATGAATCATACGTTCTATGACGTAGGTTGGGTTTGAACCACGGGAACTAATTCGATTGTTATTGTACAGTGGTACATACCGATGTTGAAAGATCATCATTAGTGGTTATACATTATTGACCCCAATGATCTCACCGTAGTTGTGATGGATTCGCTATCAACATCGGCTAGTAATATCTCCGGTGGTCTTCCATTTACCACCAAACTGGTTAGATTAATGTTAATGGCAAACTAATTATTGTGTGGCTTATTTTGCAATATTTTGTATGTTATGTAGCCATCTTGTCAGACGGATGTTATATGTTACATATCATCATTCTGACATGAGGTTATATTGTATATATCATCCATTTTTACACTTTATGCTTATGCTTTATTTTTGTTTTCTTAGGTTTCCTATATGCATACTTTGTTGCGTGCTCTTGGCGATGCGCATGCCACATATTCTCCAGTCACAGATTGGATAATTACACAATGGGAAGCTCCACGACAGGCCAATGGGTAAAACATTTAATTTCAAATTTATTAGAATTTTACCATCTAGAGTGACTAAAATGGAATTTCTCTATGTAGGTATGACTGCGGGGTGTTCACTTGTAAGTTCATGGAGTTTTGGAATGGGCAACAGTTGGACTACAACTTCACCCAGCTAGACATTCCATACTTTCGACATCAAATGGCAGTTTCAATGGTGATGTCCAAATATAATGAAGCAAAACCAGATTTGAACGAGATTTGTTAGAATATATTTTGGGAGTTTGAAACATAGTTTTGTGCAATTGAAGTGATCTATGATATTACTATTTCAAATTCACCGTGAATTTTGTTTTGTAAGTATTTTGTAAGTGATCTTAGATTTTGTAATGAATGTATTATTACTGTTGTTGATACATACAGCTGTCTTGAGTATAATGTATGTAATGTATTATGAACAAGTTGTCAATTATGATATATATATAATGTATCATCCCGAAATGGCTTGTCACTTGTAGGAGCTCCATTGACATACTTTTGAGTGAGAAGGCTTGTTCTTGATCATAGTTAACGAGTAAACTGTCCAATATGTACACTTTATAGATGCCAAAAACTACTATGCGCAGGCTTGTGAAACGGATAACTACATATGGACATCAGGCCATTAGCCATTCAGCAAATATTTATTACCACTCACCTTGAAACTCATCTACCTCTATCGATGATGGACGACCGCTCATAATCACTTTAAACGATCTAGGAAGACCGCTCGGTTTCACTATAAATGATCTCGTCAGATCGTTGCAAGTTGTTCTAAACGATCTCTTCAGATCGTTTGGATCTATAGACCAATGATCTGTGGAGGTCGTTAAGGCCAGTTTCGTCTGTGCATGGTATATAGTATATGTATATGGTATATGGTATGTAGTATCCCAAATAATGGATGGTATATAGTATGTATCATCCTTACTTTGGCAAACCAAAAGGTTATTATACGCTATACTTTGGCAGTTCATTTGAAGATCTACAACATTATCAAAAAATCGTTTAGAATGTAATTAAATTCATAACAACTTTTGACAAGGTTACACATAGTGAATTGAGCTGATTTTTAACAATTAGATAGGTGTTCTTCATCATGTGATATATCTCTCTACAAAAAATTAGCCCTCAATTCATATTGAAGGTCAACTTTTAGGAGTGGAGTAACTTTGGAGTCATTATAAGGTGGAGTTAATATAACCATTCTTATCAACAAAATGATATATATATCCACCTATATATCTCAGTTTATGGGGTACATGATATATTGCTCGAATTCGATATTTTCGTCCTTGCCCCAAACTAATTTTAAAAAAAAAACAATATAACACAACACAAAGGCAACATAAAATTAACCAAAATCTAGTGTTAGATGAGTGCATAGTAAACCAAGTGCGATGAGTGCATAGTGACAGAGTTCTCATTCAGAGAAAAAATATAGTGCGTAGTTTCCCAAAATGAAGTACAGAGTTTAGTTCATGATAAAAATGATCCATAATAAACCATGTGTGAGATATTATACAACTGCCATTAAACTACTAAGTTGTATTCCTGATAATACTGTCATAGAAATACACTTGCCAAATAGTAAACAACGAGTTCTATGTATTCTTGATGAGAAAAAACCGTTTGGTAAGCCATGAAATTGCGAAATGTTAAAATGGCCACTGAATCAACCCAAGTGCCAAACCATAATAAAATAATATAAGTTAACAAGTAGGACCTAGTAAATCATCTTGGAATAATTTATAAGACAACAATAGCAATGAATTTTATCAGGAGTACGTAATAACACGTGTCCTTTTAACGCAAACCATCCTCTCTCTAAGGTTCGTTATAGCTCACCTGAAAAATTATATAAAAAATCGTCAACAGGAGAACTAAATGCAAAAATCAAGATCTATTGTCGAGCTAAATTAGAGAGAACGGCGATGGGAACATGATGGAATACCTGATTAACAGCACATTCAAACTACTCCTCGTCACCATCTGCTTCACTCTCAACTTCCTCACTGTTAGCATCGAATTCACTCTCAACTTCCTCACTGTCACCATCTGCTTCTGTCTCACCATCCTCATTATCATTACCATCTTCCTTCATATTCATATCTACTTGGACCCTCTTTTGCCACTCGTCTTCCTCAGGAGCCTCCGGACCCTCATAATTGGATGGGATATAGTCTGAATGCCAAATGTAGGAACTGTCTGTACTGAACCAAGGAGGACGAACAGTTTGTGCATATTTTCATCAAGTATTCTACCATTATAGCCAGTTAGGATTTTGTACCTAGCGCTAGCCGGGACAAGTATTTTGTTTGGGCAGCATTAGGGACTATTGGGTAGTCGTTATCACTATATTGTTCGTGAAAGGAAATGTCTGTACTGAGTTCTAAGGAGGAGGGTGGAAAGTTTGGGTATGTCTTCCTCAAGAAGTCTACCACTATGTCCAGTTTGGATTTTGTACTCTGCGTTAGCCGGTAAATGTCTTTTATTTTGGCAGCAATCACTTCTATTGGGGAGTTGTCATCACTATCTTGTTCGTACACATGCCTACTTGTCATCCTCGAAACAGTCAGTCGACTAATAGGGGAATCCTGCTCAATATACATATATATAATGGGGAGGAACACCAACGCCTGTGACGATTTTGCTGATAAGAATGCCATGAGGCATACATATATTCTTTTTGGTTCTACCAGAATGCTCCACAATGTTATGCCAGATTATAGTTCCCAAGTCGAGTTTATCCCCTTTCCGCATTGCATTGATCAGATAAAGCCCAAAGTCGTTGATGTGGTTAAAATGACCACATTTTGGCAAGACAGTTGAGAATAATATCCGATGGAGAATACACAACTGCGGCTTCATCCTAGTCGATGGCAGACTATTTTCATAAGACCCCACTCCAACAAACTTGCCAATAAAATCTTTGTAATAGTGTTGAAAGTTGACCTTCAATGGATAAAGAAGATGAATGTCTCCTCGACTACAATATCTTTCCCCCAGACTTTTGTTTTGAAAATGAGGTTATGCATTTCCACTCCATGAATATTTGTGTAAAATAACTTGACCAAATGGAGGTATGCCACTCCTTTTATTTTCATCAAGTTTTGCCAGTTCATCCTCTCGATCCATTTGGTCATAATATTGTCACCGATCTCATCGAGCAAAACCTCATGTTCCAAGGCCAACGGTTTATTATTACAAATCTCTTCTATGTATGTTTCATAAGCCGACGGAGATACAAAATCTTTATGAGAAACCCCGCAACTGTTCACAGTCGGGCCCCTATTACCAATGGACTGAGAAGGCCTCTTTCGCTTCGGCGCCATAATACTATATTTAGTTCTGAAGAACCTAAATTGGAAACCGGCTCAAGAAGACTACATCAGTAACAATTTAATCAGTTTGCTCAGTAAGTGCAATGTGAATAGAGGTTAAATTTAGATCTAACAATGTTTGACATAATACTTGGTTCCACTTCCAATTAAGCATTTTATTTCATGAGCAAGTATCAAACTTGATGGGGTTAACTAAATAACTAGTAACTAGTAACTAGTATTTGACAATTTAACAAATTCTAAGTCTACACAATATACTCAAAACATAATTTAACACTGAATATAGTTGTTAAGTCATTAGGTAGAAAACTGAATTGAGGCTCAGTCTATAATGAGTAGAAGAGAAGGCATACCTGAATCAAAGCCAAATTGTATGTGTTCAATATTTGGTCGAGATGCCCTGAGCACCCATTTTTCTTAAGGTTTCATGGCAGCAGCTAGTTGATGAAGATGACAAGGCACCAAATAGATGAAGCCCAAATTGGAAGCCCAGCCCTAACCGACACGAGATATAATTGTGTTGAAAAATAAATTTTCAAATTTCGAATGAAATATATTGGAGTGTTGGACCCTATTTCGCCCACTCCAAATCTCGCGCACTCATCTTGCCCACTCCATCTCGAGATCTAAGGGCCCAAATTAAAACAAACCAAAATCCAAACCATTCATTCCCAAAAACAAGAGTACTCAAAAACAAACCACCCTCGAGAAAATAAATAACTAAATAAATCGAAACCTTCGCTCCCATTGTACCCACTCTACATCGAAATTCTCAAACTTGCAATACTCAAACCAGAACCAGAACCAAATTGATACGGGTGCTTGTAAACTTACAATATTGGGTTTGTTTATTAGCTTCACAAGTACAAGAAATACAATCACGCTATTCAAGTTTTTATTTTTTTTTAAAACTCTCTTTGCCCCTTCTTCATTTTGTTTGAATTATATTAGTGTTATAGAATGTGTATGGAATGCTCTAAAATGATATTTGTTGAAATGGGATTGACTTAATTTAAGGCTAGAATGAATTATGAACTAGAATTTGCTACTCTAGGCTGTAGATGGCCCAGAGTGTAGAAGGTACAAACTCACGCTTGCATTGCTAAGAGAGCATTCAGATTAGAATGCATTTGATTTTGATTTGGTCTATGGGTGTTTTACTTTACCAGGCTGATTATATTAGTGACTTAAGCCATTGTTGTGCATTACTACAATGTCTATGTTAATCATATGCTCCCCTCGTTGGGTTTTATTAGCTAGGGCATGTTAATTTTTTTGCTAACTTCAGACAGAATTAGGAATCTGGTTTAAGTTGTAGAATAACTTTTACATTGGTTCATTAAACCATTTTTTATTTGGAGTGGGTTTTTTTTTTATTTGGAGTGGTTATTTTTGTTTGTTATTCGATTTGGAGTGGTTATTTTTGTTTGTTATTCGATTTGGAGTGGTTATGTTCATTTTTGTTTGTTGTCATTTTCCAAAGACGACAACTATTTTTTAAATTACCTTGTTACTAATACTTGTTTATTATCTATCTTTGTAGTAATAATGGCTCCTCGATCAAATAATGTTAAGAATGTAGCGAAAACTATCTACACAGGTGCGAAGAAATTGCTTATTGGTGGCAGTAGTAGTTCGGGTCGTGCTGACCCGCCTGAGAAAAAATAGGAAGGGCCACGTTGGCATCTACCCATAGAGGGGATCGAGAAGCCACTGATCTGAGTAATGTAGTAGGTGTAGGTGATTTAGAGGTAGTAGAAAAAAAATAAAAGAAGAAGGAAGAAAGAAATAAGGGCTCCTATTGTAGATAAGGATGTAGATTTAGATTTAGATGAGGATGTCAATGTCGATGTAGTTCTTCCTGAGAATTTAGATGGTGGTGATAGTGAAGAGGAGGATGATGATGGTGATGAGGAAGGGGAAGAGGAAGGGGAAGGGGAAGGGGAAGGGGAAGGGGAAGAGGAGGATGCTGATGGTGATGAGGAAAAGGAAGGGGAAGGGGAAGAGGAGGATGCTGATGGTGATGAGGAAGAGGAAGAGGAAGGGGAAGGGGAAGAGGAAGATCGTGAAGAGTCTGGTGATGACGATGAGGAGGGGGAAGAAAAGGATGACGATCTGGAGGAGGTTGACGACGATTTGGAGGAGGATGACAATGAGGGAGAGGATGAGGAGGAGAAGGAAGCGGTGGAGGAAACAAGGGAGGCACCGGTGGTACGTCCTGTTCAAACTTGTGTGAGAAAATCGAAGAAAGACAAGGAGTACCAAATAGGCACATATGGTGGTGGCCCTATTTATGGAATGATAGGACGTTTCAAAGACCAGCTGTTGTATGACTATGCTGTGCACGTTGCTCGCGATGTTTGGGAGGGGTAGGTAATATTAATATTAATTAGTACTTTAATTTTATTTTGTTAACGAAATTAAATTTTTCTCCTCATTGACGCTTTGTTGTCTTTATTGTTTTAGGAGCGCAGAGTTTTGAAGTGTGGTCAGCACCTAAACAAGTTAAATAAATGGAATCTAGAGTCAGAATTTAAAAACTCTCCTAGATTTCAAAACGAGCTCAGAAATACGGGTTTGTATGATCTCGTGATGGGAGTATACGAGCATCAGGACTCAGTGTTGGTTTCTGCGTTTGTGGAGAGGTGGCATCCGGAGACCAACATATTTCATATGCCGTTTGGGGAGATGACTATCACTTTGGATGATGTCTCCCAACTCTTAGGAGTTTTGATCAAAGGAAGAGCCGTGCAAGGGAATATTGATATGAAGTTGGAACAGACTTGCAAAATTCTTAACCGCGCTTTTAACATATCGTTGGGAGCGATTAAGGCATAGTTGGAAGCCAGCCACTTCATATCAAAAATAAGGTTACAATTCCTGAAGCATCACATGGCTGGGAAGGTGCATGATAGTGAGATTACCACGTCAAATGGGGTTGTGAAGCCGACGTCGACCAAGGTAGAGGTACAACGTGCTGTCAGAGGTTATTTATTATTCTTCTTTGGATGTACTCTCTTCCCCGACAAGTCTGGGACTGCAGTTCATGTTTATTACTTGAGGTTGCTGATGAAGTTTACCAAGATCAAAGACTATGCGTGGGGTGTAGCAATACTTGCATACTTGTACCGTGGTCTTGGGGCTGCCACAGGTGGCAAAGTCAAAGGCATTTCAGGCTATTTCACTCTCCTACAGGTAAAATATTTAGTATTTTAGTTTATATGTTAACCCTTTATCTTATTAGTATTTTAATTGTATGTATATTTTCTCATCTAGGCATGGATCTACGAGTACTTCACGTGCTTCAGGCCAATCCCAAACCTGGACTATGAGGTTGCGCAGCCTCGATGTCGTAGGCACTCAGTTGCCGCTCAGCATTATGTTAACGCAAAACATGCATTGCAGTGTTATCGAAAACGTCTTGATGAGACAACTTGTACTCAGGTAAGTATATGGGCTTGTTTAATATTTTATTGATGAATTGATGGTTGGAGTATGTGATTACTAATTTATTCAACTTCTCATATGACAGATTGATGGTTGCCCTACAACAATGATATAACTTTACGCCCGGTGGATGATATTGTTTATTTTGATGGCTTTATATGTTTTTTTGGTGTCGTGGAGATTTATGCTGTTTGTAGGGTGGTCCATCAGTTGGGTCACCTGCTGCTTATACCTGCCAATCCTATTCGGCCAAATGTCGCAACGAGAACTACCAACGGATGCGTGTATGAGGTCAAATGGAATCTTGCTTCGGCATATTGGACCACATGGGAGAATCACGTGATCCAACCCCAAAATCGAGGACCCCCGGCTTCATATCCATGGGAGTGTGACTTTGGCTACATGGAATGGTATGAAAAGAATACTCACATTCGAATGATAAATCCTCAACTTCCTATTCATTTCTCCCTACAATCACTTCCTAGTTCCAGTGATCAACTGGTGAGTTTTGTGCTTTTAAAATTGTAGTTCCGCTCTTTTAAAACTGTAAATGCTAACTTAGGTTTGTATTTCTTTTTACAGAGCAATGTTCTCGACGAAACTACTCTCATGCTTGAGAAAGGTCTGCAATTAGGTGGGTCTGAGATTCCCAAGGAAGTAAGGAAATCGTTCCACGAAGCGGAAAACTTAACCCAGTGCAAGTTTATTGGTGGGCGCGTCGTGATCGTGTCTAAAGTTGGAGCTTTGAAGTTGGTTTAAGGTTTGGTTAGGGATTAGGGTTTGAAGTTAGAATTTATATGTTTGAAGTTATTAGTTATGAATTTTGAATTTGAAGTGATGTATATGAATTTGAAGTTGAATTTGAATATGAATTTGAACTTGAATTTGAGTTTGAGTTTGAATATGGTTTGATGTATATGAATATGATTTGATTTTGAACGTGAATTTGAGTTTAAATATGAATATGATTGTATGTATATGAATATGAAGTTGATGTTATGTGCGTATATGCATTAAGTTTGGATATGAAATGAACTAAATCAAATAGTAAATTTGCTATGATTTTGGTCTAAACTATCCATCCAGGTCGTATATAACCATAGAAAATGATCCCCACATATCGTTCACAGACGAAACGGACCTTAACGACCATATCAGATCGCTTGACTATAGTACCAAACGATCTTATGGGGTCGTTTATATCAACCTAAAGCGGTCTGAAGGTGCCGATAAGAGTGACACAAAGCGGTCTTCCAAGATCGTATCCACTGATATGAGCGGTCTTCTAATATCGTCTAGAGTGATATTCGAATTAAAAATACCAATGTCAAATTCTAATTGAAATTCAACGTCAAATTGAAATGTCAAATGTCAAATTCAACGTCAAATTCAAATTCCAAATTCAACATCAAATTCATAACGAAACCCTAATCTATATACAAAACCCTAATCCGTAATCAAATTCAAATTCAAATGACATATTTGAATTTAACGTCAAATTCAAATGTCATATTTAAATTCAAATTCAACGTTAACGTCAAATTCAAATTCAAATGTCATATTCAAATTCAACGTCAAATTCAACGACAAATTCATAATGAAACCCTAATCTATATACAAAACACTAATCCGTAATCAAATTCAAATTCAAATGACATATTTGAATTTAACGTCAAATTCAAATTCAACATCAAATTCAAATTCAAATGTCATATTCAAATTCAACGTCAAATTCAAAATCTAATGTCAAATTCAACGTCAAATTCAACATCAAATTCATAACGAAACCTTAATCTATATACAAAACCCTAATCCGTAATCAAATTCAAATGTCATATTCAAATGTCAACATCAAATTCAAATTCAATAGTCATATTCAAATTCAATTTCAACATCAAAGCCAGTTTCAAATGTCAAATTCAAACCGAGGCAAATGATAATTCAATGTCAAAACTTCCAGTACGCATGGTGAGAACCAAGTGATAATGGTGCTCAAAAGGATGGTATAACATGTAGCATTTCACAAGGATGGTTTATGGTATATAGCATTCCATATAATGGATGGTATATAGTATGTACCATCCATATTTTGGCACTTCAGACGCAACTGGCCTTAACGACTTTCTCAGATCGCTGGATTATAGAGCCAAACGATCTTCTGGCGTCGTTAATAATAATGGATGGTATATAGATGTATCATTCTTACTTTGGCAGTCCAAAAGTTCCACTAAGAATGGTGAGAGCCAAGTGATAATGGTGCTCACAAGATGGTATATGGTATATAACATTCCATATAATGGATGTTATATAGTATGTATCCACTGATATGAGCAGTCTTCTAATATCGTCTAGAGTGGTATTCGAATTCGCCACCAATGTCAAATTCTAATTCAAATTCGACGTTTCAAATGTCAAATTCAAATATCAAATGTCATATTCGAATTCAACGTCAAATTCAAATGTCATAATCAAATTCAACATCAAATTCAAATTCAATAGTGAATTCAAATTCAACGTCAAGGCCAGTTTCAAATGTCAAATTCAAACCGAGGCAAATGATAATTCAATGTCAAAACTTCCAGTAAGCATGGTGAGAACCAAGTGATAATGGTGCTCAAAAGGATGGTATAACATGTAGAATTTCACAAGGATGGTATATGGTATATAGCATTCCATATAATGGATGGTAAATAGTATGTACCATCCATACTTTGGCACTTCAGACGAAACTGGCCTTAACGACCTTCTCAGATCCCTGGATTATTATTATCGATCTACTGGCGTCATTAATAATAATGGATGGTCTATATTATGTACCATCCATAATTTGGCAGTACAGACGAAACTTGCCTTAACGACTTACTCAGTTCGCTGGACTATAGATATATTGGCGTCGTTTACAATAATTGATGTTATAAAGTATGTATCCACTAATATGAGCGGTCTTCTAATATCGTCTAGAGTGGTATTCGAATTAAAAATACCAATGTGAAATTCTAATTCAAAAATTCAACGTCAAATTCAAATTCCAAATTCAAATTCAAATGTCAAATGTCATATTATAATTCAACGTCAAATTCAAATTCAAATGTCATATTCGAATTCAACGTCAAATTCATAATCAAATGTCATATTCGAATTCAACGTCAAATTCAAATTCAAATGTTAAATTCAAATTCAGTGTCAAATTCAAATTTAATGTCAAATTCAAATTCAAATGTCATATTCAAATTCAACGTCAAATTCATAACGAAACCCTAATCTATATACAAAACCCTAATCCGTAATCAAATTCAACGTCAAATTCAAATTCAAATGGCATATTCAAATTCAACAAATTTGACGTTGAATTTGAATATGACATTTGCATTTGAATTTGACATTGAATTCAAATTTCACTTTAAACGATAGTGGCAGACCGCTCAAAATTACGTTAAACGATATGCAGTGGTCGTTTTCTATCTTGTTGTACGACCTGGGTGGATCGTTTGGACCAAAATCAAAACATATGGTTATACTATTTAGGGTTTATAAATTAAACAATCATTCAATTGTTATTTCCTATAAAAATGCATACTGGGTCACGAAACCTTGCAATCCTGCAATCCAATTACTTGTGGTGTTCTGATTGGTTACTTTTCTTTTCTGGAATGGAGCTCAACAACTAGTCGACAGTAATGATGGGAGGAAGAAAGAATAGAAACTCAACAAGGAACAATGTAGATTGACAAGTTCTATACGACATAATTCAATATTCAATTACTAGGCAGTACGGAAATGAAAAGAATCATTCATTGCATACATCCATTCAGGGACTCGAGCCATCATATGCACATTTTCGTTTAACTACGTACAATGGATTACATCAGGCCTAGTCAATTAGGAGAACACCCTCCCAGCCACCACTACCATCACATCAAAGCCATACAATTCACTTTAATCTTCTTAGCATACATGAACCCATTCTTCCACCAAATCTTAGTCTCATGTCTATCAAAGACTCATTTTAACACCACAATGATTCATTACATTTCAAAATATTCACAGCCATCTTTGCACGATGTTTTAACATTTTCTGTGGAGTGAAGCTACTCTTATTGAGCTCTTTACAATTGCCAATTTTTCGCATAATCCTGCACACAAATACGCCACATTCCACCCTGTTACATGGAAAATATTATTAGTATCCGAACTTTATGTCTTGCGATGAAATGAACTAGTTCTTAAACATCTCTAACAACGACAGTATAATCCATATAAAGCTAAGATGACTATCACCATCCAGGGGCGGCACTAAGCATGTGGAGTGCGACCGGACAGGGCCCCGAATCTTAAGGGCCCCAAAATTACCTATAACGTGTTGATTCCAAAATTAATCCAAAATTCTAACGTAAAATATTCTTTTTATTAAAAAAAAAATATGATATTGAATTGTCTCCATTAAAAGAGGAATTGAAATAAATGTCATACTAATTAAATTATGTTTCCAAAATAAAGTTTTATTTCTCCATTCAATTAAGTTGGACAGCCAGCTAAAACAAGGAAACGAAAAACGGAGGTCAAAAAAATAAAGAAGACTGATAATTTTTTATTAGTTTTCCACACAATTTCAGACGCTCCAATTTTCAATTTTCACATTCTCTGGTTCCATCAAATTTTATACTTCTATACTCTCAAGAGATGATGGTCTGGCTCTTGCAAGGTTACTAGGCATTCAACTAGTTACTCCTACCATAAAATATTTGGGTCTACCTGTATCTGCTGCTAGACTCTTCCTCTACTTGAGAGCATCACTATTCGAATGTCTAATTGGAACCTCGCTCCTAAATAGGTTACAAAATAGGTTCAATAACTTGCATGATATAATTCGTTATTGAATATATGCGCTTATTTACCTTTTTCATTTACATAGTAATAAGTTATCATAATTCAAACTGATAATAGCCCAAATACTTCTATATGGTTCTTACATCTTGTGTGCACATGTACTACTCAATGTCATTCTGCAGCCAAGAAATGGGATTAACTTACCACCTGATGCAACAGTGAGTGAGCTAATGACTGGAGGAAAGTGGAATCAGATTGTTCATGACCTTCCTTAAGGTTTTGTCAAGCAAGCTATCTTCAATACTGAGATACACTACAACTGGGATCGTTTTAGGGTGGTCTGGACCCCCTCACAAGATGGCAAATTCACCTCAAAGAGTTCATATCAAGCCTTATCAATGCCGAAGCCCAAGGTTAAATGGAGGCATCTAGTTTGGGGTAAGCTAGTAATACCAAGGCAATGGTTCTCACTTTGCAAAGCATTTTCCTCGACCTTCCTCGACACAAGATAAACTAATGCATAGAAAGGTTATACAAAACTCTTCTTGTGTGTTCTGCAATAACCATCGAGAAAGCTCAAAACACTTATTCTTTGAGTGCCCTTACACTCTACAAATTTGGACGAGCATCAAGCACCACTTGGGAATCACTTTCAATACCAATAACACAAACGAAGAATGGAAGAGGATATTCAAAATGGCTGGAAAGAAGAAGTGTGATTATAAAATTTACAAAGTGTATATTTGTGCGTCTATCAGTTATGTGTGGAGGGAAAGAAACTTGAGAAGATTCCAACAAAAAACTATGGAGCGGGAACATTTAATAGACACAATGATTAATGATATGAGAGTTTATTTGTAGGTCACTTTGACGAGAGTCGAAGACACACCCGCATCAATAAGCTTATTGACAAAACTAGGGATTTCTACCCAATTCAAAGAAAGAGAGACCAAGAGATGAAAATGGTTGAAACCAGATCACCAATTTGTGAAGCTCAATACTGATAGATCTTTATATCAGAAAAAGCATAGTTATTGGTGGTGTAGCTAGAACTGAAAATGGAGAAGTCCTTTTTGCCTATACAGGTTCAAGAGGAGCGAGATTCTACATATGTACCAGGAACTAAAGGCTATTGAGCAGGGGTTGCATAAGTGCAAGGATTTGCTAGTGACAAAACTGGTGGTGGTCTCTGATTCTCTTAGGGCCATCAATGCTCTAAACAGTGCAGAAAATGCGCCATGGTATTGTCAAAACTTGGTCTTGGAGATACAAAAATTGGCACTTGAATTTTACATCATAACATTTGATCATGTTTACAGGGAAACAAACCGAGCAGCAGACTACTTAGCTAGTCTAACTACTGATGTAAATGATGAATGCACTTTCATTCCACCTCTAGATTTAAAGTGATGTAATATTATAGAGGATAAGAGTGGCATGATAAATGTAAGACTTTGATTAGTTATGAATGCAGGCTAGGGTCTCATTTAACCCTCTTTTATTCAAAAATAAAAACCAAATACTAGTAGTATTCAAAGACAAAACTTTTATCTCGGATGAAATGAAATAGATTATAGTACTTACGAATCCCAAGGTTGTTGTGGGCAATCAACAATTGATATGGCTTTGAGTGGATTTTGATCATGATGCTGAGGCTCCAACTGAGCATTTGCAAGTTCTTCCTGAACCTTTGCCTTCTATTGAATGAGAAAATACAAGTCTAAATATTAGATTAAAGGAGCTAACTAATGAATTTGGTTATGGAAGACATATTACACGTGTTATTCTAGATTAGAAGAGAGTTGTTTACCATTTGCAGTGCAGCTTTGTAGTGTGGGCAATTATTTGGATTTCCTCTTGCTTTGATGGAGTTGCAGAATTTCCAATTCATTGTTTGACTCAAATCGAGCTCCAATAAAGTGAAGTGGCTGTCCACAACGATAGGGAAGAGCAAATTATGCACCTGGTTATGGTCTTTGGCCATCATTTCCAACCTTCTCATCAACACACGATTCAAACCTTTTTCTTTTGAGTTTTGATTTTTGGTCTCAGGTGATATATATCTCTATGGGAAAAAAAACATAAAAAAAAAAAAAAAAAAAAAAAAAAAAAAAAAAAAAAAATTGTAATATTAGATGTCAGGTGGTATAAACTATTGCCCTCATAAACTATAAGTCTGTGGAATTAAGTTTGATGTTCTTACGTATGCCCAAGAACTAAACACGATCGTTTTGATTTCGGTTATAGGGTTATTTTCAACATATCTTCCGTACCAGTCGACTAACTGTAAAAAAAATAAAATAAACAGAAAAATCTATGTGTAGTTAGTAAAATGTTGAATTACAGTAGTGTATGATTGAGAATTTAGGTAATAACTTACGTCGCTTGAGAGCATATCATTATGCAGTAGCCATTGAAGTTGCACTCCTCCCATACGACTTTCTCCTCCTTTGTCTTCCCATAATAATGTGCACTTGAAAATATTTTTATAGGATTGCTCTAATCTTTCTCGGTCATCGTCATTGATATATCTCAAGCATTTTGATCGTTTGAGCTCTTTCAACCTCATTTTGGGTTGACTAACACAAGTCAAATCATCAATTTCAATAACATTGACCTCTTTCTTATTCTTCTGAGTAGCAATCCTTTTCTTCTTGTTTTTCTCCTCTGCCACTTCGTTGGGTCCTGTTTGATCACCCACATACATCACGAAACCCTTTTCACTGGGAGACATCAAGAAACTCTTCTCTGATGCTTGTGAGGATCCTGCAATAGATGGACTTCCGTGAGAAAGACTAATAAAATAAGCCATGAAACCACATACTGAAAAAAAAAAAAAAAAAAAAAAAAAAAAAAAAAAAAAAAAAAAAAAACCACAATTACACAATTCCTTATGAGGAAGAGTTATAAGAAATTTAACTAACTACATTCTTACTTCATTCAAAATAAAATATAGTTCGTCATTCGCTCAATGAGTGGGGGGTTCAACAATTTTGACTTGAGCAATATGGTTCAACTTGAAGTCTTCACACACAACCAACAATAACAAGCAAGTGTATGACAACCTCATGAGTCAAAACAAAATTGTCGCTTCAAAACAATCCTAAGACATTATCTATATATGTGATAAGACAATATCTATATGATGATCACTCCTTATGAGGGACATAATCTTTGAATATTGTAGAAATGAATATCATATGAAAATCACAAATGAAAAGGGATACCGACCATATTTACCTTCATCTGACTCTGGTTCACCCTCACCCTTTGGGTTATCATCTGTGGGGTGAATTCTTGGTTGGTCCGTCGCAGTCAAATCTTGCACAAAATCCACATAAATATGAACGTGGCCATCTTCACGAGGAGATGAATCTGTAAAGAACTCTTTCACTATTGCATCAGTATCTAGAGGAATCTTCATGCCCCTAACCAACCAATAAATGTATGTATCATCATTGGGAGGACATTCAATAGCTCGATGTATCCAATCCAACAACTGCCCTCTAGTCACTCATATCATCTGGAACTTGGGTTGAGCTTCAACAATGGCCCCCCCTTCGTACTCAAACATTTCTATCTTGTTGATCTTCTTAACAATCCAAAGCCCTCCGTAATGTAGCTTGATGAACTTACTATCAAGATTAGTGCCATCGGTGGCATCATCTCCATCTTCATCTCCATCTCCATCTCCATCTCCATCTCCATCTCCATCGGCATCGGCATCAACATCAACATCAACATCTCCATCTCCATCTCCATCAACATCTTCCCCTTCATCTTTATCTTCACCTAAAATTGCCCTAAGTTGTGCATTCTCAGACTTGAGGTCAGTGTATTCTCTCCTCAATCTCTTACACTCGGATCTAGCACACTCGGTCTTAGCCTCTTTCGGTTCATAGCATCGGTCTAGAAGAATTTGTTCTTCCTTGTTGATATCTCTGAGCACTTGACTTACTTTTAAGGAAATTTGATCCTGAAATGAAAAACTAAAATTTAATGGAGAAATTCAAATCATATAATCCACGAATACATCCCACCATTCTTCATTGCTAACATTGATCCATTAATGTAGTGATATATGTCATATATCATTTCAAAGCTAAATGATATATTATGATACAGAGAAACTAAAAGGAACCCATCACGCCACATCGATAGAATATAGATGGAATTTTACTTCTAAGAAATCAATGATTTACTAGATAAACAAGATAGAAGATTACAGTTAGGATGGTACGTATATGGTATGTAGCATTCCAAATAATGGATGATATATAGTATGTATCATCTTTACATTGGTAAACCAAAACTTCCAGTAAGAATGGTGAGAACCAAGTGATAATGGGGTTAAGTTGATAGGATGGTATATGGTATGAAAAATTCTAAATAAGAGCATTTGCAACGCAGGGGGTTTCAAGGGGTTTGTGACTATAGTCACTAGCTTTAGGGAAAAACTGCTCTGCAATGCAGAGGTGATTATCTAGTGAATATTTAGCCCCATTGATTTCAAGGTGAAACTCATCACCGAGATAGTGGCTGACTTATTAACTTCGGATGGGATGTTGGATTCCGTCTAGATTACAGAACTCACCAGACGGAATCCAACATCCCGTCTCGGTCTACACTATACACTATTCCTGTCAGAACTTGTCAGGACCAAACCACCTGCAAAAATGAGTGATATTCCATCAAAATTTTCTGTTTCAACCAAGACATATGAAATGAGTTAAATGCGAGGTCTAGCCTAACCTAAGAACTTTTGGAATGAGTGAAATGAGTGAAACGAATGTGAAATTTTTGGAAACATACGAACTTATAATTTTCTGAAATTTTTTTGCCATAACCTCATTTGTTTTATTGACATATTCATATCCAAAACCTGCTAATATACTTTGGAAATAATAAATAAGACAAACAATAATCATAAACAACACCCAAGTCTAACACAGAAACTCGGTAAAAAAACTAACTTATAATTTCTGAATTTTTTTGGACATAACCTCCTTTGTTTAATGACATATTCATATCCAAAACTCATAAAAAAAACAACCTGCTAAATCAAAAGTCATTACAAACAACAATCCCAAACGCCATAAGACAAGTAATGGTGCACAGTTATTACAAACTACAAAAAAATACCTACTGAGACCTCCTCCCCCTACGAGAAGGCTCGGTCGAAGAGCTCTCCCCCCTACGTCGTTGTCGCCTCTCTAGTTGAGGTTGAGCTTGAGGTGTGGCACTTGTAGCATTCTCCAACTCTTGCACACATCTCTGAAACTGCAAAGTTCGATTCCGCTCTTCTTGTAAGCACTCAAAACTGCGACGAGAAGACTCCATGAAGGACGCACGCATGGCATAACTGAGAAAGCTGTAGTTAAGGAGCTCCGACCTTACTTCATCCTATTTAACAAAACAAATGCATGTTAGGGGTTATAGTGAATAATAATAATAATAAATCATGAATAAATTCAAATCATACTAACCTCGCTAACTGCTCAAACCGTAGATCGACAAATTTGCTACCACTGCAAAGATCTACCGTGGAATAGGTATGCTCATATCTTGCCCCTGAGAAGTAATCATGCTCTAGTGCCAAAGGTCATCCTCATCAAATATCTGTGGAGTTCTTTGCGGCATGTGAATATCATGAAACACCCTGGGCTGTGACTGTGGCAACTCCACTCCTTCTAGGAAATGAATGTCGGGCTTCAATGCTTAAGAAGTAACCCCTTCAAAATTGGTGCCCCGGTATAACGCACCTAGCAAGAGACCTCGACCAACCCTCTTCTAATACAAGTCATAGTCTCCCGAAAAAATGAAAGCTGATGCGTCTGGCCAATCATTTGGGTTTGCTCTATAGTGTGAAAAAGCAGCAGGAAGAATATCAGAGGCTGTTATATCTATGGGTGGTGGGTAAGGTATAACAATCTCTCCAGATACTTGCCGCCAACATCTGTCCCCAAGGTACCATGCAGTTACTGACCCTATAAGTATCATTCGCCGCTGAGAAAGAAACCTTGCTCTATGACACATATAGGATAGTCTACGATACTCAGTATTCTCTAGAACATCTAGAATATCTGCATAAGGGGTCTGAAATATGAAGGACTCGGCCCAAGGTTGCCACTCAATGCTAGTAGCTCCTAAAAGCTCAATTTGCTGACGAGTGTTGTGAATATTATGCGATAGATCCCCATACCCCCTCTGCCTACGATGAAGCCCCCATGCTTGAATACGTGGAATCAGGTCATGAGTCTCATCCTCTTCCAACCTCTTCAATAGAGGATGCATCACACGAAAATGTTCGTACCACTAATACTAAATCAATAGATTAAATACAATATCAATATATATATATATATATATATATATATATATATATATATATATATATATATATATATATATATATATATAAAACATGTCAACATTAACAATTAGATAAATAAATGAAATGAAACAATAACTTAATAAATAAGACTTACCGGTATAATCCAAGCAAAGCCACACAAATTGCCTTTAGCGGCTTTCGCAATCATGAGGTCTAGCCAGCGTAAAGGTATGCCAAGATGGATTGACCCCAGTCATAATCCCACATCCTCTCTACGCCCGAGACAATGCCATCCACCCGATCGTAAATAACTATCAAGATATCCAAAATAATACCGCACCAACAAAGTAGAAGAGGAAGGCACGCACATACTGCGGATCGACTCCTCACCAATATGATAGTCTTTCGGCTTCTCCTTGAGTCTATTCAAATATCTCAAGTAAACCAACTCATATTTATAGCTCCTCCCTTAAATTGCTCACCGATAATCTCAAAACCCGCCTTTCCTCATCATCTTCAACCAAATCAAAACCTTCAAAGAAACTCATCGCCAGTAGTAAAACCTCTAAATTTTCATCAAAAGGAACGACATCTCCATAACCAATTGGGATACCCGTGAGCATTGTGAAATCAAGAGGGGTAATCCCAAGCTCACCCCATGGGAAATGGAATGTGTGGGTAGTTTGCCACCACCGCTCAACTATCCTAAACAACAACGCTTGATTATTTTGTCCCAAATTAGAATTCAAAAAGTTCGCAAATGGTGTGGCGGCTATAATGTTGGTAACCGTGACAAAATTAGGATCCGTTTTTGACTTCAGACAACGCCACCACGACACAACATTTGAAAGTGCACAACACACTTTCCATAGGTGTACTTCCTACATTCAACCAACACGCAATACGATATAATTACAACTAATTTTTTTTTAAAACAATGTGACAAATTTAAACTAATTACACAACAACAAACTTGATATAAACTAACATAAATTATAATAATTAACATAAAAAAAAATCGAAAACTTACTTGAGACTCTGCCACTCGATTGGTTACGTGTCGGACCGATGTTGACGCTGATGGTAGGTGTTCCTCGATTTCACAACGCGGTGGGAATTTCATCCTCCTCGCCTACATTTTGCGTTCACGACGAAGAACCTTTTTGCCCCTTTTTTTGGAAATTTTAAAACTTCCAAACCATCTACTACGCTCTTCGTGTGGTGAGGTTGGTGGGGATGCATTGGGGGGTGGAGAAGTCATTAGGAATGGAAGTTTGTGATAAAAGGTTGTTAATGGAGGCTAAAAAATCATAATGGAGGCCGGGAAGAAAGTGAAAATGGAGCCTGTTCGCGTCTGTTCATATTAAGTAACCAGACGGGATGTTACATTCCGTCTCAATCAAAAACCTCCAGAGGGAATCTAACATCCCATCCGAGATATTTTATTCACCTCTGTATTGCACAACTTCACCTTGGTTTTCACCGATTTGGTGAAAATGGGGTGAATAAGTGCTGAGGCGGCGGTGATAAGAGGGGGGAAATAGTCACCTGCATTGCAAATGCTCTAAAGTATGTATCATCCTTACTTTGGTAGACCAAAACTTAATACAGAGAGGAGGCTCTCACTATGTTATAATGAGGAGCTGTCAATTCACCAACTTTTAGAATGATCTCTCTCACTCACAAATTTTCGATACGCCCTCTCAACTATTTTTATTGCATATTAGTCCCTACAAATTTAGTAATGTCGCCCTTCAGTTAAATATTCCTCAGTGTACTTTTTATGTATTTTTACTCAAACTTGTCCTTCTCAATAACATTCTTTAAAATCTCAATTCTAAATGTTATTTCATATACGCGCAATCCAACACTAGATGAAAACTATATTAACATGTCGCAATTTCTTAAAACACAACAAAAGGTCGTACAAACAAAACACTAATAGCTTAAGAGAGTTCTAAAAAATGTGGTGTTACACTTATCAAAACCAAAACTTACCTTTGCTTTGCTCTTTTTGTCCAGCCCTTCACCTACTACTTGTGGGAACTTGTGATTGAGCACACTCAGATCCCACTTTGCGTAGCTAGAGTATTGCATTTCATAATCATTGATCGGTGAGATGAAGTCCACCGTATGCTCACAAAACTAGTACTATCATTGAAAAAAATGAAATAAAAAAAACACAGTTATTATTCAATCACTCAATAATTAAACCTATAATACCACTAAATTAGGTTAAATACTTACAAGTAGTTGTACCACACATGTAGCAGTGCTCATTGGGCTTTTAGCATTGTGTTTTCTAATCTGCTTCATCATGTGGTCAGAGATTGTTGCTGGCCACGACACCTTATTCATTTCTTCGAAACTGTAGACGTAGTACACGTATGCTAAAGCCATAGTAAAATTTGATTTTGTGAAGAAGACGGAGTTGAGCATACACAACACCATCAGCTTGGTAAAGTCGGTTATTGACTATTTATCTTCTTTCTTCACAACTCCTTCTAGTGCACTCCGGATTTCAAAAGTGGTGATGAGGCTAGCGTTGAAGTATTTCACTTTAAAATCAAGTGCATCCCCACTCAAAAACTTCTTGTCTGGTTTACTTACTGCTTCAACAGCATTCTCGCCCTGCTTTGGTAGCCCAAAAGTCAGGCTCACATCCTCTGGAGTTAGTCGCACACTAACTCCGTGTATTATGAAACACCCCTCCTCTGCGTTGAATGCTTCAATGATAGTCTTGATGACTTGACTAGACTTCAAAACCATCTTCTCGGTCAGCTTCGAATCATAGCAACATTTGAACAGTGGGAAAAAAAGGGTTTTCTTCATCTCTTCCAAGTGACACTCTTTGATTGCACTTTTAAAAGAAGGTTCACCCATAAGCTTCACCAAAGACGACATTCTACTCCGGAATGGAGTTACCTTTCTCTTTTTGTTCCTCACTACCTCTTGCTCTTGCTCTTCCTCTTACTCATTTGCTTTGTCTTTCCCTCTAGATTTATCCTTTCTCAATTCCTGATATAAGATATTTGTTGTGAACAATATAATGGAAGACATAAGACATGGGATAGTTTTGTAAAAACACTGTATACTACATTAGATAATATATACACATGGCATAATATATACGGTGCATCATCCGTCATACAGCATATAACAAATCAATAACTTTTAAATTCACAAATAAAATCTTACAAGCGTGTTACATTTAACATAACTCATGCATGCATACTCTGTGACATGCACAACATATAAAGTTGCAACATAAAATAATCAAAGCCGATAAGAATGCATGTAACCAATAATTAAATCAAACGAATGCAAAGACAAAAGAAAAACTGGAATAAAATCCTAATATAAACAAACTAAGTATAATAGAAGCTTACAATCGCGAAATAATTATAACGGGATATCGGTGTAGAATATTGGGACACACAGGAAATGAACCGTACAACGCAAGGGTCAAACTTAGGCTACTAGATTCCCTTGCACAGACTAGGAGAAATCGAAACTCGGTAGATCTTATGTGACAACCAGAGTAAATGTGGTGCTAGTGCTAGTGCTACCAATTGACATCTTGATTAATGCCTTCAAAGGTTATTAAGAATAAACTGGAAAATTAGGGCCTACTGATAACAAAAGCAGATAAGTTGTAGAAATTTATTCAGAACATCGCAAATGGAAGATGAGAAGGGCTAGGAAACCCTTTGGCAGTACATAAGGGCTTAATCAGTTTCATGTCCCTAAAGTAGTTGATGCCCCTACTCAAAGTATCTTCAGCAATGGCTAAGAGTCAAGGAGATAGTGGGTCTCCTTGTCGGAGGCCCCTACCAATTTCCATAAAGCCACAAGGACCTCCATTCAAGAGCACTTAAATCCATTGCAATCCATTTAACGCCAATACTATGGCAAATGGTCCAACAACATGAATTGGTTCAAATCCAGGCATCGTCACAAAGAATCATGTAAATGATGTTTCATCACCCTACTTTCTCCATTCTTCTGATCATCCTGGATCAATCCTAGTTTCCACTCCAATAAATGGTGAAAATTACCCAACATGGAGAAGATATATGAAGATGGCTTTGAATGCCAAAAACAAACTTGGATTTGTTGATGGAAGTCTATCTAAACCTTCTGCAGGTGCAACTGAAATTCAGGCATGGGAAAGATGCAATGACATGGTATTATCATGGATTCTCAACTCCATTGATAAAACACTTATATCTAGCATCATCTATGCAGAAACTTCTCACGAGGTATGGCTCGATCTTGAAGAGTGTTTTTCTCAAAGTAACAATCCTAGAATTTATCAATTGAAGTAAGGAATTTACAACCTTCACCAAGATCAACAGCCGTTAGCCTCTTATTACGACTCTCTCAAATCCTTTTGGGATGAGTTAAACAGTTATGCCACCGTAACTGAGTGCACTTGTGGCGCGGCCAAAAGCATCAAGGACATGCATGAAAAAGAGCGTGTTTTCCAATTCCTCATGGGCCTTAATGATACTTATGCCCCCATTCGAACCAAATTATTGCGAATGATCCCTTACCCCAAGTCAGTAAGGTTTACAAGAATGTCTAGGGTAAAGGCCGAAATAGGGGCCATCACACACTGAACAAGTAACTAGAGATGCGGACTAGACCACATACAAGAAAGAAGAAGCACTCCTCCGCGACACGACTGGTGACGGTATAGAATGAGACCCAATAAGAAGGCCTACTTCATTACTGCCAAATGCGCGTTGATATAACCCAGTAATGTAACACACAGCTAAAAGGCCCCAAAGGCGTTAAATGGCGTTTTTGTTCATACCATTTGATCAAGCTATAAGAGGATGCCTACCACTTGGTGGAAGGCTTCTTATTAGAGTCAGTCTCGCTTAAACTTAAAGTAGGTCTAACAGCCGCTTATTCTCCATCAACGGTATCCATTTCCATTCTTAGAATATTATTCCAACCATGCGTCTCATTAAACTAAGATTTCTCCTCTACACGCCCCGATTCTCTCTCTAGTAACCTTGAAGCTACTGGTGGAACTGCCAGTAGACAACTTCCCCTATCAAAACTGGCAAGAGGCACTCTATCTGAGCCTTCAGAAACAGAACCATAAAACACAACAAATGCGAATGAAAAGAAGATCACTACAAAGGTGTCGGCACAAGGTCTTTCTGATACACGCGCCGGGGGTGACGACCTTACAAAGATTATTTACAAGAGTCACCTTACACTCGGGATCCTTCGAAAGCCAAGCAAGCATTCGACCACTAGCGGCCTAGACAACCAACAAGAAGGCATCGGGGGAGCAGGGCTAGCGGAGATGATCCCATATTCCGTGGATTGAACTGTGCAGGGGATAGTGCATGTCTACAGAGAAGGAGAGGTAGCGCGCTAGTTATATGTAGTTATATGCATCTGCCTCTATCTCTATCTCCACTACTAGATCGAAAGAAGAGATTGCAGAGTGAAGTAAAAGAATAAAGGGTTGCTGGCTGCTACTAAGAAGAACCTAACATAAGATCCATCTGGATCTACTACTGGATATACTTCCCGATCAACTACTATTGGTGGTTGCTCTGGTGCTTATAGCCTCGTATACGGATAATAAAGGGGAATTTAAATTTAAGTATATTATGTCAGATCAGATTATTATGTCCTTTAAGCAGAGGCAAGTTTACTTACACTAGACTGAGATCTTGAGCTTTCCTAAATAGTGAGATATTGAGCCCATTCCCTTCCTATTAGCCCCTTCTTCTTTTGCCCGAGGACACTTGAAGATTGCTAGCTCGCCTTCTGATTCTGCCTTAAACTAATCAATAGTGCTCGCTTTGAATCAATATAACTAGACTCGATCTTGACCTGAGACGAAATGGGATTCCTACTTGCTTGCAACAGCCTCTTCCTCGTGAGCTATGTCCATTCCAATAGGACTTTTTCCATTTTCCCGGTCAAAATGGCATATCATACGAGACATCGAAATAGTGCAACTTTCATCAACCCCCGGGATTTTTGGCTGTGACTCAAATTCCTTTAATAAATGAAAATTTGTCAATCATGCAACTTGTCAATCATGCAACTTTTCATCTCCCCCCGTAAAAATGGCTCAAAGTAAAATTCCTTTCATACGGGGCATCTCAATTTGAGGAATGTTTGTGATGAAACACCGTGTTTTTTGCTTGTTTTTGGTCGTCAAATAGGCCTGTTTTCCCACATGAAACATCTTCCAGGCCATAAACACCGGGCTATCCAAGCGATAACCAGAATTCTCAATTCGAATTTGGTTAAAAAAAGGCTTGTGCTTCGAAAACGCATTGATTTGACCAATAGGATAGTACACCTTCACGGCACGGTAGGGGTTTTCAAACAAACTCTTCATAGTTGCTCGCCCCTACAGCTAGAGTTATCTCGTATTTACACCATTTCTCTCCTTCACTTGTAATTGTTAAGAGATGAAGCCCTATCTAGACTATTCTATAATTTAAAGAAAGATCTCCGCTCGAACCTATCTCCTTTGAGCTAGACAACCCATCTCTAATCGATGGAAAACAAAATCGTACTCGATAGCTCCCCTCTTTTAAGGCAACCGGGAATGCATTTACTTTGCTTTCTTCTCACTGCCTAGTATATATTATATTATTCGTTTATCCGGAACCCTATCTTAACCCTTGCCTTTCTCTAGCCTAGCCCAATTCAAACCTTTGCCCTAATCCAACTCCGTAGGGATTCTAAAGATTAGAAAGACTATCGACCAAGCATAAGGATGATGCCCTGACTGACTCTATTTTTATTGCCCGTGACCGCCCTAAGTGAGAGTAATGGATTTTCTTCCAAGGGAACATAGATCAGGATGGAATCATGAACAAATAACTATTTTGTGGGTTGGTCTATTGATCTCTCCTTAAGTGCGCAACTTACTTATTGCATTGATTTTCTCTTTCTCCGTGGACTATTATTTTTTTATTGATCCCTTGATTCATACAGATTAGTGGAAGTGGATGTTGGATGTTGGATTCTAATAAGCAAAGTATTTAATAATCCCTTTACTGAGCTACGGACCTCCTGAACGCCTGCCTACATTTGCTTTTGCTACTAGTTTTAAGGTTGCTCCACTTCCCTGAGCTATAGACTTGAGTTCGGGAATGGATAGATATGAAGTTGTTACTTGAACGGGTGAACTACCTACTTTTTTAGACTTCTTAGCTCCTGCGAGAAAGCGAGTACCCCTAACTACATATAATATAACATCGTCTTCTTCATTTATCTTTCACAAATTCACAAGAAAATGTCGCAATGGCTGTTAATGGCATGGGTCGTGGAACTAATCACTTTGGTGGACAAGGACGTGGTTGTCCTCAGTGTGAACACTGTGGTACAAGCTGCTGAGTACGGGATAAGTATGGCTATAAGACATGACATTAAGAAGATAAGAGTACAAACAAATTCATAGAATGTCCTAACCTTTCTCACAAAGGACAAAAAGCATCCATAGCAAGCAGAGAAAATGATCAGAGGCATTAGAAGGATGAAGGAAGCTTTTGAGTTATTTAGTATCATCCATGTGTTTAGGGAAGCAAATAAAGTAGATGATGCTTTAGCTAGTAACATACTTATTGTTAGCTATATAGAGTTAGTACCTAGTTCATTTTCAGAAGATGTAAAGAAAATAACGTATGATGATGCAAGTGGCAAACAATATGTAAGAGAATGTAACAAGTTATTATTTTATTTATGAAAAGGGGAAGGGGACCTCTATAAAAACCTCGCTTTCCAACAAAAAGAAAAACTATTATGGGGAGAAATTACTTTTAGCTGTACTCTGACATTTGGATTGGAGCCAACTACTTGTGCATGGACTACTAACATTTCACAAATACATATAACATGTTGACTTATTCCGATAAATTCCAATTATTTTTGAAGAAACTAGTTTAAATGTAAAAAAAACTATAATCAAACAAACAAACAAACAAACTTTTATATACGATTCCAGAACATGGCATTTCAAGTTGGCTTTTCTTAAATTTATAGAAAATTATTGGATATGCAACAAGATCTTTAAAGTTAAAAAAATAAGTTTAAAAGTGATTTTACCTATGACTCTTCACATGATTTTCGAGATTTTGAAGAAGAAAAAACTTTCTGAGATTTAGCAGTGGATGCTTTACGAGATTTTCTACCTTACGTGGCTCCTTGAACCTCACTGCACATGGGGCGATGACATCATCTCCCCCCTGCGAAATTGCACGTGCTCTTTTCCTTTTACCCATTCTTCTTCAACAACAATTACTATAAAATTGCTTTGCAGTGGGGCGCAAGCGGAGTAATCGGCTTCTTCCTTCGTCGAGAAGAACGAAGTAAACCCTGCAAGGGGAAAAGCAATCAAAAATGATAACCAATAGTTAGTCATCAATAAGGCGACAATGAGCGCTATAAACCGAATCCACACTGGTTAGACTCCGTCGCCAACTAAATGTCACTAAACTGACGAATACATGAAAATAAAATAAATCAGCAGCACAAGAATGAAAAGGTATCATAAGAATCAAACTTCTACCACGCCAATTATCCAAAACACCTAGAAAATCTCTATAGAAGCAATCGCATAGGGCACCGGCCATAAACAATCACATAGGAGAAGAAAACCAAGCACAACCAGAAGAAACAGTATCGATATATTAAATTTACATCAATAACTAATAATGCAAGCAAAATCGAAGAAAAAATCACATCAAGAAAAATCGAAGCAGAATCAATGCAAGCAAAATCTAAGGTAGAGAAACGAAAAATTCATCAATTAAGAGAGATGAAAAACAATTTGTTAATAGTTAATTGAGAGATGACTAAAGTATTCTACTTACCCTAATTTGTTAACAGTTAATTGAGATAGAGTGCGATTTTTGGTTTCCAAATTTAGGAAAATTTTGCAGTTTCTTTGGTTTCCTCTTTCGCACCAAAATTTTGAAATTTGTATTTACAGTATGACTATGACAGGTGAGATTTGACTAAACTGATTTCATCCAACTGACTAGATTTGGGTCAAAGTCAAACACATTCGTTTTGAGAACTTGTTTTTTGACCGAATCAGGTTAGACCGGGGTTCAAAGTCTTCCAACCACTAATTCAAATGAAACCAGAGCGGTTATTTGTTAAGTAAAATCACGCGCCATTAATTTTGATACAGCCTGCACATAGTAGATTTAACAATATGACTAGTATACTGCAAAGCAGTTGGGGCGTGAGCAGAGAGGGAGATGGAGAGGGAGAAGGGCATGGAGAGTGGAGAGGGAGACGAAGAGAAGAAAACTGAGGACAAAGCATTTAAACCAACAAAAAATCACATTTTTTGCCTCATACCCCCCCCCCCCCCGGCCCAGAACATTCACTCCGCTCACTTGACTGTAATCTCTAATTATAATTGAGGCTACTAAAGGGAGTATTTGGTTGAATCAACTCAGCCGGGTTGAGTAGAAACTCTCAAGTTAAACACCTTTTATAACATTTGAACAATCGAGTTGACCGGTTCATAACTTGAATCTGGCAGTTCAAATCGTTAAAAAACTGGTTAAACCCAGTTCAATAGTAAAAAGTCAATTTGGGGAGTTTCCAATCCAGGTCAAACTGGGCGAGTTGTAAAACCATGCTTACAAGGGCTCTGTCAACCGGCCTTGCCAGCATTCCATGAATTAATAAGAGATATGTACACACCAGAGATGATACTGACCATGATGTGTATTGGTGTAGGTTTTACAATTCATTGTGTCCGATTAAAAAGTTTATTTTGATTGGATACATCACATTTTTTAGTTTTTTAGTTTTTTTTAAAACCAAAATCTAGAGTACGCAGGCTGTACCTGCACTATCACATATGGGCCATCTAATAAGCAAGAGGTGAGGGTGTATTGCATGGCAAAGTCTATAACCAAGGCTCTAGATGCCAGCACACCCATATTGAGGGTGTACTCTAAAACTGCTATTTTTTTTATACACAAAATTATCAAATATAGTTTTTTTGGACGACGTGTGATACCGTTCATGGTTTTAATTAACAGTTTCACCAATCCAATATGAACCTGTTAACTCTCTAATCTATGTCTCTCTCGCTCAAAACATAACTCTGAACTTTGATCATCTTGATTTTGATGACGATATCACTATTCTTTGTCAAATTTGCTCTATCATAAAATATTTGTCCGTCAAAGATGAAGAAAATTCACATAAAAAATAAAAATTAAAAATTAAAACTAGCTAGTTAATTTAACTAATCAAAAGCTAATCATATTTATCTTATCAACTGACTAATATTTTTATTTTTATATAAGGATGACCTGTGTCTTAACACAGGCATCAAATTCATTCTTCACGTGAGAGTGTGTGCAATCTTGTTTGTTCTTTCTGTTTCTTTAACCCATTTGCAAAATAACTGAATTGTTTGAAGTGATACATACAAAATAACCGAAATAATAACCTTTCACAAAATAAGTAGATTATTTGAAGTGATGCATGCGTCCTTTGGAAGAGATTCCCCGAAGTGATGCAACCTTTGGAAGTGTCCTTTGGGAGTGAAACGTCATTAGGTTGTTGGTGACTTTCCACCACCTTCCAGTAAATAGTAATGGCCCAAATAGTAAACATGTGTTATATAAGTATGGGTGTTGGTGCATGAACTATTGGTGACTTCTCATAACGATGGCCCAATCTTCTAAAAGAAAGGGGAAAGATAAGGGTTGCGTTCTTCCTCAGGAAATGTGCCGACAAATTCTTCTCTGTGCTCCATTCCCATTGTTCGACAAATCAAAGCTTGTTTGTCGTGAGTGGGAAAAGAGTAGGTTTGACCCCTTATTCATAAACGATTATGTTTTGAAGATGAGAACTCTTCTAGGTTACATAATTCAGACTGCACACGGTTGGGAAACGACAACATCGTTCGCTTCGAACGTTTATCACATTCCACCACTTCTTACTCCTACTCTGGACTTCTGTGGATGCGATTTCAAAATCTTGGTGTCTTCAATGCAAGGTATCCTTTTAGGTCACAAGGAAGTTGAAATGAAGGACGTGTACTACCTTTGCAAACCCACGATGCAGCAAATGATTAGGTTGCCCAGTCCTAAAACTAGATTTTGGACACAGTGTATGGGTTTGTATGTGCGTTATGTGGAACAGTTGGAGTTTACGATACTACGTTTGTCAAAAGACTGCAGAGACACTATAAGACATTCTGAAGTCAACAACCGCAGGGTAGTTGTTTCCCATGTGGTTGAAAAGTTTGACTCCCGTATACGCAGATGGAGAAGGTTGAATGATTTGGAGTTGTCCTTTAAAAGAGAGTACATTGGAATGAATCCGGGTATTGTGGAGAAAGGATGTTTCATTGGCCTATTCGTGAGGGGGGGATTTTGCGATTCAATATTCTCACCGAGAAATGGAGTAAGATTGCACTACCGTTGACAGGCTACCGCTGGAAGAGTTTCAACATTTTCCAATTTCAGGGAACAATTGTAGTTATGTTCTCCTTTGGGGGGGTTGGGTATCTTACACATGAATTGGAGCTTCGACTTTTAATTGACAACTGTTGGGATGAAGGTCGGAGGTTTAAGTTGGACAATTTGTATGCTGAAGGGACCTACTAGATAATGGTGTTACAGTTTTAACTGTGCAAGGCAAATGGTGTGGTATAATTTAACAAAAATCGAGGATTTGATAATCAAAGAAATCCCAAAGGTTGGCAGGAACCAGATTCATCAAGTACTGTCAGATTTTGTGCCAAACGAATGCCTTATGAGTATGTAAAGGTATGGTTGGGAGTCGAGTTGGGACGGATGGAAGGCGTTTCTGGACGAGAATTTTTGAAGATGCAGTAAGAGATCGTTATCTCCTGTTATCAAATCTACATTCTTATAGTTGGTTGCTGGACAAGTTCTTGATAAGCTTCCTAAGATAAGGCATGTCTGTGAAACATGTTCGTGTAAAGCGTATACAGGGTCACGGAAAACGTATATAGTGTCCATAACAACTTTTATATAGTTTACTAACTTGTTTATATCGGACACTATTTTTTATAGATAAGTACTCGAGGAAATCTGTTTTTATAGTAAATTTGTAATGCTTCGAATATTATTACATCTGACATTTCTGAGATATTTTAGATTATGTTGGTAGGTAGGTATAATGATTCAGGTAAATCTTAAGACAATGATATATTTATATCATACAATGTTTCTATGTTTAATCACAAACAAATATTAATATTGATTAACATTATAGGCCACATCACAGTAACATGATTAGTAGGCAATTGACCAAAATTATATTATAACAAACAAGTTTCCGAAAAAGACATAAGTCCCCATGAATAAAAGCTATACAAAGTATTTCATATTTTTGTCGATGTCGAGGAACTCATATTCAGTAATACCACAGTCAACTAGGTCCTTTGCCACGGTATTGCAGATGCAATCTGCAGGTCTTCCGAATTGGAGGTGATCACCTCTGATTAATTGGTTTGCATATGCAAGTACAAACACTCCGCAATTCCACCCATCAGTTAGTTTTATACAATCAACATGCTCTATTTGCCATTTCCGCTGCAAGAACATAGGGTGTATACAATTTGTGTCATGCAATAGGAGACCATATGGGAGCAAAGCACACATCTTATCTATAGTTGGGGAAGGGTCGATCACATTGGAAACCAATGAATCGTACACAAAACACGTCCAATTTTTAAAGTCGAAGACAACAAGGATCCAGTGCTGGTTGTTTCCCACGTTCAAAGTCATTATCAATCCCTTTGATTTTGCCGCGTGAGGGATGTGACTATTTTCTTGAACCAAGTCTTTGAAGGTCATGCTTGGGCTCCACAATATTACTGAACCAGTTTTTGTAAGCTTTTCTGTTGTGGTTAGACTCCCATCACTGAGGGTGCCTTGTAGGGTTCCATATAACGCCTCCATCGAAACCTAAGTTAATAGACACATAAGTAATTTGCATCACTGTATCAGAAAAAATGAAGAAGGACGATGGTTGGGAATGTCTAATAAATTACTGGGACAAGCGTGTCAGGGATGATAGTGTATCTGGCATAATGTGTGCGGAAATCTGGATCCACTGTTTCATTATTCCACCTATTCAAAAGTTCCATGTAAATAGAAAGAACCTGCGAGAAAAAAATATAACAATAATAAATAAATAAAGGAAAAGAAGTTTGCCATTGTGTGTACGTACGGGCCTTTGTTTTCAAACCTCATCATTCAGCCATTGTTTGTCATAAGGCAAGTAGAAGCTCCTTAGATTAATGTGTAAGCCTCAGCCAAAACATCTGACTTTAATAATTTGTGCAACAACTTCCATGTTTGGTTGATCATGCTGCCACCAATACTGTGTTGTGACATAGGCGGTAGTGGTCCTTTTCACTGGATCATCTGTAAGTTCACCTCGAGTGCATACAGTAGAGTTTATGCCAATTACCGTATTCGTCTGAAAAGTATGATGAATCTTTTTTTGGCATAGTTTTGCCACTTCTTCTTCTAGTACACTAAATTTGTTCCACTGGGACTCCTTTTGTGCATTCCTTTTGTGAACTGGTCATCGACAATATTGTTTGAGGACAGTACCTTCAAATACATTCTGACAAATCCAGATTAGTGGCATAGACCGTTAGTACATACTCAAGACTATTCAGAACTTAGGGCTTACTCTTCAACGGACATTTATGTGAAGAGACACGTTCATGGTGGAACGTATATAGGATCGTGAACAACTTATAGAGTGGCTTCAATAACTTCTAATTTCTACTTATCTACTTTTTCGTGGGAAGCTTACATATGACACTACATTAGCGTGACAAGACACTACATACGCTGTTGAAGATTATATGGAGTCTTCAATAACTTTTCAATTTCCTCTTATGAACTTGTTCGAGGGAAGCTTATGTATGACACAAGATTAGACGTCAGTGTATGTACGATGTTGTAAAGGATCTTGCACATCATAAATAGGGTTATATATAAGCCTAAATTAAAATGTTAGTAAGTGTACATTAAAAAGTTGTTCACGAAACTAGATAAGGTGTCCAAACAGATTATATAAGTTGCCCCCACGTTCATGTTTAAGCTAAGTGTTTAAGTGAAAAAGCAAATAAAATTATCTCTGACATATTGAATATGTGTCATACTCTTGGTTTACACCTTATCATTCATCTGGGTTCCATCCACTTCTTGTTCAGTATCGTCACCTCCATCCTTTACAGTACCGTCACCACCATCCTTTATAGTACACTCTCCGCCGTCCTCGAAGTCCACTTGATGACAACGAGCAGCCATCTGAACATACTCTGCAGCACTAATTCCACACTCCAATAAATCCTTTGCAATTCTCTGTCTGATGTATACTTTACGCCTAGGGTCAAAATCTGGTGACTTATTCCTGAGAAGACAGTCAGCAAAGGTCAATGCATAGGCCCCACATCAGCTGTTGTCATCATTCTGTTTGCAGCAATCAGCGAACACAAACTTCCACTTGGTACGCAATTTGGAGAGTACCTTCTCCAAAGTCGGCCTCGGGTCAAGCTCCCAGTCCTCACCACTCTCAGTAGCAGCCAAAGAATCAAAGATCTGAACAGACCAGTCTCTAAAGTTAACTACAACGAGAATCCAATGGATGTTTCCAATATTAACCATCATCATCAAACACTGCTTCTCCGCTATGTCGTTAACAAATGAAAGGAAAAACCATTGTCATGTTGCCTGTGATTAAAGAGCCTCCCAAAACAGAATTCGTGCCTTCTTTGATCTTGGTTTCCAAATCAATTTTGTCATCGTCAAGGGTCGCTGCCAAACTATTGTGGGAAAAGTACATACAGCGCAGTAGTCATGGGAAGGAAAATTTATTAGTTAAGGACGTCTTGGTGGGTCAGCTTTTATATGTCCTTAACAATTTTTAACTTGTTAACTTGCTTGGGGAAGCTTTTATATGATACCATATACACAGTGGATGACAGTAGATAAGATTCTGAAGACCCTATATAACATGTCCGTAAACACAATACTATAAGTTGTGAATATTACCGAAAAGTATGACGCAGATATAATGTGGTACTTTCGTTCATGTACCATGTCCAAGTACCAACGCTGCAACAATTCCATGTACATATCGACAGCCTGCAAACCAGCACAGAATTAGTACAAATATTTAGGCAATATATTTCCAAACAACCGCGTAAGTAGAAGATCAGTGAGAGAGACATATGGTATCATTGAGCCAACCATTCTTACACAAGGTGTAGAAGACAGACAGATCTATGTCATCTCGGTAGCCGTACCGTCTAACAAACTGTGTTGGGTTTGTACCAGGAAGATCGTGCAGTTTCCAGTAATACGTTACCCGTTGAGCAGTAGTAGTCAACTTGGAATAGTCATTGGAGAGACTTTTCCTATTTGCAATCCCCGGTGGCCTATCCAATAATGGGCCTTTGTTGAAAACGCTCTGAATCAAGGGTTGGTAAAAACGGGCAACTTCCTTTTCAAGTTCTGGACAGTTCACTGTGTCAAATTTGCGCGGTTGCCTACTCACCATGTTGGCCTGCGCTGTGGAAGGAGACACAGAGTTTCGTCCCTCATCTTCATTGTCACTGGACTGCTCATCCTCAGCGTCACTGGACTGCTCACCATCCTCCACATTCTCGTCCTGTTCACCACTCACCGATACCAGCGTAAAAATGTTCAATCATAGAACTCGTCCAAATTGCAAACAAAAAAAAAAAAAAAATTTAATTGACAAGTAAATGCTATTTAAATTTTAACCTTTGATTCAGCACAAGTTTCTTTTACATTCCCATCATCTGTCTTTGTCGCATCAACACTTTATTCTCGTCGATTGTCTTTACTGCATCACTATTGTCTAGACTGTTCAGAGCATTGTGATCATTAATGTCCATGTCCTTAACAACTTCACCTCGTGTTTCCGCTCTCGCTTGCTCGGACTAATTTTTTTGCAAAAAGTCGTTGCGGATGTGAGGGTTAGATATGTCTTGCGTTAAGTGATCACCTGCTCTTCTCTCCAGCTCTGGCTGACTTCGATTCAAATAGCAATCTAGCTTTTCGAAATCGAGTAACTGAGGTATCAAGTGCAGTCCAACACTTTCTTCGGGGTTGGGTTGGCTACCATTCAGTATGTCAGTGTTGTCATAAGACGAAGACTTTGACTGGAGATTAGCTACTTTGCATGGAGATCTCGACATCTCCACTAAGGTAGTGTTAATGTCTTCCAAAATGTCCATAACACTTTAATGGGCTTTAACATCATTTTCGTCCAGGGTCTGAAAATAAACAATTTTTTAGTGACATTTATTATGTACAGTATCACCGCTGATATATCAAATTAAGCCTATAAATGAAACAACGAAAATCATACCCGTACATTGATGGTCCCTCCAACAACACCTGCGTGGTCCGAAGAAGGAATGGTGTTATCCATAACAGCATGTAACATCTATGTCTGGCCCCAACTAATATCAGCTTCATCTTCGGGCAAGTCACGCAAACGACTTAAAGGACTCGATAGAGACTCTTCTTCAGTGACATTAGCAATGGGGCTATCATCGGGAAAACTTTCCTCAAAAGTTACATGTCGCTTGCTATCCTTTCTTCCCGGACAACTCCTCGGTATTCCTGCCCATGACTTTTACTCCTTCGGCCTTCTTCTTCGAGGGCGACTTCTTTAAAGGGGGCACAACTTTTATAGCTTCTGCTTTCTTCTCGAAGGGGGGGACGACTTTTACTTTTTCTGCCTTCTTCTTCGAGGCTAACTTCATTGAAGGGGGCACAACTTTTAGTGTTACTGCTTTCTTCTCGGTGGGGGGGACAACTTTTACTGGTTCAGTTTTCTTCTTAGAGGGGGGGATGAGTTGTACTGCTTTTGCCTTCTGCTTTGAGGGGGGGACAACTTTTACTGCTTCAGTTTTCTTCTTAGAGGGGGGGGGAGGACAACTTTTACTGCTTCAACCTTCTTCTTTGAGGGGACGACTTTTACTGGTTCAGCCTTCTTCTTTAAAGGGGGGTATGACTTTCACTGCATCTGCGTTCTTCTTTGAGGACGCCTCAGCTCTGGCTCTCTTAGGAGCTGGCTGTTTTTCAACGTCATCCTCACCACTATCCCCTGTTTCAAAGTCTTCCGAACCACTATCCTGCCATGTGTCCCCTGTTCCAATGGAACATTTTCTTTTCATAGAAGGGTCCACCATAATCTGGTCGAACCGGAGTTTTTGGCGGCTTTCAAAGAGGACATCCATGATTTTAAAGTTAAGGTTCTGCTCTGTTTCTCCTTTTTCTTCCTGTAAAAGAGCAATACAGTTACATATGATCAAATATGAGTAAGGAGACATCCAATAGGAGTGAGAAGATACCGAATAGGAGGGAGACTATCAAATAATAGTTACAAACCATCAATGAAGAGTTAGACATACAAACAGAGGTAGGCGTCATAATATAAGAGTGACAAGCCATCATGTACTACTGAGAACACTTTAAAACTGACCTCTAATGCAGCTCTAACAGTAGGACGAGCTTTCACATCATCTGGTACCGTCAACACATTCCTGAGAAACAATTTCTTGTTGACCAACTTCGACTCCCATGTATTTGCCCTCGTGCTTTTCCCAGGGAAATCTTACCACCCAAGAAACCATGGGAAGTTGTTATCATCCACCCTTCGCGGACCCAACTTGGGCAAGTGTAGGTAAATCCAAAGTGTAAAAGCCATAGCACAACCATGTAGACACACAGTGAAGAGTTCATTCGGCTTTTCCCTAGAGTACTCCTCCATTTTATCACACAATTCGTTAGCACTTTGCTTGAAGGTATCGAAAGCAACCCACCCCCAAGGGAACTTATCAAACTTTTCCACATCACTTGCAAGATTAATATGTACGACACTCACTCCTTTGTGTCCAACTGGGATCAAAAACGCGCCAAGCACATACAGCCTATTCAGCCGATAGACATCCTCTAGTAAGCTAGGGTCTTCCTTGGCTTCCTTCCTTGCAGCCAAAATCTCCTGCAATTTCACCACACCTTTGAACGTCTTCCGCATTTTCTCCAAGTAGGGAAAATACTTTTGACAGAATTCAGATGGATCCAACTCATCCATTTCAAAATATTCTTTGGGAGGATAAGTTGTAGAGAGGCCCGTAAGTAGGATGAAATCTGATTTTTTTTAAAGGTGAAATATTCTCCTTTCAACCTGTATGTCATCTTAGCAACCCTCCTTGAAAAAATAGACACAATGAGATTGTCTTGCGTAACCATATCTTCTTCTATATCTAGAAGAAAACCCAATGGCGACCGCCTAAAATTATCTACCTCCTCCTGACAAAAATCTGAAAACAAGGACTGCATACTATTTGTACAACTGCGTGCTTAGCATTTCTTTTACGTCACAATCTCATTGTTCGGGGCCCCCTTCGCCTTCCCAATTGTTGTCACCGCTTTGACCTTCGCCTTTATAATCCCCTTGCTCTCTGTAATCTTCTTCTTCATCCTACAAACATTGAAACAAGATTGCTTAGATAATTTATCAGAAATAGCAAAAGGCCCAACTTAAAATGTTTTTTGACCCTAATATACTTTATTGGAAAAGCAAATCAGTGTCACGACTAGCTTATATAGAGTCAACAAACAACTCAACAAACAACAAATAACTCAAATAACTCAACAAATAGCTCTAATATAGTTTAATATTCGGGCTTTACTGTGTGTTCAAGGAAACATTACAGATATGTGTTAACTATAATGTATGCTTAAGGAAACACTCAATTTAAATTGTAAAGCTTTAAACCATTTTGAGGACAAACAATATAGAGCAAACATTATATATATAATACTTCGAGTTAAAATACATGGTTTAGACTATGTCATCTCTGTCGAACAAATAAAAAAAGAGTATGCAAGTAGACTATGCAAGTAGAGATAAAAAAAAAAAAAACGTACCTTTTTGATAAATAGTAAATATCCTCTTTAAATAGAACAGAAATTATTTGGGAATGTCGGTCGTTCTTTCCAATTCGAGTTTTGGTTTTGAGATTGGGTTGAGATTAGCTTTGAAGAGAGATGAATCAGATGAGATATGATAGACCGATCAAAATATAATTTAAATATAAAAGTGGTTTAGATATTTTTCGTTTGGCTTAATTTGGGCAAGTGTTTCCCCCCAAAAAACATTCCTCACGTGCTAAGTTGCATCCCATAATATTCTATCTGATTTAAAACACTAATAGTTATTAATTTATTATATATATAATTAATTTATTCTTTTATTATTGTATATCATATTATATCAAATCATAAACTAATAATATAAAACTATAATAACAAAATAATAATAATAAATGACAAAACTATATATTTATACTAGTTTTTATAGTGGTAAAACAAATTATTCAAAGCAAATAAAATTTTAATTAATATTCATTTTCCGATCGTATATTTATCCGATATCCGATTCGGATTCGATATGAAACTTAACTCGGGGTCCGATTCGAGATAAATCGGTAATTTATCCCGATTTGGATATCGGGATAAATTTTCGGATTCAGATACAGGCATATCCGAATCCTAGTACAGCCCTAACGAAGACAATCCAATACCACTATATACTAAATTTACTAAGTACTACAAATGGACATGTTTCGTAAAATATTAGCGTGATCTACATTTTTTCCCGAATTAGGAAATTTTGGAAAATCAGAAAAAATCTTTTTTTTTTTTTTTTTTGAAAGGCAAGCAGGGTTTTTGAGAGGTCCCTTACCTCTATTTTATTAAAATTAAAACTAGCTTGGTTACATAGCTTATACTCTTACATATCTTTTGCCCGTGGCATCATCGAATACAATTTTCCTTACATCTTCGGAAAATGAACTAGGGGTAATTACTACATAACTTGCTATCGGGATATTACTAGCCAATATGTCGGCTAATTTGTTGGCTTTCCGAAATACATGTTTGAGTGTAAAACTCTCAAGTTGGGCTTTCAATCGGTGGATTTCACCCATAAGGTAATGGGCTCACCATGGGTACTGGGCTTGATCCCTCATAAAAGTTGTTACTGTTGTTGAGTCCGTCTGGGCTCTAACATTTAAACATCTTCTCTCCACCACCAGCTGAAGTCCTCTCGCTAACCTCTGTAACTCAATAAGGTCGATCGTCTGATATTCTGATTTCCCCTGTGCAGCCGCTACAACAACTCCTTCTCTGTCTCTTATCACAACCGCCCACCCCCCTTGTTCTCCCTTGAGTGTTCCATCAGTATTGAGGCAGTACGATCCCATATTTGGCTTCTCCCATGCACAAAATCGAGCAATCCTCGGCCTTGCTTCCACCATTACATTCCATATTGACATAACACTGTCTCTTTCAGGCCCTTCATCCATTACTATTTTGAGAGAAGAGAGTTTGGTCGCTACATCATGAATGATCAACAAACTCACCTAGACGGCAATCTGATTTTTGTGCTGAAAGATCCTTCTATTCCTCTCTTGCCACACATGATAGATGAAGCCATTAAACATTAGTCGAAGTGCATCCTGTTGAATGCCTTTCCCTTTCGTTTTCATGATCACCCATTCCACTTCTTCCAACCAGTTCGCACTTCGTGCCTTGTTGTAGCCTACACGTTGTAATATATGTTGCCAAATGAACTGTGCGTAAGTACACTCAAAGAACATGTGTACTTCAGTTCCTCTCTCCCTCCAACACAGTATGCAGGTGTCATCAGTTACTACCCCCCCCCCCCCACTCTTTCAACTTGCTAGTTGTCTTCAGCCCTCCCTGCAATGTGAGCCAGGCAATGAAGGAGTGTCTCGGTATCCGATTCGAGAACCAGACCAAGTGATGCCAAGATACTGGATTTTTTACTACTCGGATTCTATCATATGTCTCCCAGAGTTTGTAGTCCCCTCTCTGGGTGGCTGTCCATATCACTCGATCAGGCCCATCCCCAACCTTGAGCTCCTCTTCTATGAAAGCCACAATGTCTAGCATTTGATTTCTGACGTGCATGGGAATGCACCACTTCCCATCTTCTATAAGATTACTTTTGTGTGCATTCAGCCTACACGTTGAGTCATGTATAAGAGATAGTGGAAACCGGTCTTTTAAGATACCATCTGGGTGCCAAGGATCCATCCATACCTGAGTTCCTCTTCCATCTCCAATTTGGTGTTGGACTATGTTCTGGGCCTCTGTCCTATGCTTTAGCAAGTTCCACCAAACCCAGGAGCAGTCATTAAGAATCTTCATCTGCCAAATATTCCTCGTTCTGATCAAATTCTTAGTTACCCACTTAGTCCATATGGTGTCACTCGAGCTAACCAGCTTCCAGAGATGTTTCAAATTTGCCGCTACATTCAATGATTTCAAACTTCGAATCTCGTGCCCCCCTTCTTCATATGGGAAACATATGGTATCCCACCCAATGAGAGCATGTGATGTGGCACACTTTGGGCCATTCCAAAGGAAATTCCGACAGAGTTGGTTAATAGTTTCGATAGTCCTCTGAGGAAGAATGAAAGAAGTTGTCTAGTAGACACTCATGCCATTCAATACTGCTTTAAGGAGTTGAAGCCGTCCTGCATAGGACAATGCTTTCCCTCTCCATGCCTGAATCCTCTGTCTTACTTTCTCTATCAATGACGTACAGTCTCTTGCTCTCAGACGAGTGGTTATCAAGGGCAATCCGAGATACTTTACTGGCAACATTCCTCTCGGAAAATTGATGAGCGCCTCCATTTGTTGGACAACCCTCTCCTCTACTCCCGCATAAAACATTTGGCTCTTTTGAAAATTTACTTGTAGCCCCGAGCATTTGAGTAAGCTGTGTAGAGAGCCTTTGAGTGCACAAACTGTGTTCAAGTCCCCATTCATAAAGGCAATGAATTCATCCGTAAATGATAAATGAGTTACTTCTGGATTAACGCACTTGGGATGTAGCCGGTATCTCCCTTGTACTACTCTTCTATGAATCAGCTGGGTGAGAAAATCCATAACCAGTACAAACAAATACGGTGACATGGGATCCCCTTGCCTGATCCCTCTCCTGCCTCTGAAATACCCAAACGGTGTTCCATTAATCATAATGTTATAGCTCGGTGTTTCAATGCATCGTTGTATCCAATTAACAAACACTGGGGGAACCCCAATTCTAGTCAGAGCGTAACTCACTGCTTCCCATCTGATAGTGTCATATGCCTTTCTTAAATCAATCTTCGCTGCACATCTCGGGGGTCCCTTATCTCTATGGTAGTTGTGTAACAACTCATGTGATAGTAGCACATTGTCCTGAATGCTTCAACCCGCTATAAACGCAGATTGATTGAGAGATATAACCTGTGGCATAAAGCTTTTCATTCTGCATGTGAGTATCTTGGTAATACACTTGTAGATCACATTACAACATGCAATGGGCCGGTAATCCCCTAAAGAAGTAGGAGCAAGCACTTTCGGTATTAAGGTTATGCATGTGGCATTCACTTCCTGTAACATCTTGCCTGATCGGAAAAAATTCCTTATAGCCTTTACAAAATCATCCCCCACTATCCTCCATCCTGCTTTGAAAAATAGTGCAGAGAACCCATCACTGCCCGGTGCTTTTTCATCCTCTATGTTAGCCAAGCACTCAATAATTTCATCCCGTGTAACCTCCCAAATCATCATATTCTGAATATTCCCATCCAGTGCTTCTACCTGTGTGTCTTCCAGCTCTGTAAAATCCAGCGTCTCTAGGAAATTCGGACTGTACAGCTCTTTGTAATACTTGACACATTCATTTCCAATGTCAACCAGTTCTTCATATACTTTTCCTTGCCCATCCTTGAGACAATTTATCTTATTTGTCATGTTTCTCACTTTGATAGAGTTGAAGAAGTACTGGATCCGTATTGTTGTCCCCTAACGTCACCACCTGATCCCTCGATTTCTATTTGCTCTCTGACTCCTCAGTGGCCGCTACTTTGACAAACTTAGCCTTGAGAACCTTCTCCTGGACACTGTACCCATGGTTAAGCGGTTGGGATTGTAACAACTCCTGAATTTCCGCTAACGCCTTCTCTGCCTCCACTTTCTCTATTGCTACCTGACCTCTGTCTCTATTCCACTTTATCAAAGCCTCCTTAGTGTGTTTCAATTTTTGTATGAATGTGAACATTGGGTTGCCAACTACTGGGGTGTTCCATGCTGCCTGTAGTGTCTCTGTCTATCCCTCTTGTTATATCCAGTAGTTGAAGAACCTGAAGGATTTTTTGTATCTCCCTGTGCTCTTAGTTGACGCCACTACAATAGATGAATGGTCCGAAATTGCCCCGAGGCACACTACAGTGTGCCTCGGTGTCTGTATACTCACTCACCCACTCATCATTCACCATCAGCCTGTCCAATTTCTGCCATGTTCTCTGTTCCCGTTTATTATTCCATGTTAAGAAATTCCCCGTCTGTTTCAGATCCATCAGCCCACTCATTATGACACATTACATCAAATCCGCGAAGTGCTGTGGCTCCGTCTCAATTCCTCCCACTCTCTCTTGTGCATTCAAAACTGAGTTAAAATCCCCGATGACAATCCATGGCTTCTGGATAGTGTACGATAGCTGAATTAACACCCTCCAAAGTTCATTCCTTCTCTCTCGATTAGTTGAGCCATATACTACTGAGATTACAAACATTTTCCCATTCAGCAGAGTAGTCTCCATGGTGATGCTTTGTTCATTCTTCTCAATGAGTCACATAGTACGATTAAATCGGGTTCCAAAGAACACCATATTCTTCCCAATTCACTATATTCATAGTTATGCTCGACTTCCCAGCCAGGGCAGCACACTCTTCTAACTGTTTGCACATTCTCCTGCTTAACTCTTGTCTCCACTATACCCATTATACTCAGTTCTGACTTCCTAATCATAGCATTTATCTCATGCTGTTTAAACCCCTTGTTGAGCCCCCGAATATTCCAACAGCCCACACTAATCATAAAATTAATTTTGATTGGCGAGGGGGCCAAACCGAGACCCACTCTGTATGCTTACTTTCTTGCTTGTGGCTCTAGTTTCCGGCCTTTTGAATATGCGTACCACCTTTCCCTGTTTGTGACTTTCGTTAGGATCACTTGGGCTTTTCATTTTGGGCCTAGACCCCTCTGCTCCACCCTCCCACAGTGTCCCTTTCCCATTGTTATCTCATTTTGTGTCTGTATCCGGCATACTCTGCTATCCTTTCTGCGTAGTTTGAGGGCCCTGTGCTTCCTCACTCCCTGCATAATCAGAAGTGGTTACTTCCTTCCCCGGAGTGTTTTCCTTTACTTCCAAAAGCTGGTGCCTTAGCTTAACTAAATGCTTCCCCGCTTTCGGTCGCCCACTCTCCCCGTTTCATCTCATTTAGGCCCTCGGCCCGATTAATGACTTCCTTTCCCTGGTCATCTAACTCAGTTCCTTTCTTCTCTTTTGGTTCAGCTGCAGCCGATTCTTTCTGGTCTGATTTCTTTCTATTTTTTTCCAACCACACCTCATTCCTTTGATTCACATGACCTCTCTTCTCTAGCTGCTTGGCGCATTGTGAGTCTGAGTGCCCAAACACCTTGCACTCTGAGCACTGAGGAGGTTTCCAGTTATATTCAAAACTAATCTCAAATGCCTTTTGCTGATCAACCACAACAGTAGTTCCTTCAGGGTATGTACAATCAATGTCAACCTCTATGCAAACTCGCGCATATGCCATCCTTTTTTTCTCTTCTGTTAACTTGTCCGCAAACATTGGTATACCAATGGCACTTCCCACCATGCTGAACCCCTCCTTGTCCCACAACTCCAGTGGGCACTTCTTCATTATTACCCACACTGGTATCGTTTTCAGTTCCTTCACTTCCGATTCAATGAACAACTTCCACGGCCTAATTACAAACAAGCAGCTGGCAATATGGAATGACCCAATGTCCAACACCTTCCTTCTATCCTCCTCACTATCAAACTTGAATGTGAACATTGTTTCCCCTTGTGAGTTCATTGTAAATTTGTGTTGCAGCCTCCATGTCTTGCTAACAACCTCTTTCACATACCCATAACCAGGGCGCCTCCCTATAAAGTACCCAACCACCAAGTTCTCATATTTTCCATTAACATGTGTAAATTGAGAGCTCTTGACATGTATAACTGGTTTGCCATTCACCATTATTGGTGGGATGTACCTCAACGTCTCTTTACCCACTGCATCTCTGCCCAGCACATCGACCCATGAACTGGTTTTTGCTGGTGCTGCAGCACTTTGAACAACTTTGTTGTTGTTGTCGTCCACTCTTTGTGTTGGTGACTCAGTAACAATCAGCTTTGCGATATCTACTCCCACATTTCCTCGATCTGCTTCTACATAAAGTCCCTCACCTTCTTCCTCCAGCTGCAAAACTTCCTTATGGATTTTCAACATGTGCTGTTTCATAAACTACTCTAACGACCCTTTCCCGAAAATGGTTTTGAACTTGCCTGCGATAATGTCTCCATCTTCATCTTCATTATCCTCTCGACCTGGTATGCATCGTATCTCAGTTCCCATGTTTTTTTTCCTAAATTTTCTAATTTTTGCAAAAAAGACCAAACTGCCCTTAAGGAAAAAATCGCCCCTTAAGAGTCCCCATTAAAAAAACATTATATGTTTTTTGTCTGTTTTTCACGAAAAATCAGAAAAATCATAAATTTTCTGATATAATTTGTGGTTAGGTCCATTGTGGTTATGATTTAGCGACTATATATGAAATTGACATGTAATATATGTTCAAAATTCTGAAAATAATCAGATCGGATTTTGCAAACACGTCCAATTCCTATCCAATTATTTTTGGGAAAAATCGGATATAAACTTTTTGATAACCAAAACACAAATATCCTTGTCAAATTCGGAAAAATATCGAATTGGATTTCAGAAAAACACAGATTATTAGAAATAACTAGAACCATTATAAATAAATTATTCATAATTGTGAGCCATCCTGAGAAAAGTGGGTCTTCAAGAATAAATTATCAGGATGGCTATATATAATATATAAGGGTGACTTCCGATCGGAGCAGATCGGATCGGATAAAGGGCTTTCGGGAAAATTTCTAATTTTTTTCGGATGGCAATATCCTTTCCAAATCTGATCCAATTATGTTTCAGATGACAATTTTTTTTCCCGAATTTGGAAAGTTTGGAAAATCGATAAATTTTCGGAAATTTCAAAATTCACAAAATATGGAAGTAAATCGAAAATTTGAATTATATAATCGGATTCTCTTTTAGGATAACCATTTTTTTTTATCCAGTTAATATATTCATGGGGTGTCAATACCGCCGCCCATACTAGAATGACAATATTGATTTTTTGTAAATTGTGAGAGACAATGTTCTACTTCTCTAGGGTTTTTATTTGGTTTGTAAACTATTGGAATTTCGGATATCGGAACTCAAATATCATGGCCAAATTTGAAAAATTATCGGATCGGAATTTTGAAAATTTGGGTTTTCGGAAAAAAGAGGCACCCCTAGCTATATATCACAATTGTTAGCATGACAATTTTAACAGGTGTTGGAAATTCCGAATAAATTTTGAGAACAAGTAACTTCTAAAGAATATAGCCATCTTGACTAAAATATTCTTTACCATAAATACCTGTCACCATAGTACAAAATATCAAGATATGGCAAAATATCGATCCCTAATTTATGTATATGTATCGTGGATATATCCTTCTCTTTGGAGATATTTGACATTGTTTCATATGCAAATATCGTGGATATATATAAAATATCGATAAATATCGTGGATATTATGGATATTTTTTTATATATCATGATATATAATTTATATTTATTTGAAATATAATAATAAATATTAAATAAAATTGTTACCTACACAAAATATCGCCAAATATTGTAAATATCGTCGAAATATCATGGATATTTGCAGTCTTATATATCTCTAAACATATCGTGATATTTATATATCTTTTGTTGAAATATGGATATTTTTCGCGAAATTTTGTACTATGCCTGTCACTGGTAACTTCTGAAAAGTACCTGTCACAAGTATTTCTGGTAAAGGATATTTTCCACAGGATAGCTAATACCCTGTCAATAATCAGATCGTATTTTGAAAACACATCCAATTCCTAGCACCCCTTTTGAAGGATATAGGTCAGCAAATAGGTTGTTCAAGATACTAACTAAAATGCATCAAGACACTATATAACACCAAAAGGGGTGCTAGTCCTATTTTATGGATGTTATATAGTGTCTTGATTCATCTTATTTAGTGTCTTAAACAGCTTATGTGGTGACCTATATCGTCCAAAGGGGGTGCTATTCCCATTTTATGGGGTGCCAATATTGCCGCCCATTATTTTTGGGAAAAATCGAATATAAACTGTTTGATAATCAAAACACAAATATCTTTGTCAAATTCGGCAAAATATCGAATTGGATTTCAAAAAAAAACACAAATTATTGGAAATAACTGGAACCATTCTAAATAAATTATTCATAATTGTGATCCATCCTAAGAAAATTGGGTCTTCAAGAATAAATTATGTGAAAACTCCTTTACCACAAAATTGTTCCAGACATGATACAAGTTGTTTGAGGCACGATACAAGTTTTGAACGACACTATATAAGAATACGAAGAAAAGACTCTCTATTGCTCTGAGAAAATTCCTTTACCACAAATACACATTCTTGGTAGCTTCAAGAATACATGTCAACACGTAACTTCCGAAGAGTACATCCATTGTGTTTTTACGGGAAAGGATACTTCAATCAAGATGACTATATACCCTGTTAAGCATCCTGAAGAAATATCCTCTCCCACAAATACCTATTACTGGTAACTTCTGAAGAGTACCTTTTACTAGTAACTTCTGAAGAGTACCTATCACAGGTATTTCTGGGAAAGGATATTTCAGTCAGGATGACTATATACCCTATTAACCATCCTGAAGAAATATCCTCTCCCACAAATACCTGTTACTGGTAACTTCTAAAGAGTACCTTTTACTAGTAACTTCTGAAGAGTACCTGTCACAGGTATTTCTGGGAAAGGATATTTCATTCAGGATGACTATATACCCTGTTAACCATCCTGAAGAAATATCCTCTCCCACAAATAACTGTTACTGGTAACTTCTGAAGAATACATGTCACTGGTAACTTCTTAAGTGTACCTGTCACAGGTATTTTTGGTAAAGGATACTTCACTCAGGACAGCTAATACCCTGTTAGCCATCCTGAGGAAATATCCTCTACCACAAATACCTGTTATTGGTAACTTCTGAAGAATACTTATTATAGGTAACTTGTAAATAATACATGTCACTGGTAACTTCTGAAGAATACCTTTTACTTGTAACTTCTGAAGAGTACCTGTTACAGGTATTTCTGGTAAAGGATACTTTACTCAGGATGGCTAATACCCTGTTAGCCATCCTGAGGAAATATCCTCTACCACAAATACCTGTTACTGGTAACTTCTAAAGAATACTTGTTACAGGTGCTCCTCTTGCAGTGTCCAGTATAATGTCTAATTCAGCCTTTATGATGTCTCACACAGCCATCTTAAATTAAAGGTTTCACTTGTCTAGTAGTTTCGAAAATAAATACATAAATGTTAAGACAATCCAATACGACAAAGCGACTACCCTTGCTTGTTTCTTTTCATCATACCCTCATCTTAGTCTTCATTATATGTACCTCCACCTTTATTGTCCTCGTCTTCCTCACTATCGGATTCATCACTACCCTTCACCTTCTTCACCCACCTAGCCATTTCTTTTGTGCGCCCCCCTATGATACGCACCCTAGGAGTAGGACTAGGACTATCGTACATAATATCTTCATCACTGTCGTCATCACTAGCTTCGGTTGCAGCCATCTTCTTTTCTGCCTCAGACTCAATATTAGTGACAGAGTCATTCTGACCACTACCATGACTAATACCAACCTTCTTTTGTTCAGTATCAGGAGAGCATTCACTACCAGCTATTTTCTTCTCTGCATCAGAATCAATATGACTATCCTCATCACCATCCTTATAACTTACTTCCTTGGCAGAGGTAGTCTGAGCACTAGCTTGCGGAGCAGCTTTCTTTTTTTCTACGTCAGACTCAATTTCACTGACAGACTCACTTTCCTGAAAACAAAATGATAACTTAAAGCATCTATACAGTCTCCTATTATGCAACTCTAGTACACTAGTACAATACAATATTTAACTATTAATAGGCAACAACTTACTCACTATCAACTTCAACGACATTATCCGCAGCATATGACATGGCAGCCAATGAGGGTTCAGTAGCTGGTTGAAGTAGCACAGCATCATCCGAACCCATCAATCTAGTGCTCCTCCTCAACTGAGTGCCAGCACTGATAACAAGCAACTTTTTCCTTCTAGATGTAGGTTTCTTCTTCAAAGGGTCTTGGTCACCCTCTATGACCTCTCTCCCGCTAGTCGCTATGACCTCTTTCCCACCAGTCGCAACACATGCTTTCTTGGCAGAGGCAGTTTGAGCACTAGCTTGTGGAGCAGCTTTCTTCTTTCGGCCCTTCATTTTTTCTACGTTAGACTCTATTTCATTGACAGACTTAGTTTCCTGAAACCAAAATGATAACTTGTTGCGTTTTTACAGTCTCCTATTATGCAACTCAAGTACACTATTACAATACAATATTTAACAATTAATAGACAACAACTTACTTCATTATCAACTTCTTCAGTATCTATGGCTTTGCTAGCTTCAACTTCCACAGCATTATCCTCAACATATGACATGGCAGCCAACTCTGGTTCAGTAGCTGTGCCAGGTTCAAAACCCACCACCTTATCCTGAGCAAATGACATGTCATCTCCTTCATCACTTGATGCGCCAGGTTCAACAAGGCCAACATCATTTTGTCCAACTGACATGTCAACATCCTCATCAGTAGCTGGTTGAAGAAGCACAACATCATCCAAACCCATCAATCTAGTGCTCCTCCTCAACTGAGTGCCAACACGGGTAACATGCAACTTTTTCCTTTCAGACGTAGGTTTCTTCTTCAAAGGGTCTTGGTCACCCTCTATGACCTCTCTCCCGCTAGTCGCTATGACCTCTCTCCCTCCAATCGCAAGACATGCTTTCTAATTCAAAGGTGCTTCAGTGTGGTTACCCTCTTTAACACTTTTACTGCTGCCCTCCTCAGTTTCCCTCCTCTTAGATTCTGGGTAACACCGACTCCTTTATTAGAAGTACTCTTCCCCACTGGTGGCACCTTTTTCTGCCGTGTACTAACTCCCTCCAACGCCACCGTACTCTTCCCCACTGGTGGCACCTTTTTCTTCCGCGTACTAACTCCCTCCAACGCCACCGTACTCTTCCCCACTCGAGGCACCTTTTTCTGCCGTGTACTAACTCCCTCCAACTCCACCTTTTCTTCACTCTCTATGTACTCCCTCGTCTCTCGTCTCTTTATCTGAATTTAAAAACCAAATAGTCAAATTGCTGTCAATGTACGTAGTAAGAGCTTCTAATATTTAAACATAATGAGTTACAACAATCACTTACAAAAGTTGGGGAGTTGTCCACGATCGCATCTAAGACGTCGTACCACCACGATCAATCGCTCTTTTCCTCCTGTGGAAGAACAACAAATTAGAACTATGAAAATGTTTATACACAGTACTCATAGGAAATACAATATAAGGGGGGTAATGTGATCAATTTCATTGTGTTGTAGAACTCTAGACTACACAAGCATTGCATGCAGGACACTATGTATGAGTACATAACATTTATACTACCGGAGGACTCTATATAGGCTGGGAAGGGCGCTGTATAATAATTCTCAAAACTTTTAAATTTGCGCCATCGACAATACTATATTGTCAACTATTGACATGGTAAGGACACTAACTTGTGCAATAACTAATAAAGAAATAAACAAACCTTTAGCACGAGCCTTACGACATCCTCAGATTTCACCGAGTTTGGAAGTTCCAGCAGTTTCTTCACTTTGAAATTTACCTTCGCCAACCTAGCCTCCTAGGTACTTCCACAAGTGCTTTTCCCAGGAATTTTCACCCACCCAAGCACCCAAGGGAAACTATTAAGATCTAGTCGGCGAGGCCCCAAAGATGGAATGTGGAGGAAAACCCAAAGAGTGAACAAGATTGCACAACCATGAAGCCAGGTTGTAAATTTTTCTTGAGGAGCATTTTCAAAGTGACTTACTAGTTTACCATGGAGCGTCTCTACCCCATCCTTGATTCCTTCATAGACAAGGTAATCCCAAGGGAAAGAATCAAAGATATTAAGATTATCAACAAGGTCAATATGTTGTACATTAACACCCTTACTCCCCAATAGAATCAAGAAGGCACCAAGGACATACAACCGGTTGAGTCGGTAGACATTCGAGAGTGCTTCTGGATCTGATTCGGCTTTTTTCTTCGCCATCTCCCTGGATTCTAGTATCAGGTCCAAAAGAACCGCTCCTTTAACCGTCTTGTTCTTTTTGGCTTTTTTATTCGGGAGAAAATATTTAAGCCTAAAAGGTGTGGGCTTTGAATCCTCCATATTCCAGTATTCATCGGGAGGTTCTGTGGTGGGCAGTCTAGTCAGTATCGCAACATCGGACTTCTTGAAATTCAAATGCACATCTCTAATTCTGTAAGTAAGCCTACATACCCTCCGGTTCAAAATCGCAACAATTAAGTTGTTTCGGGTTACCAACAAGTACACATTGTCGTCTTCTGGATCTTTTTCCTCTGTGGTGCGAAGAAGGAAACCAAACGGACAAGTTTTGAAGTCATTTAATTCATCTGCATCGAATGTTTCAAAAAACTGTGCATTCAGCTTTTTCGGACTACAACGCGTCGTGATGTCAATCTCTGGTCCACCTTCTCATCCAGAATCTTCCTCCTCTACAAGAGTCTGCTTCCCCTTCCCTTCTACTCCCTTTTTCATCCTAAATATATTTAAACAAGATTGCTTAGATAATTTATCAAAAGCAGCAAGTTACAAGGTTTTCTGAACCTAATATAGTTTATTGGTAAAGCTATTTACTGTTCAGGATAGCTTATATAGAGTCTTCCAACAAACACTTGTGTTCAACAAATAACTGAATTTAATAATCGTAACTTGGAGGGAAGCGAACTTCTCGGCATATCAAGCGGCAAAAAAAAGCAACAACTATGTCGTCTGAGTCACGTTTTCTGTATCATGGCAAGCCTCCATGGTTATATAAATGCAAGGCTTGCACAAGTACTTAATTTAGATTGGACTGAATGGGTGAGGTGCTTGAACAAGTGTTGTATTGGAGGCCTACCTAGTAGGGCTGCAATTCACTCCTCAAATACTATTACCTAAGACAGTATCATACTGTGATTCTGGTTTTCCTTTTGTTTCTTTTAAACTCTCACCTTTTCTAATTTCCCTCCCCTTTTTCCTATACTTAATCAAATTCTCAGCTCACTTAGCAAAAAAAAATAAACTTAATTTAATTTTCAAGCTATGTCATCTCTGTCTGCCAACAAACACTTGTGTTCAACAAACACTTCGAGTTAAAATACATGGTTTAGACTAGGTCATCTCTGTCGAACAAATAAATAGTAGGATGCAAGTAGAGATTAAAAATCATACCTTTAAATGTCCGTTTTTCTTTCGAATTTGAGTTTTGATTTTGTGAGATCAGCGATATTGGCTTTGAAGAGAGATGAGAGATGAGAGAGATTGGGTATAAAACCTTTAAACCTTTAAAAAACAAATGTATTGGGCTCCGCGCTGTATTTATGGGATCCGTATGTCTTTTTCGTACGGCTTATTTTGTCCAAAAAATACTTTCCCCCCAAAACATAAACATTCATGATGTAGTAAGTTGCAAGGACCAAAATATCGAATTCGGTGAATATCTCAATGAATATCTCAATGTACTAAAAAACCGAGACATATCAGATATAACGGAAATATCCACAATATCCATTTTTTTGTTAACCAGTCAAAATTTTGTTTTGTATGTCGATATATCGGATATATCTGAAATATCATCGATTATATCATAAATATTGTCAATATATCGGTCAAAGTCAACAGTATTTGGTCAAAATCAACAATTTATATCGAATATATCGGTCTAGATAAATCGTTATATCAGAAATTGCGAAATATTTATGAAAAATACATATTCAATATTTGGTTGAGATATATCAGATATTTCCATCTCGGTGTACCCAAAAAACAAGATATATCGACGATATTTTCGGCCTTGGTAAATTGCAACCCATAATATTTTATCCAATTTAAAAAACTAAATAGTTATTATATATATATATATATATATAGTGGTAAAATGAATTATTATTATCTGATTGCAACCCATAATAAATACTAGTTATTATTATCATACTAGTATTTATAGTGGTAAAATGAATTATTAAACGGGGCCATTATTCATAGCGAATAAAATTTTAATTAATATTCATTTTCCGATCGTATATGTATTCAATATTCGATTCGGATAGGATTTATAGTATTCGTCGGATTTGGATATCAGGATATTTTTTTGGATTCAGGTACAGGCTTATCCGAATCCCAACCTATCCGTTTGCACCCCTAACCAAGACAATCCACGACTATACTAAATTTACTAAGTACTATCGGCACCCAAGTACTATAAATGGACATGTTTCGAAACAAATGTATAGGACTAATCTTTATTTGAATAACCTTTTTATAGTACTAATTGAATAATCTTTTTATCGTTTGCATTTAGAGTGATCTACATTTTCTATGCGGTTTCTATGTGTCTCACCTAGGGGTGACTTCAGATTTGATTGAAAGAAGGGCTTTTGGGAAAAAAAAAATCAAATTTATTTCGGATCGCATTATCCGATTCTGATCCATTTTGTTTTTTTCGGATGGAGCAATTTCTTTTCCGAATTTGGAAATTTTGGAAAATTGCCTAAAATAAGAAATATTCATATATAATTCGGCCCGATATAATTAACCAGAAAAATCAGAAATCAGACATTGACCAGATACAAGCATGCCATCGGATATAGACTTTTTGATAATCAGAACACAAATATCCCTGCCTAATACGGAAGAATATTCCGGATTGGATTTCATAAAACACGGATTATTGGAAATAACTGGAACCGTACTCTCGGCCTCTAGCCATTGGCCTTCTAACTGGAATCTTAACTGAGAACTTTGTTCTTAAATGGAATTAGAAGCCTAGCAAACTTAAAAAGATAACCATTCTTTTTAATGATGTTTACCATATTAATGCCAAAAATGATTTCTATGGCAAGAAGATTCATTAAAATAAGCCCAATAAATAAATTTCTATGGCGGTGTTGCCACCCCATGAAACGGGACTAGCACCCCCTTTGGTTGGTGTAGTTCACTACATAAGCTGTGAAAGACACTAAATACGATAACTAAAACACTATATAACATCGAAAAAGGTGTGCTAGTCCTATTTTATGGGGTGCCTATACCGCGGCCCTTTATGACGTGTCATAAAAGTTGGGGGGCACAATGAGGATCGAGCTTAGAGCAGTCACTGTTATGGGCCGCACTATTATATTACAGTAGTACTATAGCAGTATAACATAGCTAAAGGTAAGTTCGACCCTTTCATTGAGATTGGGCCTTCCCTGTGTAAATGGGCCATCCTATAGTTATTAGGGCTCTGTTGTGTTGAAGCCAACCTCAGACCATTTTTTAAAACCAACCTCTGGCCGACCTAACATTGCCTTCACCTCACAACCTCATATCTCATTTACTTTCGGTGTAGATCCATACAGTAGAGAGAGAGGGTGGGAAGAATTCGGTCAAAACTAACCTTTGGTCCTGAAGTAAGAGAAGAAGAGGTTCCTAACTGATTAAGGCAGCGGCTATTTAGGAGAACAATGTGTCCGGATCTCCCGAAATTTCTGTAAAAATTTCATTTTTTATGGCAAGCTAAATTTTATTGATTTCTTACCACTTTGCCAAACGAATTACCAATTTTGTAGCCATAAATTTAGGCCAAAACATTTTGTAAATGATATTTGCAGTGATTGTCCACATTTTGTTGAAGGTTTAACTTAATAACTGACTTTCCCGTTCAAGAAATGCAGAAAACAAAGTATGATACATATAATGGAATGTATATGACACAATTGATGTTCTTGGCGTGGTTCCTGGCATATACTTATATAGTGATTTACTAGGCTTGTATAATGTATTGTTGATTCATATTGTTATCCGCATGGCACAAGAATGATATGACACCGTTGCACACTTTTTTTACAATGCTGGTTTATAACATAGCAATGACAGACAACAAACCATTCACAAATTAAACCAACTATTCAAAACATGTCCCAAATACTACTTTTGGCAACATTTGCTTAGATTTCATAACTAAAATACGCAGTCAGTTTAGGTAGATTTTTTATAATGCAGAGAAACGTCTGCTATGCGGTCGTTTAGGTAGAAAGATACACGGTCTCTGCAATCGATCCAATTTAGGTAACCTAAAGGCAACATGATCAGTGTCATTATTATTTCGCCATGTATGTAAATGTATTTCGCCATGTATGTACGAACTAGGTTGATTTGTACTTTTCATTATTATTTTGTTTAATTTGTATTATTATTATTAGAGTAGTGAGTGAAAGTCCTATGACACTTCACTGTCACCCAACTAAATAAAATCCTTCATACTTGAACTTCATTCTGCACTACTTTTTCAGTAGCATTACATTCTGTTTCTCTAAATCTTATGGCAAAGTTCTGCTACGCGGTCATTAGAGGGTGGCAACCAGGTATATACAAGCACTGGAGTAGCTGCATGGAGCAGGTAACTAAAATTCTCTCCCTCCAATGATTTTCGAACCAGATTCTCATAATTCCGTTTACTTTCTCAATCCCTTAGTACACGGGACTATGAACCATTTCGTGAACAGGTACACAAATTTGTTGGCCAAGACTACATTGGATGTAATTCTATCGAAGAGGCGGAGTTACTGCTTAGAAAGAAAAGAATTAACAATTACTACAATGAGTTCAATCAGATATTAGAAGAGACAACCGTACAACCCATACAGCCCATGCCCACAGTCAGCACTACTATAGGGGAGACTTGCGTGCAAACCGAGCACAACAGCCAATCAGTTTTACTTAGGAACATGGCTCTCGTCATTATTGGCGTACTTGTTGTTCTTATTGCTCTAATGGTTAGGTTGATTTTGCTATTCTAGGTGCAAAAACTATGTCTATGGTAATTTTGCTTATGTATATGTATTTTGCCATGTATGTACGTACTAGTTGATTTGCATGCTGCACTATGTACTTGGCTACGCTTTGTACTTGGCTATTTTGCTGACACCTTTCTCTAATTGCACTCTTGTGTAAGTGTGCTTCAAATATACTGAACACCAGCCTTTCTATTAAACTTATTTCCTGTTTACGGACATGTTATATAGTGTCTTTCACAGCTTATGTAGTGTCATATATATATAAGATGGCCACAAACTAACAAATAAGCGTAAATGAAAAAAAGTGTTTCAAGACACTATATAAGATGTCCAAGACACTAAGTAAGCTGTCCAAGCCACCATGATCGTTAACGGATAATCCGTTTAAGAGAAGGGGGACCATACACAATTTACTTTACTCTGCGCGATTATTGCAAATTTATACCCACTAAAAACTTATGGATTTCAAGATGGTTTATTATTGGAATATCCTTGTATCCTTATACATCAAATAGGAAATGATACTCTGAATCATAGAACTATAATGAAATATATGAGCAACCAACATTCATTGAATTTGAAAAAGAGTCAGAAGAAATGGTTCGATCCTCTTATTTCTTGAACTGAGAGATCCATGAATCGGGATCCTGATGCATATAGATACAAATGGTCCAATGGGAGCAAGAATTTCCAGAAACATTTGGAACATTTCGTTTCTGAGCATAAGAGTCGTTTTCAAGTAGCGTTCCATCAATTACATATTAATCAATATTGGATTGATTGGTTCGAGGTTGTCGACAAACAAGATTTATCTAAGTCACGTCGTTTCTTTTTGTCCAAGTCGCTTCCTATTTTCTTTCATGTGTTCTACACTGTTCTGTGGATGCAATATCAAATATCAATGTAAATATGATTCGTCGTCTTTCTCGCCACTTTTTCAAAACTGGAGTAAAATAACTCTCAAAATCCCTTCTCTTAAACTGACAACGATCATGTTCCTCTCCACCATTCAGACCTTAAATTGTTGTAAGCTTATATAGTCTCTTCTAAATCGTATATAGTGTCTTTCGTTATAGTAGTAAATAAGGAACATATAATAATATTTTGGGAAATACTCTATAAGTTGTCCAAGACACCACATAAGCTTCCCAAGAACGTATCTGTTTAGGAGAAGGTCGGCTCATTACTACTAATTACATCTGTAAAATTTAAAATTAAAGCATATCAAGGCTGAGTCTGACAATATAACCATTTTTAGACACGTAACATGAAGATATGAAATGTGTCATTAAGATATGTAATACATACGTTGACAATAGGACATAGAATAAACATAAGAGTGTGGAATGGTTAATATGTGGACATGATTGGTAACATAAAGACTTGGAACGTTCAATAAGTCTGGAATGTTCAATAGAGTATAAATACATATGTAGATAAGGGCTTAGATAAAGACGGGGAACAAAATAAAATATATAGTAATTATGTAGTACTGGCTGTAACATAGGGTTCGGCAAAGTGCTGGGTCTGAATCACGTATCCCAGAAATGCTTTGTTCTTCAGAACAAAATCGGTTATGAATGAACTCTCATAACTGAGCGACTCCCAATCATTGGTTACCAATTTGGATTTCTGAAGCAATTGGAGTGGACCATGTTCAAGTATCTTTTGGCATACTTCAGGGGGGATGTAGAGGCTCTGGTTAGCGTCTTCTTCTTCTTCTCCAGGAGATAGTGCCATTGTCTGAGAAACAAGTTTAAGTCACATAATGCAATGCATTGGTTTGGTGACTAAAAAGGTTTTCAGTTATTATTCTGAAATTTCAATGTGCAATTTCTACTGTTTTTAGATATATAATCACATAATTATCGTGGATACAGTAGGCGCAACGCGGTGTACGTGAATACTTTGTCCGTTAATACAAGTTTGTGGATAAGCTTATATAGTGTCTCGGACAGCTTATATAGTGTCGTTCATAACTTTGTAATTTACACTTATTAACTTGTTAGTAAGCACCTGATATAAAACACTCAATAAGCTCGGAACGGCACTATATAAGCTATGAACGGCAATATATAAGTAATGAACGTTACTATATAAGCAAAGTACGACACTATATAAGCTAAGAAGAGCACTATATAAGCTAAACAAGGCACTATAAGTGCCCTTCAAAATATATTACAAAACTTCACATTCATCAAAACTTCAAATTCACAGTTCCCACTTTACACAGTCCCCACTTTACACATCACAAAACAACACATTCACAGGGCATCAAAGCATGCATCCACTGTACAACAAAATCAGCACACTAACATGAGTGTGCTTCAAAATATATTGCAACAGCACATATGGGCTCAAAATACCACCAAACTACACATCACAAAACTATACATTCACAGTCCCCACTTTGCACAGTCCCCACTACACAAAACTACATCTTCACAGTCCCCACTTTACACATCACAAAACTACACATTCACATCACTTACAATGACCTACTGGGGCATCAAAGCATGCATCCACTGTACGACAAAATCAGCACACTAACATGCGGGTTGGGCTACCACCGTACCAAAACTTCAATCCACCACTAGAAGAGGTTTTCCAATTCCACTATTCCACAGGGGAGCGTATAAATTATGGAGTGCTTCTTTGGCATTGGAGGATACTAGACGGCTTGGACGATTTCTAGTCTTCGTCTTTTTGTAAGCAAAAAAGCATCAAATTCTATCTCCTCCTAAATGCTCATCTCTGAATCCATGTCAGAGTGTTTTCGTTTCATCGACTGTAACAAGTAACAACAAACAATACGACTAATTAATATATACCAACAGTAATAAAATTACAACCTGACATTATACAGAACCTCTCCAACACTGTAAAGTAACAACGAAATAGAAATTACCATCGATCTAGCACGAGGTGGTGGGGGATTTGGTTGGAGTATAACCTCTGGAAAGGGTGCAGTCAAACCAAATTCTTCCGGAGTATCAAACCCCCCTAGATAGCTAAACGCTGCAATGAAAGCCGGAGAGCAAAGAAACATCACTGTCATAGCCATTTTGATATTTCTGGCCGCACAAGATAACTCGACTCTAACAGGATCAGTGTCTTTTCCAAGTCCACCAACATGACTTTTACCTAACATACCATCCATTAGAATTTGTAACCATCACAGATTTTGTATTGTCATAGCCTTGTGCTTACTTTCTATCTTTGCAAATCCAACTGAAAACTTTACAAAAAGAACATTTAGGCTCCTAATGTTCTTTTCTATACTATAAATCTTCTTCACTATCACATACCATTTCCCACAGATATTTCGCCATGAAATTGACATCAAAACCCCAAGACCTCAGCAAATCTATTTCCACAACCAGATTGTAAAAGTCTTTATTAACTACTGACCTCGTCTCTAGCTTAAACTTGTATAGCTTGTTCACTGCTACAATGAAAATCTCCCACAGATGAGCCAAAGTATCAATATCTGGGCACTTAAGAAACCCCTTAAAGCTGGAGTATTCACAATCGCCACAAGTGCAACCGAACTCTTCCCCACTATCCAGTATTCATCAAAAGTCCCTTCCTCTACATGCCATTTCCACCACTTGTTCGCCTTCTCCCTTCTATGAAAATCCCTCACATAACTCTCCTCTTCACGAGACTCGTTAAATTCCATTAATATACTAATGATACTGGTGATTTGAGTATAATGGAATTATAAGATATTGGTGATTTGAGTATACTGGTAACAGAATATACAGCACTGTAATGAAATTATAAGAAACTAAATTGGGCAGGAAGTGTGGGGTTACCTGTTATAAGATACATGTTCTCTTGCTCTAAGAGAAGGTGTTCAAAAGAAACAGAAGGAAATGTAAGCAACATTGGGCGGGTAAGGTAGGAAAAAGAGAGGAAAATGTGATTCATTTGGGTGCGTGGAAGAGGGAGAAGAAGATTAAGACCTCTTCTGAAACCTACTGTAGACGAAGGGTACAGAGAGAAAAATATGAGGTCCTAATTTGGAAGAGGGTAAAATAGTACTAACACTGAGAGAAATAAAGGCATGATAGAAAGTTCACATTTATTTGCTAACATTAGCAAGTTGGTCCGATGTCCTATTTTAGTACAAAACATCGGTCAACATTTTCAACGCCTTATTCTGGTATGTTCGCTAATTTGGGGTCCGATTCGTGTACTTGCCGCTTCAAGATACCCTTAATTTGTCATCCTTCCTTCATCTGAAAACTCATAAGTCAGAGTATCCCTCATCCTTATACGAAAAATTGTCATCCCAAGAAAAAAGGAAGCTACGTATTACTTACTTTATGTAAATAATTAGTAATCCTACATTCCTACTCTTCCCAAATCATTTTCCCAAAAGAGGATCCCTTTCCTTATAGGTAAAAGTCACTTATAATGAATATACAACAAATCTCCTATTACATGAATACCCTTCCCAGATAACCAAAGTTACCTAGGCAGTCCCCAAAAACTCCTCAATCTAGGACTCAAATATTTAAGTCATGAAAAACTTCATACCAAGAGCTTTAGCAGGAAAATACATGTATATTTGTTGAAAAGTACTAAACCCAAAACTTCCAAAAAAAACTCAGTATTGAACCCATCCAGTCCCGGAGACTTATCGTTCCCCAGATCGACAGTTGCCTTCCAAACCTCCTCCTCCTCAAACTCTCTTTCTATGTCCACACTCTCCTCTCTCAAAATGCTAGGAAGGAAGAGATCATTTACAAGAGGGCGTCTACCTACGGGCTCGGTGTAAAGCCTAGAGTAGAAAGAAACCACCTCCTCTCTCAAGATATCCTCCCCCCAAATAACCTCACCATCAATCCTTTTGATCTCTAACATATTCTCTCTATTTCTAGCCCTTGCTCTTTGATGAAAAAATTTTGTATTAAAGTGCCCCTCCCTGATATCTTTGACTTTAGCCTTTTGTCTCCAGGACATCTCCTCCAAATAAACCACCCTCTCAAACTCCGCCCTCCAATCCTGGCGTTGTATCCTCTCATCCAACTCGAGGTTTCCTTTTTCCTCTTTGAGATCGACTTTCCTAATATCCTCTAAAAGTTTCTCTTTTTTTTCCACCCCACGCCAAAAAAACATTCTTGTTCCACTCCTTAATTTTATTTTTCACAATTTGAAGCTTTTTTGCGAGTCTAATACTCGCTTTATCTCCATCAGTCTCGCAATTCCACCACTGCTTCACATTCTCCACAAATTGGTTGTCCTTTAGCCACATGTTCTTAAAACAAAAAGGAGTCGAGCGTCTCCTCTCTACCTCACTAGTTAGCAAGATAGGGTGATGATCAGAAGCTGAGCTAGCAACAACCCACCGGGCAGAAAGGCCAACTCTCTTCCCACCGTGCTCACTAGAAACCGATCCAAACGAGATAGAATCGGCTCAACCTTTCTATCGGACCAAGTGAATTTACCCCCGATAAGAGGTAAATCCACCAACTCACATCTCCTAATAAAATCATCAAATCTCCTACTGATGGTGGGACTAGGAGCGCCCTTTTTCCGCTCGTGGGAAAACCTGACCACGTTAAAATCACCACCCACACACCAAGAACCCCCTCTACTAAAAGCATAAACGTCGTCAAGTTCAGCCCAAAAACTCGGAAAACCGGCCCTCTTAGAAGGACCATAAACACAAGTAACAAGCTTATGGGTTTCCTCATCGTCAAAGATACAAGAAATGGACACGGAAGAGGATCCAATGAGTTGGTCCACTGCCTCAACCCTCTCTTTATCCCATTTAACACAAATCCCTCAGGCTGACTCAACTGCCGGTATGTCTATCCACTCCATCTCATTGATTCCCCAAATATCTCGGGCGAACTTAGTCTCTTGGAGTAGCACAACTGATGGCTTCTCCTTCCTAATGACCTCTTTAACAACAAATCTCTTCTTATTGCTACCTAGCCCCCTAACATTCCATGACATGATTTTATGCCCCATGTATAACAATTTGGTTTCTTCCCCCTCTCCTAGAACTCCTTTCCACAATCTCCTTACCAAAGTTGATATTGGATACCAGCCTCGATAGTTCCCTATTTGTATTTTTATTAGCTTCATGCCCTTGCATTGCGTTTTTCCCAACCGATTTTCCATTCTTAATTCCTAACAAAGTACTCTCAGTGAACGCTGGTTTATGACGACGATAGGGGTGGGAGAAGGGAGCTGGTATAAGGTTTTTTCTTTCTGTTAGTGGCAAATCTCTATTAGATGTCGTGGCAAATTGTTTTAGCTCCCAATGTAAATTTTGCCGGGATTTTGGTGGCAAATCAAAGAATGGGGCAAATCTTAAGAAAAGTTGCCACCGGGTGGAATACGTATCTGATAAACGTAAAAAAGATGACTTTTACTAATGAATAAAGCGATGAAACTCTAAACGTAAGTAAAACTAAAACTAATTTACGTGTCTATATTTATCAAAGATGTCTACTCTCAATCCTATGAGATATAGTGGAGTAGAGTGATTCGTTCCACTCCTAGTCCTTCCGCATGTTAATGTTCTCTAAGTATAAGTATTCAACTCTTAAAGTCTAATGAGAGATTTATGAAAAGGCAACTAGACTACGATGCAACTACCCACAAGATGCACTAGTCGACTATTAGAACAACTAAGGGAATGCTACGTTGATTCTATGATAAGGAGTTAGAGGGGGATTGATTCCACCTTAACTCGACTTAATCCTATTAACGATTTAATCGTCAGTAATCCGAATTGAATCGCCCAGAAACAATTGGTTCTTCCTAATCCCTAATTACACATGGCATTCCTACCAATTCATAACTAGCATATGAACAATTAAACCTATTCTCATGGTGAACTAATCATTTCTAGAGTGGAAAGAAAATTACGACGATTCTACGATATTCGGAATCAAGCTTTCATCAAGGCTTCTCAACCCCCTCTAATGGAGGTTTAGCCGAGAATCATTACGCAATCATTTCCGATTACATTGAAACTAAACGTGATATAAAGAATTGAAATTTACTTAATTAAACAATAATGAAATCTAATTTAATGACTCAAATGAAATAAGGATAGGAATTGAAATTAGATCTAGAAATGGAAATGACAAAAATCGAAATTGATAAAAATACTACTTTATTGATCTAATCAAAATGAAGAACAAGATTCAAAGGTTTAATCTAATACAATAATTGAAATGGAACTAAACTTAATTAATCTACATGAAAAACTAGATCTAGAATTCATTAATGGAGGCTACTAATCTAATCTATTTCTAGGTCTAACTATCTACCATTAACTATCTACCATTAACAAAGAGCTAAGCTTTGGTTTTTATACTTTCAGATCCAAAAATCGTGCATGGGCTTGGAGCCATGTTTTGGGCCAGAGAATCAGGCCCAAAACCCAATTCTTTCAGTCCAAAAAGGCCTCTTCAGCTGCAGTTGGCTTCAACAGACTTTTCGTCCACTTCTGCTCCTCTGATTGGATCACGGCTTAAACCATTAGAAAGCTCTTTCCGAGACGATCGTTTTGACATAAGGTAGGCCCCATTCCGAGGTCTGAGTCCAAAGATACGGCCTTCGGAAGTTCTCACGACTTTGTGTGTCTTTGTTTTACGCCCCAGCGTCGACTTTTCAGCTTTTGGTAGGCTTTAGAAAGGCTTTGTCTTCTTGAATCTTGGCCTTTAATCACGGAACTCCTTAGTAACCGACCTTTGCTCCTTTATCTCACTAAAGTGGCACATTTCTGCACATAATGGACTTTGAAGCCTGAAATACATAAAATCACGTAATCAGTGTTAACTCTTAATTATTACTCACATAATTGGTCTAAAAGTATGACTGTTAAAGGGTTAAAACTACAGTTATGGGCTCTTATCAAACCACCCCCAAACAGCATTTTGCTTGTCCTCAAGCAAAGATGAGAAATTAGAATAAGTGACCAAAAATGGAGTTCTATCTACTCTCGTTTACTGAGTCGCGATTGCATTGACCATATCTGCAACAAGGCCTTAAACCACTAGGAATTTCCTAGTGGGCCGAGTTATAACCTCGTGAGAGTTTCCCATGAAGGTACTCACAAACTTCATCTATACTACAAACGACTAAGAAATAAAACTATTGTTTCCTTATTCATGCTCCAAATTATCTATACATCTCACTAGCTATGAACAAGAATAACCAAGTCAAAACCTAAGCTAATATATGCATAATAATCAATCATCTATAATAAACATATATACAATGAGTAATACTATGAAATGTCTAGCGGTCCCGTTTAAAAACTTCGAATAAGCGTCCTTAAGTAGGTTCTCACAATAATAGTCAAGATACAACACTCTGATTTTTCCACTCAAGTTTAGCTACTCTAGTGCTGTGATGGGCACACTTTACCTTACAATCTCAATGACAACAAGGAAGCGGAGTCGATCAAACACATGTGCCACTTACTATCACACTAGCCTATTCCTAATTGAGCTAGAGGTCTTTATTAGGTGTTTAGGGGATTAGGAGATGGTTTAAGAAGGAAGGAAATGGATATTCAAAAAGGACAAGTCCGAGATAATAGAGTTTTCATATTATGTAACTTAGAAAAAACTTGTTATTTTCTTTTACTTCTATACTTTGTTTCCATCCCTAGCCATATTTTTTCGTTTTTCTTTTCTTTGGCTTTTGACTCCCTTTTATTCTATTTTTGGAGTTTTTATTTTTTTTTTTTCTATTTTTTTTTTTTCCTTGGATGGAAACTTCTTTTTCTTTATTTTAAAAGCAATTAACTAACTTTTGTTTACACAAGTTTTCTCTTCTTCTTTCTTCCTCATTCTATTCTCGGACTTATTCTAAATTGGGTAGGTTGATTTATTTATTTTTTATTTTTGTTTTGTTTTGTAACAGGGATAAAGGGATTGTGGTTTATGAAAGGCTAAAGAAAGGCTCGAGGGGCTTACTAGTGGGAAATCATTCATAGGTTTGAATTTTTGGCTATATCGATCCAAAAGAGGGCCTAAATTCTCGCTTTAGGATATGGCATAGTGATCAAGCAAGTGGGCGTGTGATTTCTCTATCCGGATTTTACTTCTCCCTTGTGTCATTTCTCAAATGTTTTGCTCATATAAGGCTTTAGGCTATATTCTCACAGGATTTGTAGAATAAGTTACTCTAGCCTAGATTTCAAAACTACTTGCTAACAATCATAGATACTCATGTAATATATTTATAGATAGATGCAAAGATTATTACCTACATATTAACCTAAGTTTCTAACAATTATTCTAATGCAAAAGCTACATTGAGATTTCTAGATTGTTAAGAGCATAGAGAAGGAAAACAATACCACTATTCCTAAGTGTATAGCATGAACTTATTTATTTATATTTTTTGAATTTTTAAAATTTTAACTAGAAAACAAATGCATATTAACTCTATCTATATCCTAACAGATGCCTTAATTACACGTGTTTCTATGCCCCCAAACAAGAAGCATGCGTTGTCCTCAAAGCATTTAAATAAAGAGGGTAGGAAAAATACCATTGAAACGCGTGAAATTCAGGGATATCTGCAAAAGCAAAGTTAGAACGTACTAATATAGGTAATAAAAAACGGCCTTGACTCTATACGAGTTCTACCCATTATGGGGTTAACAAGAATGAAATTGCTTGGGACATAAGCAGACACTAACTAGAATGAAAACTTACCTTATCTCCCGCATTACTCATCATCTTCCTCATCCTCTTCTTCCATAAAGAAGTGAGGTTCCTTTGCGTCCTGCCATGCCATGATAATTTGCCAGGCTTCCCGCCATTTATCATCTATTATTGCTAACCTATTAAGAGCCACTTGAGTGCGGCCGAGGGTGTAAGGTGCAACCAGATGAGGTTGTATCCTCCACCCTTGCCAAGTCATTGCACGGAAAGATCGAATAATACTATTGGTGGGTGCGTGATACGATTAATGGGCCGTAATCCAATCCGTGAAGCGTGTACAAAAATAGGAAAGAAACATAGCATAATACGGGAAATCAGAACAGGCATAAGAAGGTACTTATGCCTCCTGCTATGGGCTCGTGCTAAACTAGACATCAAGGTTCGGGGAAGGTCATGACACACACGTCCCGTGGCTAAAGCAAGGAAGACGCTGCAAGTGGCATCATTCACAGAAGAAAAACGCCATTCCCCTAAAATGTTTAGCATGATCCAAAACATAACAGTTCCTATGTTCATGGACAGGCTACCAAAGGTGACGTTATATTCCCCTTGGTCCTCAATACGGAAAATGCCCGCGCCATACGACTCATGCAAAAACTCGTAAGTGTAGACATATATATTATCGACCCAATAGCACCATGGGTCTTGTATTTCAGCGGGCATATAGCCAGTCCAAGAACAAATGCTAGCAAGAACCTAGTAATTTCCATTGGTTCATTATCAATGTTGATGGAGAACACTTGTTCTCCATCTGGTCTTTCAAAGAAAATGCAGTTATCGTAAAAATAAGATGCTAGTGTTGGAGAATAAAGTGCATCCGGTCTTACCATAAGCGGCTCCCGATAATGCGAATGTGATAAGCCTCGCGAAACCAAGCACCATAAGTAGTGCTTTGGAACAAATCTTCGAAAGACTGTTCGGTATCAATGTTGGACATGTCATCTCAAAATTACGCCTCGGAAAAGCTGCAAATGATCCGGATACTACTGCAAAAACCGGAAATTCTGGTCCACGGAAGTCGGTCGAGTGAAAACGCTAGATAGGGCTTAAAGCGCTCTGAAGAAATTGAAATTTCTAGTGTTTGGCCGGTGGTCGCGCTTCAGCTTGGCACGTTGACAAAAACTCAGAAAAAATATCTGAAGCGAGTCGCTCTGTAGAAGCCTTGAAAAAGTCTTCGGAGTTCTTGAATCTCGGAAAATGAGCCGAAACGTGGGAATCGTGGGAGTGAAAGGTGAGTGATGGAGTTTAGGTGTGGTGTGAGTTGTGAGTGTAGATTGTATGAAGTTTATATAGGTTTTAAGTTGCTAAAATGGATCGGGAAGTTGCCAAAACTAATTCTGGCGGTTTCGGAAATCAAAAATTTCCAAACCCGCGGAAACAACTCATTTCCTTGATTCTAATTCAAACCCAGTATCTTTTAGGTTGATTTTATGATAGAATGTACCTATTTAATCTAGATTTCATCCTACCATGATACTTATTCATTTATATGCCTAAACAGCCATATTTTCACCTTGACTCCGCCAGAATAAATTCTAACACACGGGTTATATAAAACTCATCTTTGGAATAGATAAAACCACCCCAAAACAAGTTGGGAAGGTGGGGTCAATATTAAACAACCACGATAATGAAAATAACCCATTATATTAAAAATAATTCATTCGAGTACATTTCACTACAAAATTCAAATTACGGAAATAAACTTACATAAAAATAAATGATAATGAAACTACAAATAAAACATAAAACATCAAACTATACTATCCCTAGCTACTCCAGAACTGGTAGCGGAGGGCACACGGTCCGAGATCGCTCCCGAGCTCCCGATGGACCAGCACCATTCGCCTTTTCGGGCGACGGGCATGTCTCGAGGGTGTATCCTCGGAAGGAGAATCCCGGTGAGGTGGGAATCGTGTCGAAGATCGTTCGGGCGGTCGGTGAAGCTTCTAGCTTCGACCCTCATCTGTTCCCACCTCTCGCCTCTCTTTGGAGTACGGACCTCCGAAGTTATGATGCATCGTTGCTGCCGAGTCCTGAGGTCTTCGCGAGATAGTGTTGGCGAACGCATGCCACGATGAATCACAGCCATGCATTCTGCATCTGACCAGCACCTCTCCAAGGCATCTGCGTCAAAACACGTCAAATCCTCCTCATCCTCCAAGGCATTCTGATTTCCCCCAGCCTCCTTGGCATTCTCCTCTCCACCAGCCTCTTCTTCTTCTTCTCTATCCTCAGCCAACCTCCAAACCTGTTGGACACACTCCCTATAGATGCGAGGGTTACGGTGGAGGGTGATGTATGTCCGATCAGTCGCCTGAGGTGCTCTCAACTTCAGCATGATCTTTGTTATCAACACAGGGAGAGGGGCAACAGACTTCCCTACTCCCCTAATCATGCTAGCGAAAACTCCAAGATCTGAACTTCGTACTTCGCTCTGGAGTATCCATAAGATATGGAGGCGATTCAGGCCGATATCGGCTGACCTTCTCCTTCCCCGGGCGTTGGACCAATCCATCGAGCTGCGGCCAATTGGTTTGGTCCTAAGGAAACTGTCGAACACAATGCGATCTCGCATTGTAGTCGCCTCAATAACCGTCCTCGTGCATCAATGGCTCTACCCCATTATGTTGGGACTCCTGCAGGGTGACATCCGGATGGATTCTGGGGAATGACTAGAATCTTAGCCAACAACCGATCGTCACTTCCTTCCGCTCTTACCACAACAAAAAATCCTAGTCCCTTCCAACTCCCTCAGTATCGTAGAACCGTCGACTAAATCCTCGTGGTAATAGGCTTCCGGTCGAGTACCGAAGCTATTCAGATCTCGATCGATCATTTTAAATCACCGTAGAACGGCGCGAAGTGGTCGGCGGTAAAAGCTTGCTCTGGCAAAATTCGGCGTTGTTGAGCCATTAGAAGTTTGGAATGTAGTGGGGGTTTAAATGTGATGTGGTGGTGGGATTTTAATAGACCGGTTGAAACAACCAGTGGTGGTGGTGGAGTGGTAGCGCGGCAGCACCAAAATTTGATATTTTGGTGGATTTTTGGTGATGTAATTTGTTGGTAGTGGTGGTTGGACGTGTTTGGAGTCGATTTGGGTTGAGTATACATTTTGGGCGTGGGTTAATTTTTGTTTTCTTTATATTTTGATTTTGTTTAGGTTTTGTTTGGAGCTTGGGCATTAATGGCGGATTTGGGGAAGAAGATCGCGACTGTTGGCTAAGGTAAGGGCGCGGTCGCGCTGTCGGTGGGCGCGGGTTGGGCCCAAGCCCAAATCGAAATTTTTGATTTTTTTCGATTTTTCGCAAAACTTCAAATCAAAATTGCCGCCGTTACCGGTCCGATTTTTGCGAATGAGATATGGAAATGATCAGGAGAGAATTTCCAATCCAATGATCCATAAAACACTCTATTCCGACCGTGGATGACATATAAGATACTGGAAAACGCCTCGAAGTACGTGCATGACGTATGTTATGCGAACAATTGGACTTTAAAATCATGGATTATGTCAACCCGAATCGTTATACAATTAAACGGCCTAAACAACTCTACTGGGATATAAACATTCTAGGACGGAAACACGAACACCCCACCACCAAACAAATTTTTTACAACGAAGCTTAGAAAATTTGTTTTTAGCAGTGGGTCTTTTAAAGTCAGATTCCCGAGACTTCCTATATATATATATTTATTTTTAATTTTAAAAAAAAAACAATAAACAAGAAGGACATAATTCACCCCATAGAGAAACATGACTCAAAAATCCGAGAAAACATGCAAGAGTGGAAAACGTGAATTATGTTTAAACGTGGACTTAGGTTCCGGTACTTCTGACCACACACACTCCATAGAGGGGCCGGTTACCTTAATGGTGCACTCACAAATATATGGAAATGAAAGGAAATGCACCAAACACAAAAGTTGAGTCGTTTATAGTCAGATACTCAAGACTTATCCAAACATATGTATGAACATGCAGTTTACCATATATCAACAACCGAAATAGTTGTGGATCATTCCATAAATAAATATCACAGAAAACATATCCAAACACAATCAAGCACCAAGATTTCCTATGACGCAACCTAGTAAAATGAAAGCGAAGTCGGATAACCCTATTACTTAACCTAGCATGCACCTTTTTTTTCATTTTTGAACGAGAGGGTGTCTTAGTGAATAAGTGTGGAAGAGTGAATGGTTGTGGAGAATATGGTGGATATGTTGTAGAGGGAAAGCATGGAAAAAATGAGGATGTGGGTTTAGCACAAAACTCATTCATAGTGTAGGTAGGGACTGTCTCAAGTCTGAAAATGAAGGTGTCACACGCTTTTGTCTTCTGAAGTATTTGTTTACTAAGTGAATTTAAAAAATTATGAAGCACCGAAGAAACAACAGGATCTAGTGCAAACTCGAGATTCCTTTGAAAGGGCGGAAGGAGGGGAGTCGAGGTGGATGTTGTACAAAGTAGTTCTTGATAGGGTGAATCATCACCTGCTCTAAGAAACTCATCGAATTGCTCATCTAGATTAGTCATATCCACGTTACTATGATAGTCCTCTATATCTTTGAGAAAATCATCTATCTCCTCCTCATCCGTAATATGTGTATCGACTAGTGTAGGAATGGAAATGTTGGAGTCTGATCTTCCAAAGGAAAGAAATTTGGGCATATGATTATCAGGGAACGTGTTGTTGAAATAATCTCGAACAAAGCTCTCGATCATGCTAACCTCTCCATCCATAGACGAATCGGGTAACCGTGTCTTTTTGTTTTAAAAACATTGACTTCAACACAAGATGGCCAAAAAGACATGGACATTGAACCATCGCGGCAATTAATGAGCGCGTGGCGGTTGCCGAAAAAGGGCGCCCTAAGATTATCGGAACGAGTCGTTAATCGACTTACGTATCGAGGATGACAAAATCAGCGGATAGTAAAAATCCTGAATTTTTACGAGAACATTTTCGGCGACACCCTTAGGATACTTAATAGACCGATCGACTAATTGCAACATCATTTTAGTGGGTTGCATCTCGTCCTAGACCTATTTGTCTATACAAGTAAAACAGAGTAAGTTAACACTAGCCCCCGTGTCTAATAACGCGGTCGTCAGATAAGAATCTCCTAAGGTGCATTATACAGAGGACTGACCGAGTCCTTGTACTTAACAATTCCATTATGTTCAGATAGAGTTGGGAATTGTTACGTTAAAAAGCGTCTTTTGGTATATTGGTCTTACGCCTAGTAGTACACAATTCCTTAAGAAACTTAGCATGGTGTGGTAGCTTTTAATAGCTTCGAGGAAGGGAAGGTTTATAGTTAGATTCTTGAAAACGTCCCCTAATTTCCTCATAATTTGTATCCCTAGTTAACATGGCTAATTTTTTGTGGAAACGGCGGTTTCTGTTTATATTTAGCAATGGTATCACCTGGATGTTTAACCGTGGCTTCCTATTTCTTAGGTTGTGTTGTAACTGGTACCTCTACAGTGGTAGGCTCTTCAGTTTCTATTTCATTATCTAGTAAAATAGCAGGTGTAGGGGCTACTGGTGGGGTAACTATAGGCATAGTTACTTTGTTATTAACCAGTTTGCCAGAACGGAGAGTGGTGATGGCCTTTAGCTCACCTACATTTTCATATTCATTACTAGTATTATCGGTTACCTCAAAGGCTGTATTTGTTGTTTTAGGATTAGGTATTTCGTGACCTGGCAACACACCTTTGGGTTGGGCTTTATCTTGAGCCAACTGTTTGGTTAAATTATTAACGGATTGTAGAAGCTGTTGGTTAGATTGAGCCATGGTTTGGAAAAGTTTTTGGCTCACTTGTATGAAGGTGTCAAGACGATCTGGTTGTGTGAGTGTAGTACTCACGGGTGGTGTGACTGGAACTATTTCCGGAATTATTTATGGGTGGATTTTGATAGTTATTATTTACCTGAACGATACCTCTATTAGCATTATAATTATTATAACTACCTTGACTTTGTGCTTGACCTTGTCGAGGTTGCGCTTGGTTGTTATAATTATTAAAATTACCCTGACCCTGTCCTTGTCGTAGTGGGGCTTGGTTAAAGCCGTCGTGGGCCTAACATATTGATTATTGTACCGCTTGAGGTGTGGCGTTTTGGTTATTTCTCCAACCGAAGTTGGGATTTTGTCTCCAAAGAGCGTAGGTTCACTATTAATGGAACAAGCCTGTTCATAGGCAATAGGACAGTGTGAGTCGAGATGCTCAGGGCTCCAACAGAAACTACATGGATTTGAATTTACATTCATGATGGGGATTGGCTTTTATTGTACAGAAATGGCCTCTACCTTTTTTGTGAGGGATTCAATTAGAGTTTTAAGCTCAGGATCTTATTTAACCTCAAACATACTGGTAGCCTTAACTGTTGAAGAAGAACTAGCGGAGCGGGAGTAATCGTCACTACCCCCCCAATTAATATTACGCTTAGTTTGATCTTCCAAAAATTTATATGCCTCTGAGGCTCCTTTACTTAAGAAACTACCCCCATTTATTATGTCTAGGACTTCTTTATGGTAGTGTAGAAGTCCTTTGAAAAAGGCACGAACTAACGTGTCTTTCGCTAAATTATTATGTGGACACTCTATAAGGAGATCGGTGAAACGATTCCAAGCCTCTGAAAATGATTCATGAGGATTTTGTCGAAAGAAATGAATCTTGGAAAGCATCTCATCCGTCTTTAGGGGTGGGTAAAATGTTCCATAAACAAATGAACAAGTTTAGCCCACGAGTCCACGATTAGGCTTGGGCGATTAACCAAGGCGCCGCCTTATCGGCCAAGGTGAAAGGGAATACCCTTAATTTAATTTGTTCCGCATCAACCGTAGGATGGTGGAATGTTGTTAGGACTTGTTCAATCCTACGCGTGTCTTGCTGATAAGGTTTTCATAGTCTAATCCATGAAAAAGCGGGTAACAAATTAAAATATTTGGGGATTCGAAATCCCCAATTGGTCTGCTAGAACGATGCAAGATTTGGGGCAATCGCTCAAGGCTTTGTAGAAGTCGAGAGAGGAGTCTCTTCTTCGGCGTCGGGCATTGTGTCGGTGATGTGTGTGAAATAGTAGCTAGAGGTGTAGTGGTTGGTATACTAGATAGACTTGATTGTTGATGTTGTTGTGTATTTACGTTCGGTGTTTTGTTCGCCGGACCTTAACCTCATACAAGGCTAAGACCAAACTTAGCTAAACACGTCAACACTCCAAACAATTACGATATACTAGTATAAACCTCTAACGAGGAGATCGCGAGGTGGAAGAAAGGAATACCTGACTGCGTCCTTGCTTAAACATGAATAGCGTCTTGTTTTACGCGTGTTCGGTGTATATAACAGGTTAGAACACTGAAAAATATGAAAAATCAAAGTTCGAATCAAAACTGTCGAAATCCGGAAAAATTAACAAAGGGCGCGGGTGCGCTCGGATAGGGCGCGGTCGCGCTCCGGGTAATTTTCAAATTACAGTGTTTTTAGGGGGCGGGTTAAATCTCTTTGCTCCAGTATAGAGGCGCTTGTGCGCTCTACTAGGGCGCGATGCGGTCGCTTATGTTTTTTTCCGAATTTTCCAACGTTGAATCGGATAACCACAGTATGAATCAAACACGGGTGGGTGGGTGAAATGGGACTTTAAGAAAAGTACTAACACTACGAAAACAATACGAAAGAGAAACTAAGATGGCAGCGGCGCCATACGATAAACGTAAAAAGATTACTTTTACTAATGAATAAAGCGATGAAACTCTAAACGTAAGTAAAACTAAAACTAATTTACGTGTCTATATTTATCAAAGATTTCTACTCTCAATCCTATGAGATATAGTGGAGTACAGTGATTCATTCCACTCCTAGTCCTTCCGCATGTTAATGTTCTCTAAGTATAAGTATTCAACTCTTAAAGTCTAATGAGAGATTTATGAAAAGGCAACTAGACTACGATGCAACTACCCACAAGATGCACTAGTCGACTATTAGAACAACTAAGGGAATGCTACGTTGATTCTATGATAAGGAGTTAGAGGGGATTAATTCCACCTTAACTTCGACTTAATCCTATTAACGAATTTAATCGTCAAACTAATCCGAATGAATCGCCCATAGAAACAATTTGGTTCTTCCTAATCCCTAATTACACATGGCATTCCTACCAATTCATAACTAGCATGTGAGCGATTAAACCCATTCTCATGGTGAACTAATCGTTTCTAGAGTGGAAAGGAAATTACGGCGATTCTCACGATATTCGAATCAAGTTTTCATCAAGGCTTCTCAACCCCCTCTAATGGAGGTTTAGCCGAGAATCATTACGCAATCATCATTTCGATTACATTGAAACTAAACATGATATAAAGAATTGAATTTTACTTAATTAAACAATAATGAAATCTAATTTAATGACTCAAATGAAATAAGGGCGAGGAATTGAAATTAGATCTAGAAATGGAAATGACAAAAATCGAAATTGATAAAAAATACTACTTTATTGATCTAATCAAAATGAAGAACAAGATTCAAAGGTTTAATCTAATACAATAATTGAAATGGAACTAAACTTAATTAATCTACATGAAAAACTAGATCTAGAATTCATTAATGGAGGCTACTAATCTAATCTATTTCTAGGTCTAACTATCTACCATTAACAAGGAGCTAAGCTTTGGTTTTTATACTTTCAGATCCAAAAATCGTGCATGGGCTTGGAGCCATGTTTTGGGCCAGAGAATCAGGCCCAAAACCCAATTCTTTCAGTCCAAAAAGGCCTCTTCAGCTGTAGTTGGCTTCAATAGACTTTTCATCCACTTCTGCTCCTCTGATTGGATCACGGCTTAAACCATTGGAAAGCTCTTTCCGAGACGGTCGTTTTGACATAAAGTAGGCCCCATTCCAAGGTCTGAGTCCAAAGATACGGCCTTCGGAAGTTCTGACTTTGTGTCTTTGTTTTACGCCCGTCGACTTTTCAGCTTTTGACTGGGCTTTAGAAAGGCTTTGTCTTCTTGAATCTTGGCCTTTAATCACGGAACTCCTTATTAACCGACCTTTGCTCCTTTATCTCACTAAAGTGGCACATTTCTGCACATAATGGACTTTGAAGCCTGAAATGCATAAAATCACGTAATCAGTGTTAACTCTTAATTATTACTCACATAATTGGTCTAAAAGTATGACTGTTAAAGGGTTAAAACTACAGTTTTGGGCTCTTATCAGTATCAAAAAGTGGCAAATTGATGTTTTTTTGCATTCGCCATGATTTGGCATGGCAAATAGGGCTATCAAACACAGCCTAAGTATGGTATTAAATCGTGAAAAAAGTGGTTAAATGACTTGCTCTAGTCTAATTTTTTGTTTTGCACACATATAGATAATAATACTCGCATCAACGCAACCATTATTTAAATAATACGAACTCTTATATAGTTTCACTATATATTAAAAAAAACATCACTTGCTTATTTTATCTTTAAAGCAATAGCTTATTCTAAGGAACTCGATGAAACACATATATATTAAAATTTCAAGAAGAGGGTTGCGTTACTAACTTGATTTTCACAGTCGGGGTAGCTTCAAACACAGCCTACAAAATTAAGGAAAGAAAAGATAAAAGAGTTAAAGGACTAATTAAAGAAAGAATCATTAATCACAAAAAGAATTCGTCCGCAACAAACAAACAAAATACGTACCAACCAAGTCTTTTGGTAGGCTACTGCATGAACGATGGTGAGAGTAGGCTTCCAACATAACTAAATATATTGTGAAACACAAACTTAGATTTTAGTTTACATTCTGTAACTGAGTTTTGTTTTGGGTCATACAACAGTAGTTGGCCTTCATCTTTCCTAATTATAATCTCTCCACTCTTTGACAAACCTATTGGATGCAAGAATTTAAACGACACAGACATCTTGTTTTTTCCAACTTTAAACAACTTCGTCCAAGAACCGGCAACACCATATTCTCCCATGTCCCAAATATCAACTTCCTTTGCGTGGAACATATAGAACAAAGAAAGTAATCCACCCAATTCTCCAAGACTCACTCTGACCTCACCCGGATGAGACAGATAATTAACATCCAAATCCGGCAATTGCATCTCATAAAAATGCTCGTCCTTGAGATCAAAACAAATAGTAACACCCTTCGATTCAAGAGATTAGAATCCACCAATACTTTTAATCTATGACCTTCTGCTTCATGGTTGTTCTTACAAGTACACTACAATTAGGCAATCGAGCGAGTGCCAATGCCCTTTTGGATGAAACATCGTTAACAATTAACTCTACTTAAGGTTGTTCTTATGTTTATGCTATTAATATCTTCTTTTTTTTCAGTAAGCTCGGGCAGCCATTCAATGTATTACCAAGAGCAACATCAAGGAGTACTTCCTAATAGGGTGGCCATTCAATGAATCACCACTTAAGGCAAACACAAAGAATACTTCCCCTAGGCAGCCACTCCCTGAGCTACCCCTTCTAAGGCAACACAAAGAATACTTCCCTAACTCTAAAGAATTACACTACTAGAAGAAAAGTAAAGAACACTAGCATGATATTAATATTGCAAAACATAAACCCTATTCTATACTTCCATCCCCTGGTGTGGGCAATGGAACTAATAACTAAAAACATAAAGAACTAACCTGATTGAAGAACACCATGAACCAGAAGAATCATTAAACCTTAAGCACCGGCTTCATCTTCTCCCTTGAAGGAGAAGATTAGCCTTCCATAAAGAAGGAAGAACACGAAGAACGAGAAGAAGAAGAGTTGAAGAACATAAGACTAGAAAAACTAATTTATTAAGACTTCGACTAGTTAAAACCGATCTTTTATTATTAATCTCTCTCTCAAGTTAAGGAGACAAGAATATAAGTGAATTGGCCCATTACATGAGGCACTTAGGTCCTCTATTTATAGGGGTTACAATGAGTTCTAGAAGCATTCCAAACCGTCATTTGTTTCCTAATACAAATAGGTTTCTTTTCAGAGTCCGACTTAGTCTTCAAAACGAGAAGGAATTGGCTACAAGATGTCGATTCATGCGTGCGGGCGCATTATCCATCGTCCCAGACTTAATCAATGCATCACGGGCCGCTGATCTATCGTCCCAGATGCAATCAATCGTCTGGGCGCCGATCCATCGTCCCCGGGCGCATAAGCCGATTTTCTCTCTTACGCTTCTATCCTTTTATCCTCTTTTGCGGGCTTTGGTCTAAGCAACGAATCCTTTGGCCTTGGGCTTCCAAATAGACTTTAAAATAGGTCCAAGTCGCATATTTAATAGCTCCAATTCCTTGCCCTTCTCCATGATTGTCCACGGACCTCCCATGTGATCATTGATGCTCCGAATTGCTTCGTTTTACCCCATTTTCTCTAATATTCTACAAAACTCTCTTTTTTCACTGTAGAATCTTAAAACACAACTTATAAATACTATTAGTCCACTAAGATGGCTAAACAAGAGGCATAATCGAGGGTTAAATAGCACTTTTTGAGCACTTATCACAACTCCCAACTAGCCTTTTGCTAGTCTCTTAGCAAATAAGATAAAAATAGATAAGTGATCAAAATCACATCCTAATAACAAAAATAAAATCCTAACTCATTTTCGCGGCATCGCGATTGCATTTACCATATGCAACAAGGCTTTAAACCTTTAAGTTCCCCAAAAGGACGAAGTTATAGTCTCGTGAGGGGTTTTCGGTGATATACCCACAAAATCAATCAACAAAGATGTTTAAGAATGATAGTATTTTTCAGAGAGAGAAATTCCTTACCCACTTAGTGCTTACCCCAATAGATCTCCATTGCTAACTACATTTCTGCAAAGACTCATATTATGATGGGAGATAGTAAAATTGACAAAATTCTCAATCAAGGCTTATGTGTGTACTTAGTCAATCTCCTATACTCTCCTATCCAAGAAACGGAATCCTAGTTTACCATAGGTAGATAATCTCGACTTTCAATCCTCACCGGTCATACTCTCGAGAAAAAGAATCTCTCGGAAGATGGTCTACTATTTTACCTCATGTATGTGGGGAAAAGAATAATGCATCTGAACATCCCACATACTACCTTGAAAAACAGACTTCGAATAAAATTAGTCTCATGGAAAGAATGTCAATCACATATGAAGTGTCGGGTCCTTCACTTTAGCATCCTCTCACCTATTCTAGACTTCGTACCATACTGTAATGATAAGTCATGGGTTGTAACTTGGCATGGGTATTGGTTTATGAAGGAAAGGTAAAAAGGATTCTAAGGTTGTTTCTGAAAATACTAAGGGTTTTGCTTCTTTCTTTGGAAGATTTCTTCAAATTTTGTATTGCAGAGAAAATTCTTCCTTTATCTTAGATTTTCCATCCATTCTGTTCAACTTTTTTTTTTTTTTTTTTTTTTTTTTTTTTTAAAGCTCAATGGTATATCCTTGATTAGCACTGGATATGCTTGTTTTCCACTAACTTCTTTCACTTTGAACAGAATGATGGACTTCATTGTATCTCTCTGATATTTCCTTGTAATCTTCCTTTTGTGGTCTTTCTTCCTCCTTGTGCCCCTCGTATTCTCAGAAACATATGGGTATGGCTGATAAAGATTTTGGCTATATTCCTTGTCTGGAGTTGGGTGACGGGTAAAAGGTTTTATGAAAGAAAATGGTTTATTGTAAGGCTCAAAAGGGTTTAACTTGATGGTCCTACTAGGTGGGATAAAGGCTGAATGGGTTCACTACTTGACTTATCAGTATGATACTCTGTTTTGAATAGACTACAAGACCTAATGGCTATCTCCCCAGTTGATGTCACTTCGTGATTAACCAAATTAAAGAATAATGAGACTATATTACAACGACATAAAGAACTGAAAGATGATGAGTCACTAAGACTCGGATTTTTCATAAGAACTCTCCAAAAAATGAGTATAAAGCTCAAGTCTCACGGGCTAAGTCTAAAAATTCTACTTTCAGTTTACTAGGGGTTTAAATCTCTCTTCTAGCAAAAGTACACAAAACCCGACCAAGTATTATGGTGGTGCCTTGATAAAGAATTCTATCAATAAGAACTATGTCCGAGCATAATAAATAGTCTAAGCGGTAATGAAATCAATAATATCAACTATCTATCAAACTCACACTAAGCAGTATAGAATCTATATCCCAGACTCATCATTAAAATTCATTTTTCTCATGCTACTGATATAGAAACAAAAATATTTTTGTTTTTGAAAACTAATTTTCGAAATTCATTTCTCAAGTATACCCTCCCCCTACTTATGCATGCATTGACTTCAATGTATAAAGAAGTAAATGAAATGGATGAGAAAAAAGGTAGGATATTACCATTGATGCCGAATATCAATATTAGTTCAAGAAACAAATTTTTAGGTCTTTTTACGTCAGATCCCCAAGACATAATGTGAGTCTTTTAAAGTCAGATCCACAAGACTAGAATTCCCATTCCAAAACTGATCTCTCAACAACATGCTTACTTCCTATAGACATTTTATACTCGGTCTACTAGAGTTATGAGACTTTGACTCCGGCGCTTGCAACTCCTCTCAGTAAAGGACAAAGTTATGAAAATTTGAGGGCCTACTATCGGTGGCACTTATACTAATGAGATCCTAAGGAGTCAAGCTTACGACGCTTGGCTTTCCTCATGCAAAAACTTAAACTAGACAGAGTAACAGGTTCAAAAGACATAGAATGTAATCTTTAAGGTGTGTAGGTAACTTACCCCAATTTTCCGCTTCAACAATTGGTCCGATAAACCGGATCCTTGAGAAAAAATGGCCTCCACGCCTCCAATGGGGTAACTCCGAAAAGGCTTTAGTCGATGAGCATTGTGACTTTGAAACGAGTCCTTCTCTTTATATCTTCTACTTCAATAGCTCCAAAAGGTGTGACATGTCTTACTATAAACGGTCCCGGCCCCATCTAGATCTCACTTTCCAGGGGAAAATTTCTAGACGAGAGTTGTAGAGACGGAACCTTTTGTCCAGTTCAAATTCTCTCTTTAGAATTCTTACGTCATGTAATGCTTTAGTCTTATCCTTGTAAATCCTCGACTTATCATAAGCATCACTTCTCAATTCCTCTAATTCACTGATCCGAAGCTTCCTCCTTTCTCCTGCTTGATCTAGGTTGAAATTCATCTCTTTCATTTTGCCCAATAGGCTTTATGTTCTAACTCAACGAGTAGATGACACGCTTTTCCATATACCAAGCGATAGAGGGACATCCCTATGGGTGTTTTGAATGTTTGCTCAGTATGCCCATAGTGCATCTTGGAGTCTAAGAGACCATCTTTCCTAGATGGATTTCTTGTCTTCTCGTAATACTCTTGATTTCCCTATTCAAACTTCGCTTGACCATTAGTCCGAGGATGATATGGTAAAGCTAGCTTGTGAATTACTCCATACTTTGCCATAAGATTCCCAAATACACGGTTCTGAAGTGAGAACCGTTATCACCGATGATGGCTCTCCGGTGTTCCAAATCTTGGTAGAATGTTCTTCTTCGTCCACGACGACTTTATGATCGGCGGTCTTCGTAGGAACTGCTTCAATCCATTTTGAAACATAGTCCACAGCAAGTAGAATGTAGGTGTAACCAAAAGAAGGAGGAAATGGTCCCATGAAATCTATACCCCATACATCAAAGATTTCTGAGATAAGGATCGGTTGTTGAGGCCACTCGAACCTTTTCGAGGTTTTACCCAGAAATTGGCATCTCAGACATGCTTTGCAATAAATATTTGCATCTTTAAAAAGAGTAGGCCAATAGAATCCAGCTTGTAATACCTTGTCTGCAGTACGTTGCGGGCCAAAGTGTCCTCCGCAAGGCTGATCATGACAGAATGATAGAATGGATTCCTGTTCCAATTATGGGATGCATCTTTGAATAATTTGATCCGAACACTTCTTGAATAAGTATGGATCATCCCAAAAATAATATCTGGCCTTTGAGTAGAATAAATATTTTTCTTGTTTGCTCCAATGTGATGGTACCTTGTCGGTCACAAGATAATTTGCAATGTGGCTATACCATGGCACTTCTAATATACTGAACAACTGTTCATCAGGAAAAGTCTCACAGATTTGTAAATTGTCTTCCGTATTCTCCACTAGCAATCTAGAAAGGTGATCAGCAACGACATTCTCTGTTCCTTTCTTATCACGTATCTCCAAATCAAATTCTTGTAAAAGTAGTATCCATCGGATCAATCTTGGCTTGGCATCCTGCTTAGCGAGTAAATGACGCAAGGTAGCATGGTCAGTATAGACAATCACCTTTAAACCTATCAGATATTGTTGGAATTTGTCAAGAGAATAGACGACGGCTAAGAGTTCCTTCTCAGTGGTAGAATAATTAATTTGAGCTCCATTTAGAGTCTTGCTAGCATAGTAGATTGCATATGGAACTTTCTTGTCTCTTTGTCCTAGAACGGCTCCTATAGCATAATCAGATGCATCACACATGATTTCAAATGGCTGACTCCAATCGGGCGCACGAATGATTGGTGCTGAAGTTAGTGCTTCCTTTAACTTCATAAAAGCTTCAACACATGATGTATCAAAATCAAAGACAATATCTTTCCCTAACATATGTGACAGCGGTCTTGCAATTCTGCTGAAATCTTTGATAAATCGACGGTAGAATCCCGTGTGACCTAGGAAGGCACGGATATCTTTGATAGTTCTCGGTTTGGGTAGATCCTTTATAATATCAATCTTCGCTCGATCTACTAGAATTCCTTCCTTTGAAACTTGGTGACCTAGCACTATCCCTTCCTTTACCATGAAGTGACACTTTTCCCAATTCAGAACTAAGTTGGTATCGCAACAACGTTTAAGGACTAAGGAGAGATGGTGTAGGCAATCCTCAAAAGATGATCCAAAAACTGAAAAATCGTCCATAAAAACTTCCATGTATTTCTCCACCATGTCGTCAAAAATACTCATCATGCATCGCTGAAAAGTGGCGGTGCATTGTATAGACCAAAAGGCATACGACGGTAGGCTTAATGTTCGAATGGACATGTGAATGTGGTCTTCTCTTGGTCCTCGGGGTGAATATGGATTTGAAAATATCCCGAGTAACCATCAAGAAAGCAGATAGTAAGCTTGTCCAAATTAATCTTTCTAACATCCGATCGATAAATGGCAATGGAAAATGGTCTTTCCTCGATCGCTATTCACAAATTCCTATAATCGATGCAAACTCTCCATCCAAATTAATCCGGTTGGAATCAACTCATTGTTCTCGTTCTCGATCACTGTGGTTCCGGACTTCTTTGGCACAACTTGAACTGGACTAACCCATTGACTATCAGAAATAGGGTAGATAATGCCGGCGTCAAGGAGTTTGACGACCTCTTCTCTAACTACTTCCTTCATTTTCGGATTAAGCCTCCTCTGTGGTTGCTTAGAAGTCTTGGAATCCTCTTCCAGATGAATCCTATGTTGAACTATCATAGGGCTGATCCCCTTGATATCATCAATTGTCCAACCTATAGCTGACTTGTGTTCCTTTAAAAGTGCTACTAACTTGGATTCCTGCTCCTTAGTCAAATCTGATGCAATGACTACTGGGTAGGTTCCCAAATCTCCCAAGAAAACATACTTGAGTGTAGACGGTAAAGGCTTCAATTCTAGCTTAGGTGGCTCCTTCTTAAGCTCTTTAGGTGGTCCATCAAGCATAGGTGATTCAAGCTTTTCTTTGAACTTGATGTCATCCATGACGGTGATGAATCAAAATCGCATTGATTGACTCAACACTAAGTTCCTCACAATCTGAAGTCTGCCGTCGAGCTTTCAATAACTTCGCCAGCCAGGATATGAATGAGTCGATAATCCCGTGCTAACGCTTCAATCATACAAACCTCGTTCACGCGACACATACTTCCCGTGGTTGCGTTTTGTAACATATGGAAAACATTGGTCTCGACTTTCATATTACCAAAGGATAACGCCATATTACCGTTTTGACGGTTGATGAGTGCATTTGCGGTGGCCAAGAATGGTGCGCCTAGAATGATTGGTATCTACCTACCGGATGTAGGTTACGTATCGAAAGTACTATGAAATCAACCGGATAATAGAAATCTTCGATTTGACTATGACGCGTCTTCAATTAGTCCTCTAGGTATCTTCACCGATCTATCGCCAACCGTAAAGTAACATCATCGGTTTTAGATCCTTCAAGCCCAACTTCTCGAGACAAAATATGGTAGAAGATTCACACCGGCACCCAAATCTAATAAAGCTTGTTCCTCCAAAGAATCTCCATTACTCATGTAGCAGTTGGACTTCCGGGATCTTTCGGTTTCCACAACCGATAGATTTTGTAGGTAATGATGAACATCTTTGGCGATAAAAGCTTCTTTCGAATGTTGGTCTTCTTCTTTACTAGATCTTCGGGAACTTGGCATAAGAGGGAACTTGCTTGATAGCGGTCGAAATGGGATATTAATCGCAAATTCTGAAATACATCGCAAATCTCCTTGTCTTGGTCATCTTTTCGGTATTCACTAGTTTGAAGGAAACTGGTTTGGGCGGATTCTTCAATATCGGTTCTCTTCTTTTTGGCTTCGTTGGCTTGGTAACAATTAGTGGAGTGACAAGTGGAGTCACTCGTGATGGCTTCTTCTTACTTACTTCCCGCGTAGTTCCTTCAACTTCTTTTTTAACGGTTTCTTGACATGTGGCACAACACTAGATATATCCGAATGTTAGAATCAGGTGGGATGGTGGGGACATAAGTTACCTTAGGCTCCACAAAATCTTTTCCCCGTTCATAGACAATCTTGTTATCAACTTTCTTGCGACCTCAGTGGTGACAGAATTGACTTGGGCATTCGGAAAGTAATCTCCGGGTTATCCACCGCAAGATACCTCTTCCTTTCGGATTTGGCTCGGCCGGCTTGGTAATGCTCCTTTTGATCTCTCTGTCAAGGCGCGTTGATTTGCCCTATCGGCCTTGAATGACACTAAAGTTATTCTCCAACTTCGGGTTCTTTTGATTTGTCCGTTTTATTTCGTTGACAATGGTGGTGATAGCTTCTTCCGGATGTGGGATAACCGCTTTGCTCGGGCCGAGGCGTAGGGCAATATATCCACTCATAAGATCCGTACTAACTCTCTGTTTGTGTTGGCTTGGTATTGTTGGTTCCGGTATGACCGTTGATTTACGTATGGTTCTTTGGCGGTTTTGGAACCGATCTTGGTTATTCGAACCGATTTGGTGATTCTCAAATCACGGAGGAAAATTCCTCGATTTGTATTTTGTGGCTTCCAATAATTACGTCCCTCGATTGAACTGGTTATTTCTTCCTAAAGAGTTGATACTACATGCCTCTGCATTAGTATCCGTGATAATCTGAACACTCTTCATGGTGTGGCCCTTCATCGAAACATAGCTCACAAATGGTATAACAAGGCTTGGATGGGTGAGGTTTAGCTTGGAAATTGTTTGGTTTTGGAGGATTCATGGAGAACTGATCAAACTTCTTGTTCAGATTTTCAAGTCCCGTTGATAGGCTTGCCATAATTGATAGCATTGCTTGATTTGGGTCTTCTTGAATTTGGTTGCCAAATTTCTTCTAAGCACCCTCCACTCTAGCTACGTCCTCGTTGCTAGTACTCCATTGTTGAGTGTCTTCACTAAATTCTCGAAAAGTTGTAGGCTTCCTCTCCATCCAATGATGTAAACTTACCTTGATGCATTGGTATCATCATCCGCTTGTTCATAGTAGAAAGTCCTCGAAAAGAAAAAATGAGCCATTGTGCTCTTATCATAACCATGATGTGGACATGAGACTAGCAAATTATTGAATTTCTCCCAGCTTTGATGATATTCTTCACCACCTTCCCTTTGAAATTGTTGATGGCTTGCTGCATGGCATCATGCTTTTTCCTCAGTGGGTAGAACTTGTTCATAAACTTTGTTCTCAACTTCTCCCAGTTGTTGATTGAATTGATCGGTCAGGCAGCTAACCATTCGGATGCTTTACCTTCGAGGGAGAGTGGAAAAAGAATTAACTTGATACTCTCATCCCCGATATTCTCGGTTCTTGAAAGTTCCGAGGATCGATAGAAATTTGTTCATGTGAACATAAGGTCAACATTATCGAACCATTGAACTTTGGAAGCATAGAGATTACTTGATGCTCTAAGTTCAAATTGATTAGCTTCGCCTCTCGAAAAACAATATCGGCCATGGGTCTCCAATAATTGGCGAATAGAAGTCGCTCAGCTTCTTCCTCTGTTGTGCTTGTATGGGTGGGATAGCTTCAGGATTATTGGTGTCCAAAACACCTCTATCATTGCTTACGGCCATTGTTTCAATCTCGTCTAGTATTCTTGTGAGTCGGTTGTTAAACCTTGTCCACTGTTGTGTTCTTACCGGACGATGATATGGACGACGGGGCATACACTAGAAAATTCTATGCAAAAATAACAAAAAACTATCCTACTATGCTTGAATGTAATTAAACTAATATGCAACTATTCTAAATTATACTAGAATGTAAAACTACTTTCCTTCAACTGGGTTGGGCTTTGCAGCTAGTATCTCGCCCGTTGTCTAAAGCTGTCTCTTTCTAGGGTTATGGTGAATCACTTGGATTGCTTAAGTACCACTCGCCCACGCATCTATAGTCCGTTTGTCAAGATTCGGACAAGAAACACTAGAGTCCGATATTTCATTTGGTTGGCTTATAACTTCAATTGTTGAAAAGATCCTAAATGCAATTATACTAGAAAGCAATAAAACTAAACTATGATGCAACTATACTAAGAAAGCAATAAAAAGAATGAAGATTCGACTAACCTGGATGGTAGATCTTGTCTTCGAGATGTCCTTCAAGCTTCTTTCTTTCTTAAAAGGATGGATGATGTGGCTAAAATTACCTCAATATCCAAAATTCTAATCTTGAAAGAAAACGTTAAACATAAACAACTTAAAAGCGCAAATGGCTCATTTGACCAACGTCTTTTGTGTGTTAGATGTGGTATGGTCGTTGAACAAAAGAGAAGCGTATCAAAACCTAATTATCCCTCAATAAGTAAAGGATGAGTAGGGTATCGTTCCACTTTTAAGTATATGTTTATATGAAGGACAGGACTGGAAAGGGGGTTTGAGGGATTAAAAACTAATATTGTAGAGATTGTAGATTCTAATGCTAAACTAAGCTAAATTAACTAAACTATTGAGAATTTATAAGAGAGAGAATTCAAGAGATTAGGATCCACCAATACTTTTAATCTATGACCTTCTGCTTCATGGTTGTTCTTACAAGTAGACTACAATTAGGCAATCGAGCTAGTGCCGATGCCCTTTTGGATGAAACATCGTTAACAATTAACCCTACTTAAGGTTGTTCTTATGTTTATGCTATTAATATCTTCTTTCCTTTTATGTAAGCTCGGGCAGCCATTCAATGTATTACCAAGAGCAACATCAAGGAGTACTTCTAATAATAGGCTGCCATTCAATGAATCACCACTTAAAGGCAAACACAAAGAATACTTCCCTAGGCAGCCACTCCCTCGAGCTACCCTTCTAAGGCAACACAAAGAATACTTCCCTAACTCTAAAGAATTACACTACTAGAAGAAAAGTAAAGAACACTAGCATGATATTAATATTGCAAAACATAAACCCTATTCTATACTTCCATCCCCGGTGTGGGCAATGGAACTAATAACTAAAAACATAAAGAACTAACCCGATTGAAGAACACCATGAACCATAAGAATCATTAAACCTTAAGATCGGCTTCATCATCTTCCCTTGAAGGAGAAGATTAGCCTTCCATAAAGAAGGAAGAACACGAAGAACGAGAAGAAGAAGAGTTGAAGAACATAAGACTAGAAAGACTAATTTATTAAGACTCGCCTAGTTAAAACCGATCTTTTATTATTAATCTCTCTCCTCAAGTTCTGAGACAAGAATATAAAGTGAATTGGCCCATTACATGAGGCACTTAGGTCCTCTATCTATAGGGGTTACAATGAGTTCTAGAAGCATTCCAAACCGTCATTTGTTTCCTAATACAAATAGGTTTCTTTTCAGTCCGACTTAAATCTTCAAAACCGAAAGGAATTGGCTACGATTAATGTTCATTCATGCGCCCGACGAATTATCCATGCGTCCCAGACTTAATCAATCGCGCCTCGACGCCGATCTATCGTCCCGGATGCAATCAATGCGTCGACGCCGATCCATCGTCCCCGCACGCATAAGCCGATTTTCTCTTCTCGCTTCTATCCTTCTATCCTCTTTTTGCGGGCTTTGGTCCAAGCAACGAATCCTTTGGCCTTGGGCTTCCAAATAGACTTTAAAATAGGTCCAAGTCGCATATTTAATAGCTCCAATTCCTTGGCCTTCTCCATGATTGTCCACGGACCTCCCATGTGATCATTGATGCTCCGAATTGCTTCGTTTTACCCCATTTTCTCTAATATTCTACAAAACTCTCTTTTTCACCTGTAGAATCTTAAAACACAACTTATAAACACTATTAGTCCACTAAGATGGCTAAACAAGAGGCATAATCGAGGGTTAAATAGCACTTTTTGAGCACTTATCAACGACGGATAAATGTTATAATCTTGTACTCGTTACTACTTTCACAATAACCAAATGTGAAATCAACGTTGTGATAGGAATGCCAAAGTTTTTTTCGAGGTGACTTGCATTTAATAGTAATGTAATCTTGTGTAAGAGGATTTAACATGTATAAATTGAACAAATAGTTATCTAACCAATGACTTAAACATATTAAACCATTGCAAACGCCAACAACCATTAAAGCGGAAACTGGAATTTCTATTTTTATGGGATTGGAATTAGAGGTAACCTCTAAGTGGTAGAATTAGGATTTTATGTGGTTGGGTCTAGTGACAAAGATGACGCTGGAACTGTGAACTGGGATTGAACGGTTGAGATGTAAATTGATAAACCTCAAATCGAATTTGAGTAAGTTAAGCCATTGTTTGCAAACGTAGTAGAATTTTATTAAGTGTATGGCTTCTACTTTTGAGAGTATTTCGTTGAAAATGATGTCTTCAGGGATTGTGTGTTTTAGGTCCTTAACAGATTGATCTAATCGCTTCATTATTCTCTTGAGGGACAGATGGAGAGATTATAAAAGGGGGGGAAATCACAAAACTAAGAAGTTGGGTTTGTAAAGTACCAAGAGCTAGATGACATCAAACAAAATAGAGGCTCCTAGAAGTTCTACACTCGCGTCATAATAGCACCACTAAGATTTCAATCACCTGGAAAAAAAAACAAACAAATAAGGCGTCAAACACGCATAGCAAGTATAGCTACCCAATAATTCATCAAGTTAGCGAAGAGAGAAGGTAGCAAGAGAAACAGCAAAAATGCAATTAATACCATACATACATGTACCCAAATAAAAAAGATATAACACATCAAAGTGTACCCGTATTAACTATCATGTTAACTAATGGAAAGGAAAGGAAATAATGAGAGTGGTTCACTATGGAAAGGAAAGGAATGGAATCACTACTAACAAAATAACATATTATGACGCTTATTTTTTATCTATCTTAACGACTTTGTTAAAAACCGTCAAGATAAGTGTTTTAGTAATACTTTTATGACCGCTATTGTAACATTATGTCGTGTATGACACAAGCGTCAAGAAAATATAATAAATTTATGACAGTTATTGTAACATTATATTGTGTATGATACAAGCGTCAAGAAAATATAATAAATTTATGACGACTGTTACAACATTATGTCGTGTATGACACAAGCGTCAAGAAAATATAATAAATTTATGACGGCTGTTGCAATATTATGTCATGTATGAGACAAGCGTTAAGAAAATATAATAATTTTATGAAGGCTGTTGCAACATTATATCATGTATGACACAAGCGTCAAGAAAATAGAAATATGATGGTGTTTCTAAAACAGTCAAATTAGCAATAGAATAAATCGTGAACCTTCTCACAATTTTTTGGGCACCAGCTGGGTTGGACCATTTTTGCTTTCACTTAAACCGTCAACAACTTAACAAATAAAAATGGAATTCAATTAGGGTATGGTACCCGTCAGGTAGACTCCACTTATTTAGACTCCAATCTCACTCCAAATCCATACCGTTAGATTCTATTAGCATCTACGGTTACATTATTATTTCCACGCCTCCTACAAATCCTAAAAGGGTATTTTTGGTAGATAGATTCAGTTGAGAAAATTAAAACTTACGAGACAGAGAAAAACCCAAAACCTTTCTTCTCTACTGACCAGACCTTTCTCCATCCTCCCTTAACGCCGCACAGTGAGTCTATGGTTACCTATTGAACCGAAGTTCTCTACAATACACCATAATAATATTTTTGTAACACTGGGCTTTTCTCATTAGTGACGCCAAATTGGCATCAGGACTGTTGTGACACCATTTTGGCGTCACTAAATTGCTAAAGCCGTCACCAATAATTTGATAATAACCTGGATTAAATTTTGAGGAATTATAAGAAATATTGTGACGTTGATAGCGACAATGTGTCTAGAATGCAAGAAATTACAATGTAAGGGACCGTGTCTTCTTCTCTCGAATAAATAACAACTCAAAACTCAGTTCCCATCTCTCCCAAGTCCCAACTACCTCCTTTATTCTTTACCCTCCTTTCCAGTTCCCATTACTAAACCAGATCCGGCTTCGATTAGAACACATAAATCTAGAAACAAAGTTTGAACAAACTCTAGAAATGACTGAAGTAAGTCTCGAAAATTCGTTCTAGTGGTACCGAAGGCAAACCCGCAGAAGAAGAAGGAGATGGGCACAACGCTCGAAGATGCTACTAATTTAATTGGACGATAGCCATGAAAGCCCTTGTGATTAATCTACCCTCTCTTTCTTATGATAACCCATTTTGAAAAAAGTTAGTTTTTTTATGCTTACTCCTCCACATCCGAAAAAGCTTTGATTTTCAAGGTTGGTTCTCTTATTCAGACTTCATTAATTTTTGTTCTCTTTGGTATGGTTTTATTTTACACATTGATTCTCTTAATTAATTTTACCACTAGAGAAAAAAAAACTTAATCTTCAATTTTTCAAAATTTGGGTATTTTTTTTTTTTAATTTGTATTCCTTTATATTTCGTGTTGCTTAAATTTGTTTCAATTGTTTATAATAATTTAGTTTCGAAATGAATTAAAGTTTGGTTTTGGTTTTGGGTTAGGACACATGAATTCTCTATGGATTTTCCAAGAAGCCAAAAATTGAGTTTACTTATTAGGACTAATCGTCGGTGAGTAATATACTGCTCATTCTTGTTTCTTTATAATTACAGTGGTTAAAAATCATAACAATGGAGAGTATATTCTTTTTGGCTGATCAAGGACTTACACTGGCATGTGGCATGGTAAGCACACGTTAATGAATACAAAGATCTCTCATTTGATTTGGTAAAAGGCGGTGTTAAATGTCATGCTTCATACTTCTTTTTTGTTATGCACTTAATTAACTATATGATTTTCATTCATATATAGGAGAACATAATTTTGTAACGCTGCGGCCTTCAAATCCCAATAATTCCCCTGAAGTCCCTGGTTTCAACAGTCTAACTTATGGTAAGATCTACAGATACTTTATTCGTCTCATTAAATGGGTGGTGATGCCTCCACAAAGAACAAGTTGTTGACAAAATGTACACCTCAAATAATGTTGGCCTTGCTTGGCATTTGGCTGCAAATTGAAATCATAACCTATTTTACTTTTTTATTTTTATTTCTAAGGTAGATGGACAAGTTGAGTATGTAGAGGAACATGATACTTACTACATCCGTGTTGATGATAAGAATCCTAGAAGCATCATTATTGTGATGAATGTTATTGACACCACCAAAGCTAAAAACATGTCTTTCTCCATGTAGGACTTAATGTGTTTGTTGTATTATTGGTCTTGAAATACCTTGGAGCCTGTGAAGGACAGAGAACCTCAAATGGCGCAACTAAGGCTTACCCTTTAAAACCAGAAAAATCAATAAAATTTACCCATGGAACAAATGAAGATGCAGAGTCAGGAAAGTGTAGCTCTTCTGAGTACTTGTATAAGAGGAAGATTTGTGTCATTTGCTACTACGCTCAACGCAACGGTTTTTTTTTGTTCCTTGAGGTCACTGTGCTACCTGCTATGAATGTTCAAAGGTACACCAAAAGACTTGGAAATCCTTTTGGTATAAGTCCAGTAAGGAAAATGTCTCAAAATAATGGGCTTTCTGCAGAATTTTAGAGAAGAAGATGTGCTCGATCTGCAGAAGGTCAAGGTAAGAACGCTTCCTATTTAATGTACAGTTATTTGTGGTTGCGCATAAGCCGTTGTGGTCTTGAACTTCTGGAGTTGACTGTTATGCACAGTTGTGATTCACTTGGTTAATGTTTAGTCAGAGGCCTTATCACCTTTATTATTAAGAATGGATTCTGTCATATTGTTTTTAACTACCCAAAGTGTAGATTGAGTATGCTTTTCCTTGTTACTGCTGCGGTGTGACGAGACCTTACAAGGGTGGCCTGTTATTTCTAGAACTATAAAGTTACTCTACTAGGACTTGAAATTGTATGAAGTATGAATCTTGGGTATTTTGTACCATTATAGAATTATTGTTTGGAACCATATAAACTTTAAAAGCTAGTTTCTTAGTTAGTAATCAGCGCAGAAGTTTATTAGTGTGATATGAGTTGGATACTTATTTCTGTTGTATATTTCAGGTGGATATGACAAGGAAGATAAAGCAACAAGGGCTTATGATCGATCTAGCTGCTATGAAGTACTGGGGTCCCACTACCAATTTCCCGGTAGAATACACTTTACAAGTCAACATTATTTAATCTTTGTTGTCTTTGAATTTGATAGAGGAAAACTTATGTGGTGGTTAACTGTGTAACTCTATATTTTGGATAATAGAAGAATAGGAAAAAAAAAGTAGTTTAGGATTGTTTTACTGTTAGTAGTACCGATGGTTTGTTAGTGCATTCTTTTATTGAGTTGAACCTCAAGGTTTTGCTTTATTTCTTCGTTTCGTTTTCTACATTGATACTTTAACCAAGGTTGGAAGTTGGAACTTATGCCACTCTAATCTGTTATAATGTAAGCCCGGTTGTAATGTCATAGGACACCGTGCTATATACTAGAAGGTAGAGGCAAGACTGTTTAGTTGTATATATGTCACCTTATTGTTGTTCATATAGCTTATAGGGCTAAAAAGGCTCCCATAGGTGCTTTAATTGTGTATTAGTGTTGTGTTGTCAAACAAGAATGGCGATAGCTTCTTTGATATCCTAGTGGCATGGTTACCTTCTTGCTATGTTACTAATTTGGTAGACTAGAAACTATGTTCTTGAGTTTTAATTAGTATAAGTGAACCTATTGTTATATATATATATATATATATATATATATATATATATATATATATATATATATATATATATATATATATATATATATCTCATTACATTTTAAAAGGTAGAAATCTATCTAAACTCTTTTGTTAAATGAAACAGGTAATAATGCAAGTGGTATTTGTTTGTTGCCAACCTTGAAGGATAGAGGTGGTTGATATTGCCACTTGGACACTTTCTAATAAGAAGACTTTCTTTCTAGCTAGTTGTAAGCATAATGTAATATACTTTTTGTATTGTACTTTTCGCTTGGAAAATGGAAGTACATGATGTTCACAAGTGACTTGATAATTTTGAGTGATGGAATGAATGTTTTATTTTCGAATGTGATTGATGGTGTGCTTGTGTATTTTATGGAAGTGCTCGAGTTATTTAATTTTTTTATCCCTGAATAAATTATGTAATATGAACAAGTTCAATTCTTGGAATGATTTATGTTGGTAATAAAAGTATGATTCTTGTTTCCGTAATGGATTTCAGTTGTCAGGTGTAAGAATTTCAAAAATACAGGAATTTATTTTCAGATTTACAGGGGAAAAAAATAAATAAATAAAAGAAAAAAAGAAGAAGTTATGACAGCTTCCAAAGAACTATCGTGCTACATATCAATTCTTGACAGTTTTTAGTGTTAATTTCTTGACGCTTTTGTTTATCAAGGTGACGCTTAAATAAAAACAGTCATAAACGAAGGTTTAGTTCTTGATGCTTTTTCTAATAAATTATGATGGTTAAGTAAAACATGTCATGCAATAGGATCCAGTTATGACGGTTATAAATGAATTTTTGTCATATTAAATTCGAGCTTTGATGTCAGCTTCTCAAGAACCGTCATCAAATTTATGACGCTTTTTGTTAACTTTTATGATGGGCTCTATAATAACGGTTGTTTTTAAAATGAAAATATGTCATTAAACCTATTTCATAGCGGCCAAAAGTCGTCATCACAAGTCGTTTTCTTAGTAGTGAATGGAATGGAAACAGTTTTAAAATTGTGTCTGTTTGGTAAACTGTGGAAAGGAAAGTAAAACTGGGGAAATGAATAATCCTGTTTGTTAAAAAAAACTGTGGAAAGGAAAAGAAAGTTGGAAACATACATCATATTACCTAACAATTTTCTTTAAACTTATAGTTCCTGTGAAATTTTTTTTGGCATGACCTATCCTATTTTGGGCACATATATCATACATGACACCTGTAAAAAGAAATTCTGCATATAAAATAAAATAAAAAAATACATAAACTACCCTGTTTTATCAACACTCGTAGAGTATAAACAAGATTTCCTACACCTGCAAACAACACATGCATAATATTATCCATAAAACTACTATAACCATGTACCTCATAGTGCATTTAGAAAATAACAACAAAGAACTAGGTTTAAATCCTCAAAACATCCACAACACTTAAAATAAACATCAAAAAAGGCATGTTCCTACGACATAATCAAAACATACAATTTCATACAATATATATCAGAAGGTTCTTGAATTAGTATCAGCAGAGAAAGAATTATATCCCGGGAGGCATATTAAATCATAAGTAAGATAAATTGCATTTTGCTTATGATGTTCATGCGGAGATAATAAATAAATAACATATTTAAATATGAAAACAAAGAAAGTGCCTAAAATAGGACAGCAACAACAAAGAAACAGAGTCTATTTCTTCATAACCAACTAATCACATGCTTTGGGCGTGCGCATGTAAGGCTTTGTTTCGATCATAAACATATATAATCTTTCGTTGGGCGTGCGCATTTAGCTTTGTTTTTAGATTCCTAGAAATAAAATTCTTTATGTTTTATCGACTCACTTAATATCATGGTTCGCATGTTAGAAATAAGTGCTATCTACCACTTTTTTTTTTTACAAATCTAACGAATTTCCCACGGAATTCCTTAAATTGACAAAATACTATAGAAGTATTGTCACACCCCGAATTTCGGCAGAATTCGGAAAAACATTATTTGTTCCTCGACTCTTCGATCTCCGAGGTGTGACGCACTCTCCACTTCCAAAAACCCATAAACAGTTTTAACATATGCGGATAATAAAAACCAATAAAAATTTTAACTTAAACAACAATCATCTTCATTACCAAAAACAATTTACAAAATGAAAATGCAAATAACCTTATCTCCATCGAAAATCTATATCACCTCGAGGAAAAACAAAACTTATCCCGAGATGCAACGCTTAACGCAAAACCACAAGCAGCCAACCAACCTTCTTCAAACACTAAACCATCAAAACTTATCAACTATGTTCATTGAATGAACACACCCGATAAGCAAACATGCAAATCGGTCAACATTATAAAAATCTTTGGTGTGAGTAGCCCTAAAATACAACATATAATATACATATACATACACAATCCATACGGCAGTTAGTTCCTCCATCGGGCGCCTTTAACTTTCAACGACTAATACAACATCCTTAAGTTCAATAACTAAAGGCGGTAGTTCCTCCAATCGAGGCCTTTAACTTCCCACTAACCACACAACAAACTATACTCATAATAAATAAGGCATGTAGTTCCTCCATCGAGGCCTTTAGGTTCTAACTAAACTATAACCGACCAACCATATACGGATCATCTATCTAGAGATATATCATTTTACCAACATATTACCATAATTAGATTATTTCGGGCTTTCTTTGTGTGTCCCTAAAATCACGTCAGATCTATGTCTTTACCTGGTTTCGCTACCACAAATCGCAACCCAACGCCGAACATGTACATCCACATGCCTCCCTTACATAATGAGCCACTCCGGCGTAACCACCCCGGGATGGATGCCGCACACCGTAAATCCTCACACGGAAGCCAAATCTATGTAAGACCGCCACTATTCGCATAAAATATTGCGCGTCATCGCTTCTATTTTCGCGAATCCGAATAATCGAAACCCATTTATTCGGCTCGCGCCGGGAGGGACCGCCAAATTCAAATTTTAACTGAACGCCCGAAGGGCCGCCCGAAGGCCATTCAGGATTAATCAAACGCCGGAAGGGCCAATCACATGAGTTGTGGTAGTCGTTCTCTGGATTTTCGTTATGTAATTTATTCGGATGTCATACATTAATGACTCATAAACATTTCTACTATATCACGCGTCGCGGTCAATTACCTTATTGCACTAAGCCATAATATCTAAAATATCTCAATTATATCTCATAGTCACTTTCATTCTTTCACGTGCTTAATATATTATTGCATTGACAACGCCACACTCCCCGCAAATATTCACCAATGCTTATATTAAGCATCTCACATATAAAATAATGGAGTGTATATACATTTCTCCAAGATATTGCATTAATATAAATATCCCAACATATGATATCATGTCATAATGCTTCAACGTATCACATACATTTTATTATAACGTATTAGAATATAGTATCTCCTAATGTCTCAATATCGTCACGTGTCAAAAATACACAACATCAAGGTCAAATCTTTCTTAGATAATGACCACCAAATATATACTAAACTTCCACAAAGATTTTATTACTATATGTGTCCATATATAATATACACATAAAACGTGAGTCTGATTAAACGATCCACGATCCACAATCAAAGCCCAATATGCTTTTACACACTACTTCACGTCAAATCTAAATTAGATAATTTACCAACCAAGTTATCTGAATATCCGAAGCCGATTATTTTATTACTATATATATCCATATAAACAAACATATGAAAACTGGAAAAGTCAACATTCACAGTCAACGGTCAAAGTCAACGGTCAACACCTCATGGTCAAGGTCAAACTCAACATGTCATGGTCAAAGTCAAACCGTCTGGTCAAAGTCAAAGGTGAAAGTCAACCGTCCATGGTCAAATGTCAAAGTCAACCGTCAAAGTCAACGGTCGATGGTCAAAGTCAAACCGTCTCTACTCAAAAGTCAAACCGTCCAAGTCAAAGTCAAACTCAACTATCGTTTTAAATTGTTAACAGGGTTAATGATTATAGCCATGCCATAGTTTCACGCTAGCTAAGGTCGAAAGGCCATATGGCTCATTGTGGGCTCATGGCGAGTAACGTGGTTCCAACCCTTAACCCCCGAAAAGTCTAAACTAAAAAAAGGCCCATGTAGATCTATTTTAAGTCCAATGGACTGGTCCATGCAATATTAGAAAACTGGCCCAAAACAGTTAAGGGGTTCGGTCTAAAAATACAAATGAAACGGGCCATAGACTAATATTAGAACTGGTCCCAAAACTTAATTAAATTGGGCCCAAACAAAACCAAAAGAAACTGGCCCAACCTAACTAATGTGGTCCGAAAATTTAACTGAAATTTCGGCCCAACTCCCACTGAAATTTCGGCCACATAAAAGAAATTTGGCCCCAAACCAAACCTTGAAATTTCGGCCCAACTAACAAAATAGACTAAAGCCCAAACAAAACTTAAGGTTTCGGCCCAAGGCCCAAACCGAAATCGCCAACAGTGCATCATCTTCTCCAATTCTCTCCTCCACCACCACCAAAATCCGGCCACCACAAATCCTAATCGGCCACCCAATCCAACCTAGCGGTTTGACTCATTTCAACAACCCCTACAACTTTAGTAAATGCGAAAACCGAAAATCATACAATCCGAAAATCATCCTAATTCTAGATCTGAAAATCGCGACCGCCATTGATGGAGCTTCGAGCTTCAATCGGCAGCCCCAACCATCCCCACTACCACCAAACATCAAACACCAACTCACCATACCACAAAACAGTTCAAACACAAATAATTAATACACAAAAATCAAAGTCCTCAGTAATGGCAGTAATGCCATTGACGCCGGTTCAAGCTTTCTCCAAGCTCCAACCGCACCCCCGTCCAGCCCCGACATCACTCAACCAATACACCAACACCCAATCCTAAACAGTTCAACGAAAATAATAACTGGCGGTTTCTTGGCAGCCATTAACACCTTTCTCAGTAAAACTCGAACAGCCCTCAATCCACTCTACAACCAACTTTAAATACTACACCCCCGACATCATCCCAACATCAACCAACATCCTTCACTTCTAACCTCATCCGTAAGGGTTCCAGACCACCCCAACAGAGTTCACATAGACATAGAGGACGATTTCTTGCGATTTGGCTTTATCTGCCATTACAGGCCCAAACAAGATTCGACAGTTCCACCTCAATTTCCGAGTTTTCAAATTTAACAACACGACAAATTCAACAGAGTTTTCAACAGACAGGACGACGCCGAATAAAGCGATATAATGAGCGGTATATAAAAACGTAAACATTAAACAGTATACACTAATACACGAAAACCATAAATCCGGTGAAATAGCAAAATAGCTACTCACCTGTATGAACAGCTCCTATGAATTTCTCCGAGTCCGAGCCGTCGCGCTCCACCCTCCAGAAATCCAGCTTTCATCTCTGCCTCCATTTTTAATTATTCTATTCTTTCTCCGAACCCTATTTTCTAGAAAAAGTGTTTATATCTTGGGTCCAAATCCAGTTCTTCAACATGAACGCACAAAAACCCATAAACTGTGCTCATCTCAAATCCGATCCGACGAATTTTGAAAATAAAATAATTTAATTAATTAATTAAATATAAAAATACGTATTTAAAAAAAATACGGGCGTTACAAGTATAACCAACCAAATACTAGTCTTCACAATATGATTGGAATAAGTTGGTGAGTATTCGTCAGTTTCTTGTTGATGCGAATAGTCTACTTTTTTTTTCGATAATAGAACTAGTCTAATTAATCCATTCGCATTGTTGGGGCAATTGCAAATAAAATGAATAAAAAATAACTCTTGCGTGTAGCAGGTTTTCCACTTTCAAATTTGAATTATTATCTTAAATCAATCAAATTAATAAGTTAATTACCACAAAAAAGTGTAAGCCTAAATGGCAGAATTTAATTGTCATCCATTTTGTGAAAGTTAAGATTAAAAAAGCATGCATATAGGACATCACCACCAACAAATTTACACAAGGGCATACAGAATTAACCTCATTAAATCACTAGAATTGCAACTTCAACTCTTAAGTCGCTTATTACATCTATCATGGTAATAGCTAGCATGAAAACAAACAACAGAAAAACTACTAATGCAATTTACAAACAAAGTATATGTTGGCTGTCTAACATACCTCCTTCCATTGATTTGATTGTAATTTCGGTCATAATAATAAAACAAAACAAAAAAAAATGGAAAAGAGAGAGAGAGAGAGAGAGAGAGAGAGAGAGAGACTTACCTGAAATTGGAGATGAGGAGAAGTGATGAAGACAAATGAGGAAGATGAAGAAGGGGGCGGTTCCTTTCTCCCTGGTTCTCTTTCGGTTCTATTTTTTTTTTTTTTTGGGCTTTTTTTTCGGTTTCCTTTCCCTAAAATTTAAATAGAGCGCCGACTCAAAACTATTTCCCTTTCCCCAGTTTTGTTTCCGAATGGACCAGGGGTGTCAAAATGGCCCTCAAACCTTCAACCCACCCTCCCCGACCCGGCCCATGGGCCGCAAAAGCTCTCAAAATAAGGCCCTCACACATTCATGGTTTGGGCCTACCCGGCCCTCATGCCTTTGAGGAGAGGATAAGGGCCTAGACTTTTAAACGTAAGCATTCCCTTAAGCCCGACCCTCATTAGGCCCTCAACATTTATTGCATATATTTTAATAAATTTTTTTACAATATATTTCATTTTAGCATTGATATGCTAAAAATCATTTAAAAGAACGTTTATCTATTAAGTTTGTCAACCTTATAATTTCATTATAATATTTTATGAAATGAATTTAACTGATCTTAATTGACTAATACAACTTTAACAAGTTTTTTTAGTAGTTTGAAGGTTTAATTGTGAAGTGCATTCGATTTTATCATTTTTAACTAGTGTTTCTAAATTTATTTTGTAAATCAAATGTATAACATAGTATCCGACCCTCACGTTTCGCCTCAAGCGCGCCCTCTCAAGAGGGTTAAGAGGGCGGGTAAAGGCTTCGAGATTTAAGCATTGGCCCAACCCGACCTTCGAGGTAATTGAGGGTAGGGCTGGCCCGACCCTCAAAGCATAAGGGCTTCATTGTTTGAGGGCCGGGCCATCCCGGTCCAGCCCATTTGACACCACTACGCACGGACAACAAGTTTTCTTTTCCATGGGGAAACAAACAGCTACAAAACTACAGAAAATGTGGACCACACCTCTTTTCCTTTTCTTTCCCTAGCCTTTCCTTCAGAACAAACAATTGATCAAGCTTAATTGATCCTAGTGATGAGAGAAAAAAATACCTGATTGCACTTTCATTCGTTCTTCCTTAAATCCAGAGCGAAAAAATTCATGGACTAAGCGGTTTCTTTGTTGATGGGGTATCGAGAGAGAGATGGGGGAGGGTGGGAGAGAAATTTTGAGCAGAGATAAGAATCATAGTAGAGACGAGAGAGAGAGGAGACGAGACGAGGGGCATCGAGAGAGAGAGAGAGAGATGAGGGGGTGCGAGAGAAAATGAGGACAGACAAAAACCTCTAAAGCACGGACGCACCTCCTAATAGGTTGTGTCTGCGTCGGACACGGACGCGCGTCGGACGCGGCCAACATGGTCATGACGCGGATTTTAACCTAAAAAAATAAAAATTAAATCAAAATAATATTAAAAAACTCAATTTTTTTCTTTTTTTTTTGTTTTGTTAAGACTTATGACATGTTTTTAAAGTTTGATTAGGAAATATTAAACTTAATTTTGTGGCTATTTATCTTTAATAGTTTTGAATTTATGAATATTTATACATTTAATTTAGTTTTTAATGTTTAATTTATATAAAATAAAATTATAAATATTAATTAATTTCTGCGTCCTTTGCCGCGTCCGCGTCCTACTTTTTTGAGATATAACCGAGTCGCCGCGTCAGTGTCCGCGTCCGTGCAACATAGACAGAAACCAACCAAAAGCCTTTTTGGGCCACATACCCCCACCCGGCCCTAGATCGTTCGCTCCGCTCACTTGATTATGTTGAGCACCAAGTTTTGATCTGCCAAAGTATGGATCCGAACGACATTGTTAGATCGTTTGTCTCATAGAAAAGTGATTTGCGTCTGTCGTTAAGACCGGTTTCGTCTGTTTAGGATGGTATATCATATGTAGCATCCATTTTTTGAGATGATACATAGTATATAGCATCCTGTTGAGCACAAAGTTTTGATCTGCCAAACTATTGATGGTACATACTATGTATCATCCATAGCTAGTAAATTCGCGGACTGCTAAAAATCGATAAGGAAATTATTTTCCAAAAATTCGAAATTTAATCATAATAATAAGTTTAAAAATTCGTCTAAAAAAACGAGAAAAACACCAAACATACAATTCGTCTTTGATACGGGTATAATACGGAAAAAATCGGATATATTTTGTCGTATTACAAGTTTAGAATGCAATAAATTGTCATAATTGCTCGTTAACTACTCATGCATAACTCAAATTTTCATTTATATTTACTTGCTAACACTTTAGTTATTCGATATTCTTTAGGTATGGAAGGTTCTAACTTAAGTGGATTTTCAAAACCTTCTGTTTTGAAGTTGCATCATACCTTTTATAATATGTTTTTTTCCATTTAAAAAATACGGACCATATTTTTTGGTAATTATAAGCCTGGATCATAGAATTCGTGTATTAATCCCTAGGTTTGAAACGTTCGCCTTATTATTTATATTATACGTAAAAATGTATAAAACGGGTATTAAACGCGAATTTACTAGCTATGGTATAGCATCCCGTTTTGGGGATTGAAAATGATATGAACGTCCCCGTCAGATCGTTTGGATCATACAAAAGCGATCTGGGGAGGTCGTTAAGGACCGTTTCGTCTGTTTGGGATGGTACATATTATGTAGCATCCATTTGTTGGGCTGATACATACTATATAGCATGTTGTTGAGCACCAAGTTTTGATCTGCCAAAGTATGGATAGTACATACTATGTAGCATCCCCTTTTGGGCCTTGAAAATGATCTGAACAACATCATCAGATCGTTTGGCTCATAGAAACACGATCTGAGGAGGTCGTTAAGGCCCATTTCGTCTGTTTTGGATGGTATATAATATGTAACATCCATATTTTGGGATGATACATACTATATAGCATCCTGTTGAGCACAAATTTTTGGATTTGCCAAAGTATTGATGGTACATGCTATGTATCATCCATAGCTAGTAAATTCGCGGACGGCTAAAAATCGATAAGGAAATTATTCGCCAAAAATTTGAAATGTAATCATAATAATACATTTAAAAATTCGACAAAAAACGCCAAACATACAATTCGTGTTTTATACGGGTATAATAAGGAAAAAATCGGATATATTTTGTCGCATTATAAGTTTAGAACGCAAGAAATTGTCAGAATTGCTCATTAACTACACATGCATAACTCTAATTTTCATTTATATTTACTTGCTAACACTTTAGTTCTTCGATATTCTTTAGGTATGGAAGGTTCTAACTTAAGTGGATTTTCAAAACCTTCCATTTTGAAGTTGCTTCACACCTTTGGTATCTACAAATTCAAACATAAGAAACTAAAAAAAACAAATTTCTCATAAACTATGACAAGCCCACGTCTCGTAGCTCTTATTGACTATGGCTACAGCGGGATCCATTCGTCAAATTTAAACCACGCCAAGTGATAAGAGCCCAAAACTGTAGTTTTAACCCCTTAACCATCATACTTTTAGACCAATTATGTGAGTAATAATTAAGAGTTAGTAATGACACGTGTTTTATGCATTTCGGGCTTCAAAGTCCATTATGTGCAGAAATGTGCCACTTTAGCGAGATAAAGGAGCAAAGGTCGGTTGCTAAGGAGTTCTGTGATTAAAGGCTAAGATTCAAGAAGACAAAGCCTTTCTAAAGCCTGGTCAAAAGCTGAAAAGTCGACGCGGGCAGAAATAGCACACAAAGTCAGCAGAATTTCCAAAGGCCGTATCTTTGGACTCAGACCTCAGAATTGGGCCTACCTTATGTCAAAACGACCGGCTCGGAAAGAGATTTCCAATGGTCTAAGCCTTGACCCAATCAGAGGAGCAGAAGTGGACGAAAAGTCTGTTGAAGTCAACTGCAGCTGAAGAGGCCTTTTTGGACTGAAAGAATTGGGTTTTGGGCCTGATTCTCTGGCCCAAAACATGGCTCCAAGCCCATGCACGATTTTTGGATCTGAAAGTATAAAAACAAGAGCTTGACTCTTTGTTAATGGTAGCTACTTAGACCTAAAACAATAGATAATTATAGATCTAGTTTTTATTTAATTAAATTAAGTTTAGTTTATATTCAATTCTTGTTTTAGATTAAACTCTTAGAATCATTGTTCTTAATTAGTTTGATAAATAAAATAGTTATTTGTCAATTTCGATTCTTGTCATTTACAATTGTTAGATCCAATTTCATTTATTACTTGTTATTCAATTCTTAGTTATTAATTAGAATTTAAGTATTGTTTAATTTAGATTAGTAAAATTCAATTCTTTATATTATGTTTAGTTTTAATTTAATCGGAAATGATTGCGTAATGATTCTCGACTAACCTCCATTAGAGGGGGCTGAGAAGCCTTGATGAAGGCTTGATTCCGATTATCGTAGAGTCGTCGTAATTTCCTTTTCACTCTAGAAACGATTAGTTCACCATGAGAATGGGTGTAATTGTTCACATGCTAGTTATGAATTGGTAGAAATGCCATGTGTAATTAGGGATTAGGAACTAACAGATTGTTCCTCAAGGGCGCTTCAATTCGGATAAGGACGATTCGTCGTTAGTAGGATTAAGTCGAGTTAAGGTGGAATCAATCCCCCTCTAACTCATTATCATAGAATCAACGTAGCATTTCCATAGTGTTTAAATAATCGACTAGTTGCATCTTGTGGGTAGTTGCATCGTAGTCTAGTTGCCATTTCGTAAATCTCTCATTAGACTTTAGAGTTAAGTTTACTTATACGTAGAGAACACAGCATGCGGAAGGACTAGGAGTGGAACGAATTTCCTACTCCACTATATCTTATAGGATTGAGAGTAGAAACTTTGATAAATATAGGCACGTAAGATAGTTTTAGTTTACTTACGTTTTGAGTTCATCGTTCATTTCGTAGGTAAACTATCAATTTTATGTTTTATCAAATGGCGCCGCTACCATCTTAGTTTCACTTTCGCATTGTTTTCCTAGTATAAGTACTTTTCTTAAAGTCCCATTAAACCCACCCACCCTTGTTTGATTCATACTGTGGTTGTCCGTTTCAGCATTGAAAAGTTCCGCAAAAAAATACACAGCGATCACGCTTCAAAGCGAAAAAACGCACTTCCATACGCCTGAACCTTGAGCCGACCATACTAAAACATTGTAACTTGAACTTACACCGAGCGACCACTTCAAAGTGAGCGACCTCGGCCAGCTAAGCTGATTTTGCCGGATTTCCACAGTTTGATTCAACTTCGATTTTTCAAGTTTTTCGTTGTTCTAACTTGTTATATACAATCGAACACGCCAAACAAGACGCTATTCATAAAGCGAAGCAAGGACGCAATCGTATTCCTTTCTTCCACACCTCGCATCTCCTCGTTAGAGGTTTATACTAGTATATCGTAATTGTTTGGAGTGTTGATGTGTTTAGCTAAATTTGGTCTTAGCCTTGTATGAGATTAAGGTCCGGTCGAACAAAAACACCAAACGTAATTACACAACAACGTCAACAAACAATTCTATATAGTATACCACCCACTACACCTCTAGCTAGTATTTCACACACGCCACCTGACACAATGCCTGACGAAGGAGAGACTCCTCTCTCTGACTTCTACAAAGCCTTGAGCGATAGCCCCAAATCTTGCATCGTTCTAGCAGACCCAGTGGGGGATTTCCGAATCCCCCCAAATATTTTTAATTTGTTACCCGTTTTTCATGGTTTAGCCTTATCAGCACATGCGTAGGATTGAACAAGTTATAACAACATTCCACCATCCTACGGTTGGTACGGAACAAATTAAACTGAGGGTATTCCCTTTCACCTTAGTTTATAAAGCGCGTCTTGGTTAACGCCTGGCGCTAATTCACGTGGACTCGTGGGCTAAACTTGTTCACCGTTTATGGAACATTTTTACCCACCCCTAAAGACGGATGAGATTCTTTCCAAGATTCATTTCTTTCGACAAAATCCTCATGAATCATTTTCAGAGGCTTGGAATCGTTTCACCGATCTCCTTATAGAGTGTCCACATCATAACTTAGCGAAAGAAACCTTAAATTGTGCCTTTTTCAAAGGACTTCTACACCACCATAAAGAAGTCCTAGACATAATGAATGGGGGTAGTTTCTTAAGCAAAGGAGCCTCGGAGGCTTATAAATTTTTAGAGGATCAAACTAAGCGAAATAACAACTGCGGGGGTAGTGACGATATCCACCGCTCCGCTAGTTCATCAAATACAGTTAAGGCCGCCGGTATGTTTGAAATTAAACACGATCTCGAGCTTAAAACTCTAATCGAATCACTCACTAAAAAGGTAGAGGCCATTTCTGTTTAACAAAAGCCTATCCCCGTCATGAATGTAAATTCAAATTCATGTAGTTCTCATTGAGCCCTCGAAAGCATCCCGACTTCCATCGGCCCTATAGCCTATGAACAGGCTTGTTCCATTAATAGTGAACCTAACGCCCTTGGAGACAAAATCCCAACTTCGGTTGGAGAAATAACCAACACGCCACACCTCCGTGGTACAATAATCAATATGTTAGGCCAACGCCGACGGTTTTAACCAAGCTCCACCACGACAAGGGCGGTCGTGGTAATTTTAATATTTATAACAACCAAGTGCAACCTCGACAAGGACAAGCACAAGGTCAAGGTAGTTATAATAATTATAATGCTAATAGAGGTATCGTTTCGGTAAATAATAATTATCAAAATCCACCCATAAATAATTAACGGAAATAGTTCCAGTCACCACCCGCACCCGACTACTACACCCACACAACCGATCGTCTTGACACCTTCATACAAGTGAGCCAAAAACTTTTCCAAACCATGGCTCAATCTAACCAACAAACTTCTACAATCCGTTAATAATTTAACCCAACAAATTGGCTCAAGATAAAGCCCAACCCAAAGGTGTGTTTCTAGGTCACGCAATACCTAATCCTAAAACAACAAACACAGCCTTTGAGGTAACCGATAATACTAGTAATGAATATGAAAATGTAGGTGAGCTAAAATGCCATCACCACTCTCCGCTCGACGATCGGTTGATAACAAAGTAACTATGCCTATAGTTACCCCACCAGTAGCCCCTACACCTGCTATTTTACTAGATACCGAAATAGAAACTGAAGAGCCTACCACTGTAGAGGTACTAGTTACAACACAACCTAAAAAACAAAAAGCCACGGTTAAACATCCAGGTGATACCATTGCTAAATATAGACAGAAACCACCGTTTCCACAAAAATTAGCCATGTTAACTAGGGATACAAATTATGGGGAGATTAGGGACGTTTTCAAGAATCTAACTATAAACATTCCCTTCCTCGAAGCTATTAAAAAGCTACCACACCATGCTAAGTTTCTTAAGGAGTTATGTACTACTAGGCGTAAGGCCAATATACCAAAAGACGCTTTTTTAACAGAACAATTCTCAACTTTATCTGAATATAATGGAATTGTTAAGTACAAGGACCCTGGTCGTCCTACTGTACAATGCACATTAGGAGATTCCTATACGACGACCGCATTATTAGACCTAGGGGCTAGTGTTAACTTACTCCCATTTTATTTGTATAAACAAATAGGTCTAGACGAGATGCAACCCACTAAAATGACGTTGCAATTAGCTGATCGGTCTATTAAGTATCCTAAGGGTGTGGTCGAAAATGTCTTTGGTAAAAGTTCAGATTTCTACTATCCGGGCTGATTTTGTAATCCTCGATACGTAAGTCGCTAACGACTCATCCGATCATCTTAGGGCGCCCTTTCCGGCAACCGCCAATGTGCTCATTAATTGCCGTGATGGTTCAATGTCCATGTCTTTTGGCCATCTTCTTTGTTGAAGTAAATGTTTTAAAAAGAAAGACACATTTACCCGATTCGCCTATGGATGGAGAGGTTAGCATGATCGAGAGCTTTGCTCGAGATTAATTTCAACAACACGCTCCCCGATAATCATATGCCCAAATTTCTTTCCTTTGGAAGTTCAGACTCCAACATTTTCATCCCTACACTAGTCGATACACATATTACGGATGAGGATGACATAGATGACTTTCTCAAAGATATAGAGGACTATCATAGTAACGTGGATATGACCAATCTAGATAAGGAATTTGATGAGTTTCTTAGAGCAGGTGATGATTCACCCTATAAAGAACTACTTTGCACAACATCCACCTCGACTCCCCTCCTTCCACCCTTTCAAAAGAATCTCGAGTTTGCACTCGATCCTTTTGTTTCTCCTGTGCTTCATAATTTTTTAAATCCACCTAGTAAACAAATACTTCAGAAGGACAAACAATTTGACACCTTCATTTTCAGACTTGAGACAGTCCCTACCTACACCATGAATGAGTTTTGTGCTAAACCCACATCCTCATTTTTTACATGCTTTCCTTCTACAACTTATCCATATCTACCATATTCTCCACAACCATTCACTTTTCCACACTTATTCACTAGAACACCCTCTCGTTCAAAAATGAAAAAGAAGGTGCATGCTAGGTTACATTATAGGGTTATCCGACTTCGCTTTCATTTCACTAGGTTGCATCATAGGATATCTTGGTGCTTGATTGTGTTTGGATATGTTTTCTGTGATATTTATTTATGGAATGATCCACAACTATTTCGGTTGTTGATATATGATAAACTGCATGTTCATACATATGTTTAGATAAAGTCTCGAGTATCTGACTATAAAAGACTCAATTTTTTTTTTTTTTTTTGCGATTGGTGCATTCCTTTCATTTCCAGATATTGGTGAATGCACCATTAAGGTAACCGGGCCCTCCCTATGGAGTGTGTGGCTGTAAGTACCGGATCCTAAGTCCATATTTAACATAATTCACGTTTTCCACTCTTGCATGTTTTCTCGAATTTTTTATTCATGTTTCTCTATGGGGTGAATTATGTCTTTATTGCTTATTGTTTTTCCTTATAAAAAGAGAAAAATAAAAATAAAATATATATATTAAATAATAAACATAGTAATCTAAGAAGTCTCGGATTCTGACTTTAAAAGACCCACTGTTAAAAAACAAATTTTCTAAACTTTGTTGTAAAAAATTTGTTTGGGGGTGGGTGTTCGTGTTTCCATCCTAGAATGTTTTATGTTCCATTAGAGTTGCTTAGGCCATTTAATTGTATTTCGATCCGGGTTGACATAATCTATGAATTTAGAGTTCAGTCGTTCGCATAACGTATGTCATGCACGCACTACGAGGCATTTTCCACTATCTTATATGTCATCCACGGTCGGAATAGAGTGTTTTATGGATCATTGGACTGGAAATTCTCTCCTGATCATTTCCATATCTCATTCGCAAAAATCGGACCGGTAACGAAGCGGCAATTTTAGTTTTGAAGTTTCGCGAAAAATCGAAAAATTCAAAAATTTCGAATTGGCCTTGGGCCCAACCCGCGCACACCGGCAGCGCACTCGCGCCCTTACCTTTCCCCCAACAGTCACGTTCATCTTTCCAAATCGCCATTAACGACCACCAAAGCTCCAAACCTAAAAAAAAAAATTAAACAAAAATTAAAAATTAAAAAGAAACCAAATTAACCCACGCCAACTATCAAAAATCCAATTCAAATCTCCTCTAAAACAAAACCACCACCAAATCCACCAACTTATATCACCAAAAACCCACAAAAAATTACAAATTCAAGCTGTCGCGCTACCACCACTGTTTGCTTCAGTCGGTCGATTCAAATTCCAACACCACATTCCATTTAAACCCCCACTACATTCCAAACACTAAAATGGCTCAACAACGTCGAATTTTGCCGGAGCAAGCTTTTATCGGCGACCACTTCGCTACCGCTTTTTCGGATTTAAAATGATCGAGAAAACCGGAATAGCTTGTGGTACTCGACCGAAGCCTTTTACCACAAAGACTTAGTCCGACGGTTTTACAACATGAAGGAGGTGGAGGGACTAGAATTTTGTTATGGTGGCGAAGAGGAGGAAGGAAGTAACCATCTGGGTTGTTGGTGAGATTCTAGGCATTCCGCCTAGAATCCATCCGATGTCACGCTGCAGAGTCCCAATATAATGGGGGTAGAGCCATTGATGAACGTGATAAGTTATCGAAGGGGAACTACAATGCGAGATCGCGATTGTGTTCGCCAGCATCCCTCGAATCAAACCAACCGGCCGCAGCTCGATGGATTGGTCGAACGCCCCGGGAAAGGAGAAGTTCAAATGACATCGGCCTAAACCGCCTCCACATTTTATGGATACTCCGGAGCGTATACGAAGTTCTCAGATCTTGGTGTTTTTGCTTAGCATGATTAGGGGAGTAGGGGAAGTCCGTTGCACCTCTCCCGTGTTGATAACCAAGATCATGCCGGTTGAGAGCTCACTCCAGATCCGATAGGTCTTACATAACCCTACACCGAAATCCTCGCATCTATAAGGAGTGTGTCCAACGAGTTTGGAGGTTGCTTGAGGATAGGGTAGAGGACGAGGAGGATGGTGGAAATGAGAATGCCGAGGAGGATGGGGGAAATGAGAATGCCTCGGAGGATGAAGAGGACTTGACTTGTTTTGATGCGGATGCCTTGGAGAGGTGCTAGTCAGATGCAGAACGCATGGCTGTGATTCATCGTGGCATACGTTCGCTCAACACTATCTACGAAGACCTCCGGACTCGACAGGCAACTATCCATCATAACTTCGAGATCCGTACCCAGAGAGAGGATGAGAGGTGGGAACAGATGAGGGCCGAGCTAGAAGCTCAGCGCCAGTTCCGGGCCGACATGCTTGCACGATTCCTACCTCACGGGGATTCTCCTTCTGATGACACACCATCGAGGCACGAGCATCGCTGTTTAAAAGATCGAATGGTGCTGGCTCGCCCACCGAGCTCGGGAACCATCTCCCCGAAGCGTGTGCCCTCCGCTACCAGTACCGGAGTGGTTAGGGATAGTATCGTTTGATGTTTCTATTTTTATTTGTAGTTTCATTATTGTTATTTATTTTAATGTAAGTTTTATTTCCGTAATTTGAATTTTGTAGTGAAATGTACTTCAATGAAAATTTTTAATATAATGCATTATTTTCATTGTGCGTGGTTGTTTAATATTGATCCCACCTTCCCAAATTGTTTGGGGGTGATGTTATCTATTCCAAAGATGATTTTTATATGACCCTCGCCTTAGAATTTATTCATGAGTCAAGGTGAAAATATGGCCGTTTAGGCATATCTATGAATAAGTATCATGGTAGGATGAAATCTCGATTAAATAGGTAGATTCTATCATAAATTCAACCTAAAAGATACTAGGTTTGTTTTAGAATCAAGAAAATGAGTTGTTTCCGCTTTTGGTTTGGAAATTTTGGTATTTCCTAAAAACCGTAAAAAACTTTTTGGCAACTTCCCCGATCCGCTTTAGCAACTTAAAACCTATATAAACTTCATACATTCTACACTCACAACTCACACTACACCTAACCTCCATCACTCACCTTTCACTCCCACGATTCCCACGCTTCGCCTCATTTTCCAATTTTCAAGACTTCTGAGCGCCAAGCTTCTGAGGGATGCTGCAGCGCCGCACATTTTCAGAATTTTTGTTCGAGCGCTTTTTCAGCTTCAAGGAGAGCGACTTCGACTCGGCCAAACACTGGAATCCCAAAATCTTCGAGAGCACACTCGCGCCCTGACTTCCGTGGACCAGAAAAATTCCAGTTTTCTGCGGGTTGTTTCCGGATCATTCGCAGCTATTCCAGAGCGTAATTTTGAGATGACATCTCCTACATTGATACTTGATAAGAGCTCAAAACTGTAGTTTTAACCCCTTAATAATCATATTGTTAGACCAATTATGTGAATAATAAGTAAGAGTTAATACTGATTACGTGTTTTTATGCATTTCAGGCTTCAAAGTCCATTATGTGCGTAAATGTGCCACTTTAGCGAGATAAAGGAGCAAAAGTCAATGAACTTCCGAATGCCATATCTTTGGACTCAGACCTCGGATTGAGGCCTACCTTATGTCAAAACGACCGGCTCGGAAAGAGCTTTGCAATGGTCCAAGCCTTGACCCAATCAGAGGAGCAGAAGTGGACGAAAAGTCTGTGGAAGCCAACTGCAGCTGAAGAGGCCTTTTGATCGAAGAATTGGGTTTTGGGCCTGATTCTCTGGCCCAAAACATGGCTCCAAGCCCATGCACGATTTTTGGATCTGAATGTATAAAAACAAAAGCTTAGCTCTTTGTTAATGGTAGTTAGGTTAGGTAGATAGTTAGACCTAGATTAGTTAGCCTCCATTAATTAGTTTTAGAACTTAGTTTAATTAGTTTCAATTCATTGTATTAGATTAAACCTTTGAATCTTGTTCTTCATTTGATTAGATCAATAAAGTAGTATTTTTTATCAATTTCGATTTTTGTCATTTCCATTTCTAGATCTAATTTCAATTCTTGTTCTTATTTCATTTTAGTCATTAATTTAGATTTCATTATTGTTTTAATTAAGTAAATTTCGAATCTTGATAGTATGTTTAGTTATAATAATATGGGAAATGATGTTTTGATGACTCAAGGCTAAAACCTCCATTAGAGGGGTTGATGAAGCCTTGATGAAGACTTAGTTGTTTAGTATAGAATTGGTTGTAGAATCTATTCCACTCTAGAAGGTCGTGTTTCGCCATGAGAATGGGTGGACGACCTCACATGCTAGTTAGTATCCGGTAGAAATGCCATGAACACTAGGGATTAGACTCGAAATTCTTGCCGTGAAAACGTAAGAATCGAGATACGACAATCTATACTAGGTTATTAAGTTGGATTCGAGGTGGATTCAATTCCCCTCTAATCCTTTATCTAGATTCAAACAATCATTATTTCCGTAGCCGTTAGATTAACTTTAGTTTATATTTTATCTTGTTACTTATTATATCTCGTTAGTTAAATTAACGCGTCTTGTTAGCATAACACTTCGTAAAAGCTCTCATTGACTTAAAGACTGATTTCTTAGACTTAGAAAACAATCCATGCTAGGGAACTAGGAGTGGAACGAACTTCTTACTCCACTTAGTGCAATTATCGTGATCGAGTAGAAGCTTTGATAATTGAGACTCGTAAAAGTCCAGTTTTAGTTTACTTACGTTTTGAATTCATCGTTCATTTCGTAGGTAAACTATTCATTTTACAGTTATCAATATTGGAACAGTCTTTCGAAGATTTGTTCCAAAGCACTACTTATGGTGCTTGGTTTCGCGAGGAAATCACATACGTTGGCTGGGAACCGCTCATGGTAAGACCTGATGCACTGTATTCTCCAACACTAGCATCTTATTTTTACGATAACTGCATTTTCTTTGAGAGACCAGATGGAGAACACGGAGAACAAGTGTTCTCCATCAACATTGATAATGAACCAATGGAAATTACCAGGTTCTTGCTAGCATTTGTTCTTGGACTTGCTATGCCCGCTGAAATACAAGACCCATGGTGCTATTGGGTAGATAATATGTATGTCTACATTTACGATTTTTTGCATGAGTCGTATGGCGTGGGCATTTTCCGTATCGAGGACCAAGGAGAATATAACGTCACCTTTGGTAGCCTGTCCATGAACATAGGAACTGTTATGTTTTGGATCATGCTAAACATTTTAGGGGAATGGCGTTTTTCTTACGTGAATGATGCCACTTGCGCAACCGCCTTCCTTTGCTTTAGCCACGGGGCGTATGTGTCATGACCTTCCCAACCTTGATGTCTAGTTTAGCTCGATCCCATAGCATGAGGCATAAGTACCTTCTTATGCCCGTTCTAATTCCCGTGATTATGCTATGTTTCTTTCCTATTTTTGTACACGCTTCACGGATTGGATTACGGCCGACACTATACGACCCACCAATAGTATTATTTGATCTTTCCGTGCAATGACTTGGCAAGGGTGGAGGATACAACCTCATCAGTTGCACCCTACACCCGTCGCACTAAGTGGCTTTAATAGGTTAGCAATAATAGATGATAAATGGCGAGAAGCCCGGCAAATTATCATAGCATGGCAGGACGCGAAGGAACCTCACTTCTTTATAGAAGAAGAGGATGAGGAAGATGATGAGTAAAGTGGGAGATAAGGTAAGTTTTAATTCTAGTTAGTGTCTGCTTATGTCCCAAGCAATTTCATTCTTGTTAACCCCATAATGGGTAGAACTTCATTATAGAGTTACGTCGCTTTTTATTTCCTATATTAGTACATTCTAACCTTGTTTTGCGGATGTTCCCGAATTTCACGCTTTGAATGGTATTTTTCCTACCCTTTTATTTAAATACTTTGAGGACAAAGCATGCTTCTTGTTTGGGGGCATAGAAACACGGTAATTAAGGCATCCTCAGTATGGATATAGATAGGTATAATATGCACTTGTTTTTAGTTAAAATTTCAAAAAAATTCAAAAATATAAATAAATAAGTTCATGCTATACACTTAGGAATAGTGGTATTGTTTTCCTTCTCTATGCTCCTAATAATCTAGAAGTCTCAATGTAGCTTTTGCATTCAGAATAATTTTTAGAAACTTAGGTTAATATGTAGGTAATAATCTGTGCATCTATCTATAAATATATTACATGAGTATCTATGATTGTTAGCAGAAGTTTCAAATCTAAGCTAGAGTATTTATTCTACAAATCCTGTGAGAATACCCTAAAAGCCTTATATGAAGCCGAAACATTTGAGAAATGACACAAGGGGAGAAGTAAAATCCGGATAGAGAAATCACACGTCCACTTGCTTGATCACTATGTCATATCCTAAGCGAGAATTTAGGCCATCTTTGGATCGATATAGCCGAAAACTCAAACCTATGAATTATTTTCCGCTAGTCGCCCCTCTGAGCCTTTTTTTAGCCTTTCATAAACCACAAATCCTTTACCCTGTTACAAAAAATAAAAAATAAATAATAAATAATAAAAAAATAATAAAAAAATAAAAATCAACCTACCTACCTAATTTAGATAAGTCTGAGAATAGAATGAGGAAGAAAGAAGAAGAGAAAAACCTGTGTAAACAAAAGTTAGTTAATTGCTTCAGAAAATAAAGAAAAGAAGTTTACATCCAAAGAAAAAAAAAAATATAAATAAATAAAAACTCCAAAAATAGAATAAAAGGGAGTCAAAAGCCAAAGAAAAGAAAAAGAAAAATATGGCTAAGGATGGAAACAAAGTGTAGAAGCAAAAGTAAATAACAAGGTTTTCTCTAGTTACATAATAGGAAGACTCTATTATCTCAGACTTGTCCTTTTTGAATATCTATTTCCTTCCTTCTTAAACCATCTCCTAATCCCTGCAACACCTAATAAAACCCTCTAGCTCAATTAGGAATAGGCTAGTGTGATAGTAAAGTGGCAGATGTGTTTGATCGACCCGGCTTCCTTGTTGTCATTGAGAGATTATAAGGTAAAGTGTGCCCATCGCATTAATCGGAGTAACGAAACTTGAGTAGAAAAAAATCGAGTGTTGTATCTTGACTATTATTGTGAGAACCTACTTAAGGACGTTATTCCGAAGTTTAAAACTAACCCGCTAGACATTTCATAGTATTACTCATTGTATATATGTTTATTGTAGATGATTGATTATTATGCATATATTAGCTTAGGGTTCGACTTGATTACTCTATATGCATTGCTAGTGAGAGGTATAGTTAATTTAGAGCATGAATAAGGAAACAATAGTTTTATTTCTTAGTCGTTGTAGTATAGATGAAGTTTGTGAGTACCTTCATCGAAAACTCTCACGAGGCTATAACTCGTCCACTAGGGAATTCCTAATGGTTTAAGGCCTTGTTGATATGGTCAATGCAATCGCGACTCAAATAAAGCGAGTAGATAGAACTCCATTTTTTATCACTTATTCTAATTTCTCATCTTTACTTGAGGACAAGCAAAATGCTGTTTGGGGGTGGTTTGATAAGAGCCCAAAATTGTAGTTTTAACCCCTTAACCATCATACTTTTAGACCAATTATGTGAGTAATAATTAAGAGTTAGTAATGATTACGTGTTTTTATGCATTTCAGGCTTCAAAGTTCATTATGTGCAGAAATGTGCCACTTTAGCGAGATAAAAGAGCAAAGGTCGGTTGCTAAGGAGTTCTGTGATTAAAGGCTAAGATTCAAGAAGACAAAGCCTTTCTAAAGCCTGGTCAAAAGCTGAAAAGTCGACGCGGGCAGAAATAGCACACAAAGTCAGCAGAATTTCCAAAGGCCGTATCTTTGGACTCAGACCTCAGAATTGGACCTACCTTATGTCAAAACGACCGGCTCGGAAGGAGCTTTCCAATGGTCTAAGCCTTGACCCAATCAGAGGAGCAAAAGTGGACGAAAAGTCTGTTGAAGTCAACTGCAGCTGAAGAGGCCTTTTTGAACTGAAAGAATTAGGTTTTGGGCCTGATTCTCTGGCCCAAAACATGGCTCCAAGCCCATGCACGATTTTTGGATCTGAAAGTATAAAAACAAGAGCTTGACTCTTTGTTAATGGTAGCTACTTAGACCTAAAACAATAGATAATTATAGATCTAGTTTTTATTTAATTAAATTAAGTTTAGTTTATATTCAATTCTTGTTTTAGATTAAACTCTTAGAATCATTGTTCTTAATTAGTTTGATAAATAAAATAGCTATTTGTCAATTTTGATTCTTGTCATTTACAATTGTTAGATCCAATTTCATTTATTACTTGTTATTCAATTCTTAGTTATTAATTAGAATTTAAGTATTGTTTAATTTAGATTAGTAAAATTCAATTCTTTATATTATGTTTAGTTTTAATTTAATCGGAAATGGTTGCGTAATGATTCTCGGCTAACCTCCATTAGAGGGGGCTGAGAAGCCTTGATGAAGGCTTGATTCCGATTATCGTAGAGTCGTCGTAATTTCCTTTCCACTCTAGAAACGATTAGTTCACCATGAGAATGGGTGTAATTGTTCACATGCTAGTTATGAATTGGTAGAAATGTCATGTGTAATTAGAGATTAGGAGTAACCAGATTGTTCTGCGAAGCAGTTCAATTCGGATAACGACGATTCGTCGTTAGTTGGATTAAGTCGAGTTAAGGTGGAATCAATCCCCCTCTAACTCATTATCATAGAATCAATGTAGCATTCCCATAGTGTTTAAATAATCGACTAGTTGCATCTTGTGGGTAGTTGCATCGTAGTCTAGTTGCCATTTCGTAAATCTCTCATTAGACTTTAGAGTTAAGTTTACTTATACGTAGAGAACACAGCATGCGGAAAGACTAGGAGTGGAACGAATTTCCTACTCCACTATATCTTATAGGATTGAGAGTAGAAACTTTGATAAATATAGGCACATAAGATAGTTTTAGTTTACTTACGTTTTGAGTTCATCGTTCATTTCGTAGGTAAACTATCAATTTTATGTTTTATCACCAAGCCCACGTCCCGTAGTACTTATTGGCATCGACTGACATCGACTACGGCAGGATCCTTTTGCCGAAAATCAACCACATACATATAGCACACTCATGAACTTTAACAAAGCTAAACATGAACATAAAATCATATTCAAATTTAAACTCAAATTCACGTACAAAATCAAATCATATTCATATACATTAAACCATATTCCAACTCAAAGTCAGTGATTGAGACTAAATTCAAATCAAATTATCAAATCTTCAAAACCTATTAGAACTATATACTTTTCTCCCTCGAGTTCTACAATTCTTTTATTCAATCTTGTGTGTGTAAGAGGCAAGATGGTCAATTGTTGGGAATGGTGTATAAGAGATTCAAGGCTGGAAGTGCTCTCGAGGCATATATAGTGCATTGGTGCAGAGATTGCAGCGTAAAAATGTATAAAATGGGTATTAAACACGAATTTACTATCTATGGTACCTACAAGAGTTTTGGGGCTCAAAGATTATCTGAACTACCCTGTCAGAACGTTTGGCTCCTTGAAAAGCGATCTGAGGAGGTCGTTAAGGGCCGTTTCGTCTGTGAGGATGGTACATATTATGTAGCATCTATTTTTTGGGATGATACATACTATATAGCATGCTGTTGAGCACAAAGTTTTGATCTGCCAAAGTATGGATGGTACATACTATATACCATCCATTATTATAAATGACCCCTGAAGATCGTTTGGCTCTATAGTCCAGCGATCTGAGTAAGTCATTAGGGCCAGTTTCGTATGTATTGCCAAAGTATGGATGGTACATATACCATCCTATTGAGCAACTAAGAATGTCGCAATGAATAAAATTCCAAAATCTATTACAAAAATCATGTCAGAATCTATTACAAAAATGTCAGAAGATTTCGCAACGAGTGCTTAAAATAACTTGCAGACTTCTATATTGTTCAAAGCCAAATATTTGTTTTCCCTTACATCATATATTTATCATTCGGAAAAAGACATGTCCATCATCACTACAAAACTTTTGGAGTCTATATCCGTCTTGAGGCTCGCACCCAACATTGTCATCTGGGACATCATCATCATCAGGGACATTATCAACTGATAGGCCTGTAAGTTCAATATTTATATTGCGTTATTTATCTTCTAAAGTCATAATCATTAGCAAGTAACACTGAAAATGAGCAAAAATGGAAACATTCGCATACCTTGAAAATTAGGTTTGGGCACATGTGGACACCTACGCTTTGTATGCTCTGTAGATTGACAGTTGCTACACTTGTTCTTTCGGTCTCTCCCATTTTGCTCAACAGCTTCCACTACAACTACATAACAAGCAACTCAAAATAAAACTTCATCTTTTCATAAAGGAAATTTCATAATCCAAAAGTGAGATCTACATATATACGTGTTATTTTTCTTAAAACGTCTTAAGCGCATTTACTTACATAAGTAAATTTATTTAGAAAAAATACTCGTATAGGAACTTACATCCAACATCTCCGTTCAACTCTTCATCTACAACTCGAGCATTGCGCTCAACATTCTCCCTATTTACACCTACAACAGAGCGCACCACAAAAAGAAATGCGGCCAAATAAAAATCACAAGCAACTGCCCCATCAAAAATAATCAAACAAAGTGTTAACAAACGACTGAGAAAATGGATCATAACAATATTAAACAAGGCTGTCACCAGCTTATATAAACTTACCCCTACCTTTTGGACACAAGCGTGGGCATTTGGGCTTCGTGTGCCCTACTATACCACAATTGCCACACTTATTTCTTTTCATCTCGTTCTGGCCTTTTAGTCTACTAGGATTTTTGGGTCGACCCTTGCATTTTACATATGGTGGATCATTAACTGATTGATGATGTGTGCTTTTAGGAGGAGTAAAAGGAAACTCAAAGGGAATTGGTGGGTTGCGTTCAAAAGTTGGAGTCTCATCCATTCTATAAGTTTGATCATGAGTAGAAGGTATGTCAGAGTGAACCTGGGGCCTGCCATCCGAAGTAGATCGAGTCTCATAACTTATTTGGAAAGAAGCTAACACTACTTTAAAGGCTTCACTGTCTCCCTGAGTTTTGGAAGCCCGCAAACATATATCTTTGCAGTTGCTTGTAAGTTCACCATAACGAACGGCTGTGGTAGACCGATTAGAATCATTTGGATCGGGTACTATAACAGCTGATTTAGCCACCCGGGTCCATCTCCTAGAAAAGCATCTTTGTGGAATTTGTCGAACGTCTTCATGTTTGTAAACTGAAATTATATGTCTACAAGGAAATCCAGATGACTCAAATAGTCCACATGAGCAATTAGCTTCCCTTTCTAAGACGTTGTATTTCACAATTGACTTTTTATGTCTGTTTAAATGACGACTTACAGTGTATGCACGAACATATCACTCGCATCTTCTCTACCCTCTATAGTGTACATCGCTTCTTGCTTTAACTCCATCATGAAAACATCAAAACAAGCTCGAGTGTAGATAGATTCAGCCTGTTTTGCATATTCATCTAAGTGGGTATCGATAACAGGCATGCTCGTTATAGTCTTCACCTTTTCCTCATGCTCTCTCTGGCGGATATTCCAAACTGCAATTTTCAATTTCCCAAAAACATCAAGCAACCGCATGCCATGCCTCACATGATGCCGTATAATAGAATTTATACTCTCGCACCGCTGGTTGCTTTTACAACCATCAAAGAAATAACCATGGAGATAAGCTTCTGACCACTTTTCCCTTTTTTCGTATATCATTCCCACCCAATTGTGCTTATCAACCTTGTAATTTTCCACGAACTTTTCCCATCGTTTATCAAATTCATTGCGGGAGCACTTCATATGCATCATCGAGTTGAAGGCTTTTAAAAATCCTTGCTTGGGGACATTCTTGAGGCAATTATTCATGATGTGCCAACAACACAAACGGTGCTTTGAATTTGGGAGAGTCAATATCAATGCCTCACTAATCGCTGGGTCACCATCAGTAATCACAGATTTTGGGTGCTCTCCGTACATTGCATCAATAAATGATTGTAATACCTATTTATAAGACTCCACCGTCTCACTTGTCATCAATGCAAAATCAAAAATTACTGTCTGTCGATGGTTGTTGATCCAAGCAAACACTACAATTGGAATCTTGTATTGATTGCTCCTGTATGTTGAATCAAACAACAACAAATCACCAAAGCAACTATAATCTATACGTGAGGTGGAATCTGCCCAAAACAGCCGAACTAGTTGCCCGCTCTCATTTAATTGGTAATTATGGTGAAAGAAAGGATCTGTCTTTGTCTTGCTATCCATGTAACCTAGCAGAGTGTTGGCATCGCCATCAATACAACAAATTCTCCTATCATACCCCAATTTATTATTCAAGTCTTCTTCAAAAAGCCAACATTTGAATATTCTCTAGCTCTATGTACAAAGATATCCATTAGTTTGCAATGACGAATGCCCACATCATTCAGAGTCCTAACATATTCCAAATCATGTTGAGGCACTTTTCTATGTGATCGACCGAACATCGACCTTGGATACGGCACAAGTGAATGTGTGTGATCCCCAACAAAATCTTTCACAATCCACAACTTTGCTTGGAAATCATAACCAACCTCAAAATGAGCTTCACATTTAAATCGAGTGATTGCCTTGGGTGCCCTTTTGCGTTTCCTCGGTATGAGACGCTTTGGATCTCGTTCACCTACAACTGAGCACAAAAATCTCCGCTTAACACGAACACCATTTTTATGAACTCTCAGAGTATCCTTACGAACACTAAAGCCCACTACTTTGGCATAATCATTATAAAGTTTGTACGCCTCCTCCAAAGTTTTGAACTGCAAAGAATAAAAAGTTGTTTTGTCTTCTTCATAAAGCCTATCAGCCTCTGGCCTACTCACGGATGTATCCCTGGTGTCTATAACTTCATCATTTTCACTATCCACCATAGAAACATTTGATTCATCCTCTTCCTCAGACCTAAAACTGCCAGAACATGTATTTCTAAGCCATTCTTCGTCGTCCTTGGAGATATGATTCATGTTAGGATCACTACATAAAAAAAATGGAGACTTTTAGCACAAATTTACACAATTCTACACCCTCTAAATGATAATACTTGTAAGACATTAGAGAGGGGGCGCGGCCATTTACCCCCAACAAAATGGGTTGGCACCCACTTGGTAAAAGGGCAGTGCCATAATGGTTATTCCATCAATTTCCTTTCTTAATATGGGTTTACAGCCCCGTCTAGGCATATTTCCTTTTTTGTTGTCCAACAAGGATGACAAATGTTATCTATCATTCATTATTGCCTCTAGAATGTGTCTGAAGTCTGCACTATTTATTACAATGATATATTACATGTACCATTTCTTCTTAGAAGGCAAATAGATAGAATGCACCCCTCTTTTTTTGGGAGAATGTTGTCTAACAAGGTTGATACTTGTTATCTATCGTTCATCTATTTTTGGGAGAATGTTTCTGAACTATCCACTAGAATGATATATTATATGTACCATTCGTTCTCATAAAGCATATACATAGAATGTCATTCATGGGATGGGAATGAATCTCCAAAATTAAGAAATAAACCCTAAGAACTCAACACATTATAACACAAATTGCAAATTGAATTGCAAACACATTTCAAAAATCTTTCTTTCAGTTGAGGAACCAGTTTACTAACCTTATTGTTACTGTAAAGGTTGATAGTGTGTAAGAATGTAAGATAAACTTTTGACCGGTAACCGCAAATTGAAATTGATTCAATTAACAAGTAAATGCGATCGACGATGGTTGTATTAAATGAAGTTAGGGGAGGAGGAAGACTAATAATTTTGTTAGTTGAAATGGTTCGTGTAATATCCAAACCAAAATCTAATCTAATTTAAAATCAAAGATGTAAATTACATTTTTGCCCTTTTAATTAATTATCATTAAACTTACCTAGCCGGTTACCAAAAATATGACTAAAAAAAACTTGGACAAGGAGCCTACATACCAGTGCAGCAAGCGTACCCTAGATTTTGGTTATAAAATAATCCAAAATAAAGGGTCTTCTAGGTTTTGGTACTAATAAATAATTGGTATTTGGGGTTTGGTCTGCACTAATTGCCTTATTAGGCTTTGGTCCTCCTGACTAACAATCAAGTTGACACGTGCTTCACACACGTAAGGATATGATGGGTATTTATAAAATACTAACAGCCAACATTGCACGCTCTAAGAGTAATGACCCTATTACCTGAACTTATGGGGAGAATCGAATTGGCAGGGATAACTACTACCCTACATGTCCGATCTCAAAGGGGAGATTTACCTCAGAGAAGCAATTTCAGGGAAGACCGCCATCCGAGATATGTCTGACATGACTAGGAAGGAAGGCATCCCAGACAAGAGCAACAAAATATGGAGAAGCGGTATAATTATACCGACCACCCTGCCAAGGGTAACTACCGGCCTAGACAGGCTGGTTACAGGGATAGACAAAGACAATCACTGGTCAAAGCTAATTGTGCGTACTGCCAAAGATCTCTAACTCCAATAAGAGACAATGGAAGGTATCCTTCTCCACATGGGCACGACCGAGGGCATCTAGCTGTTTAAGCAAATATTTTAACTCTGACGGAACATCAATTGAAATAGTTGATTGCAAAAGAACTTAACGATAGAGTCAAGGGATGTCAGAATTTAAAATTTGATGGTCAAGGAAGGGTACTTGATAAGTTATGAAAAAACATCATCCCAGACAGGTTTGACCTAATAGGGAAGACCGACATCCCAGACAGGTCCGACGTGACAGGGGAAGGCCGACCTCGTTGATTTGAGAAAAATCGCCATCCCAGACAGGTCCGACCTAATAAAAAAAAATAGCATCACAGAAAAAACTATAAAGAAGACCATCAACCTAGACCGAATAGACCTGACAGGGAAGGCTGACCTCGCATATTTGAGGAAAATCGCCATCCTAGACAGGTCCGACTAGACAGGGAAAGAAGGCGTCATGGAAGAAAGTATAAGGAAGACTGTCATCCCAGACCGGACCGACCTGATAAGGAAGGCCGACCTCGCAGATTTGAGAAAATTTGCCATCCCAGACAGGTCTGACTAGACAGGGAAAAAAGGCATCACAGAATAAAATATAAGGAAGTCCAATATCCCAAACAAAACCGACTTGATAGGGAAGGCCGACCTCGTTGACCTGAGGAAAATCGCCATCCTAGACAGGTCTGATCCGATAGGGAAGGAAGGTGTCACATAAGCAACTAGAGGGAAGACCACGATCCCAGATAAGCTACCGGCTTAGATAGGCTGGTTACACACAAAGAAAAAGACAATCTCCAGTCGGACCCGAAAATGTGTACCGCCTAAAATCTCCAACTCTTGTAAGAGATAATGGTAGGTGTCATCCTCCACATAGGCTCGACCAGGGGCGTCTGTTTGTTTAAATCTTCTGGATGAAATAGATTTCACCTCGTTTAAAACAAAGTCCCTTTGATGTAACTTCCACAAATAATGGTCACGGGTATGAAGAGCTTTGTCGTTTCTCAAGGGGAATTGGGTAAAGGAGTTACCTGTAATTTTGTAGGATTATAGTACAATGCCGAAGTATTTAATTGCGTTATCACCTTTCAACCTTGAATATGGTGCTGAATCAGTTCCATCCACATAGTTGATTTCTAGTACATCTCGATGGTTGCTGTTGAAACAGACTCAAACAACATTTTTTACCGTACCATTACAAAGTTCTTTTACATTTTTACATGTTATCCATCAATAAAGACATTCAATTTCCATTCTCATATGTTTGGTTGTCATTTATTATATTACTCTATTCTTCTGTACTCCTCATTTCAACAATATTGTCATTCATTAGCATTAATTCCAAAGAGGTCATCCATATTATGCCTTCTTCGGTCCAAGTATGTCGCATTCATGCCTACTTGAAGGAAATCCAAGTCAATAAGATGGTTATTCTTGCTCGGTACGGTTATTGGAATACTCTCAAATTTTAATATCCGTGTGAATTCCACTACTAAGGCAACGGCGTTGTGTTTGGTCCAAGTGCAAGAATGACAACCTTGCACCTGTGGAAAATTCTAGACCCTTGCCTAACGTTCGGTACAAATATTTTGACACCTGAATAGCTAGGTTCATTGAGGACGGTCATGGCCCCTTTGCCTTTCAATCACACTTTCTCCAATGGATTTTATATTGGGGGCGTCTGCTTTCCCCTCGTTATATTGCTATCGTATTTTTCTATCCATACTACGTATCGAAATGCAGCAAAGAACACAAGATCAAAAGCAAGATGATATATTATTATCAAATTATTGCCGACAATGCATGTTCATTCAAGGTTGGTAGTATTTTTACTACATTTATTTCAAAATCAACTATTTATTAAGTTCCCTCTAGAAAAAACACACCTTTCAGAGCAACTTTAACAATCTCCATATACATTAGATATAATTTATTATAAGTCTTCTTTCTCTCTTCATTCTCTTCCAGAACATCTGCCTTTTGCATAACTGCTTGCATCTTGTCCATCTCCTTATTTCCTATCTCTAGGGAAGCTTGTGTTAACAATTTCTTGTTTTCCACATTCTCTTTCTTAGCAGCACTTAATTCTTTTTCTAACCCCAACACTTTTGCAGTCATCTTTTCGTTTTCTTCTTCCTGCATTTTCACCTGGGCTTTCAAATCTTCTAATTCTTCGGTCCTTACAATGGCGTTCTGCTCCTGTTCTTCCATTTCATTTAATTCTTCCATTATTCTCACTACCTGAAACATTAACATAACCTTAAAACGCATGTTATAGTTAAATAAATAAACAAATAAACAAATAATTTACCTCGTTCCTTTTCTCTCGTTGCATGCTAGTTGTCACTGGGATTAAATTGTTGGATTCACCTTGCGTTTTGTGATTTTCCTTCAGTGCTAAAATGCCAAATCCAACCTGTGCAGTATCGTCTTTCTTCTCTACATTTTTATCCACAGTTTTCTCCTTCTCTTTTACGTTTTCTTCTCTCCCATAACCATCTTCTAAAAATTTATAAGTTTCACCATCGTCCTTCAATAGTAACTCATAATCTTTTCTTCTTAACGTTCTCCTCTTTTTTGAAGTATTCACTCCTTCCTCTGTATCATTATTACTATCTTCATCTTCTATGATTATTCGTTTATTCCTAAAAATATTGTTTTGATCTTTGATCTTATTTTGTCTAATTAATTGTCCACTCATCACTTCAACAGTATTATCCAAGGGAAATTTCAAACCATATGATAATTGGTGCCATGTTGCTACTACTTCATCTTCTTTGGTCTTTTGTAAAACACTTTTCACACTGTCCACATTGAATTCTTATAATGCAAAACGTTTTATCTCCGTTATTGGAGTCTTCCTTGGTTGACCTCATATGTATAGAGTACCCTTTGTCTTGGTTCATCTTCGTTGAAGTTGAATTCTCGCCATTATCGTCTTAAATTCTTGCTTTTAATTTGTTATTAAATCAGATTGCTTAATCTCGATTTCCTCTTCTTTTCTTTTTTTTTTTCTTTCCTTCACTATGTTTTATCCATGTGTGTCGTACCTTGTTATTTATAATGATTAACTCTTTTGTTTGAGTTGGATTAGAACTGTAACTCTATTTCCCTCTTGCAATGGGACTCTATTTCACTTGCAAGATTGTTTAGTTTTCATACAAATCCTACAGCCTGACAAAAAAACATACAAAAAAACAAATCGCAAGTAAATCGGAGATTGTATTTTGTCTCTTCTTAAAAAAACAAACCGCATAAAGCAAGTCGGTCCTACCAGCCCTTTGCTACTTTTTATTCAAACTATCGCGATATGACTTTAGCTTACTTTAAACTATTCACTTGGGCTATCTTTTATTCATCTTAAAGTCTATATATGACCGCCTAAAGGCCGGCCAAGCTTTTCCGTATTCACATAGACTATGTTTATTACCACCTCAAAAACCAAGTCCCAAAACAAAATTCTATTACCCACGATTTTAACCGGCCAAATCCTATGTGTTTAAACCGGCCATATATTTTTACTTCGTTAAAACCGGCCAAATCTCATGTGTTTTTACAAATTTCAATTTGCCCGGTCCTATCTTGTTATTACTTTTACCACTCTATTATTTCCGCCACTAACTTTCTCCTATCAGCCAATAATTCTCGCCAATAACTTCCGTCAATAACTTCCGCCCTTCTACCAATAAATTTCGTCAATTATTTCCGTCTACTTCCGTCAATAATTTTCGTCAATTACTTCCGCCAATAACTTCCGCCCTTCCGCTAATAATTTTTGCCAATTATTTCCGCCTACTTTCGCCAATAGCTTCCGCCAAAAAAAATCACCAATTATTTCCATCAATAACTTCCGCCCTTCCGCTAAAAAAATTCACTAATTATTTCCGCCTATTTTGCTAATATCTTCCGCCTAAAAATTTTGCTAATTATTTCCGCTAAAAAATTTCGCCAATTATTTCCGCTAATTATTTCTGCCTATTTCGCCAATATCTTCCTCCAAAAAAATTCGCTAATTATTTTCACTAATAATTTCCGCTAATCATTTTTGCTAATTATTTTCGTCTTTTGTCACCAATAATTTTCGTCTCCTGTCATCGCCTGCTATTGCTTTTGACAATGAGATTACGCACGCCAATACTTGGTAACATTTATTCTATTTTATTTTTTTCTTTTAAATTGATGTTCTTCCATTCTTTTTTCTATATTAACTTCTTTGCCACATGGGCTTTGCCCATCCACCAAAGAGAGGGCGATGTATAAACCCCCACTTTGTGGCACATTAACCCACGAATTCAGCCCAGTTCAATTAAGCCCAAGGGCTTAATCCTAGCTACACCTAATAACTGGTCTATTTATGAATATGTCCAGGTTCATTATTCTAAAATATAATGATAAATGTTCAAAAGGATAAGAATTACACAGTCCTCGTAGGACTCAATCTCTTCATTCATATAAAACTTACTTATTCTCATAATGTGAACTACGTTGAAACTTGATCCCTATAGAGTAGATCTTGGGTACGTAGGCAGCCATTATCTTGGTTCAATTTCATCTCCCCCAACATCAATTTCCTCTATTTCTTAGTGCACTTTTTATCATTTGCTCTCGTTGTGTTGAAGCAGGTTACTGCCAAAACATTGTACAAACGATGAAACTTAATGGTGATTAGCAAGAAAATGAGAAAATTTAATAGTGATTAGTAAGAAAATGAGAAAATTTAATGGTGATTAGCAAGAAAATAAGGAAATTTAATGGTGATTAGCGAGAAAACGAGGAAACTAAATGGTGAGCAAGAAAACGATGAAACTTAATGGTTATCTGTACATAAATTTTAGTGGAAAATAAATTTCTTGGTTTCTCAGGTCTGCTAGTTACAGACGGCAGAGTGTCTGCCGTCCGTCCATTTAATTAAAACGGGAGACAGACGGCATAGAATCTGCCGTCCATACATAAATAACCAACAGATGGTAGAAACTATGTCGTCCGTATCCCGGAACTTATTATGGCAGCTACTAGCGAAGGTCTTAACTTTGGCTGAGTTTTTAACTCCTTCCAAATTTAAGACCTTTTTAGCAACCTCATTGGAATGACATTTTTGTGGATGGGGTGCTTTATTTGCCTAGCAGTCCATATAGCCCCCATTGGACTTGCTCTTAGGAGGGCCGAAACCTAAATGACCTTTTAGTTTTGGTGTTCATCTTGTTGTCCTCTATGGTTATTTAGTGTTTATCTACCGTTAAAACGGTGGATGTGCATCGAGATACTCATACGTCTCAAGGTTATTGGGCTTTTTTTCCACAGTGCGGGGACCGAATAGTCCCAATCATCATTTAGTTGACTGTTAAACCTTAAAATTTCAGAAGATCTATCAATCAATGGCAACTAACTTCTTATTACCCAAACTAATTTCAACTTTCCAGCTGCCCTCAAATTACCAAACACAAAAATTTCGATACTTTTCAAGAAAACTCTCAACACAATTCACAGAAACACCACATAACAGACAAAGAATATTACTTGCAAGTCTTTTACAGAGGTATGGTTTTCCACTAACTAATGTTAATGATTTTCTAGAAAATAATAAATTTCTGTTGAATTTTAGTTTACTAGATGTAGAAAAATCTCTGGGCCTTCTTTTATCATTCAAGTTAACTCAGAAATCACTAGTTTCTGTATTGACATCTTGTCCTGGAGTTTTAGAACTTGGGTTTTTGATTCAGAGTTGGGAGTTTCTAATGTGTCTACAATGTTAATACAAAGTGTACTTGAACATAGTAGGAAACTTCATATTGAGCCTAGTGATGTTTGTATGTGTTAACGCGGTTTAAAGGGTTTGGGTTTTAGTGATGAGACTGTTATTAAGATTTTAGAGGGATTTCCTAAAGTGATTACTATGAGGTTGAGGGATGTAGAGGGCAGGATTGAGTTTTTGAAGGGGTTACGGATTTCATAGATAGAGATTGATGGTATTTGTTATTCGTTTCCTTTTGTTTTAGGATTAGGCGTGGAAGAAAGGTTGAAGCCGTTGTTTAAAGAATTTGGCAGTTTGGGGTTTGGTGGGTGTGTGTACCCTACATCATATTCCGATCCAAAGTGTACTTGGACCATGGACCGAGTGTGGGACCAGCTGCGGACCAATCTGGTAGTTGTCAAAAATGCTTTGGATCATCCGATTCTCTAATCCGTCAAAGTTCACAACAGGTCCAGTGTCACGCCCCGAGACCCAACACACATTCCAAGGACGAGGAGTGAATCTCGAGGCCGACACCATCCCAATTTTAACGAAATTTCGGCAAAGTTTCCTTTGTTTAATCGACGTTTCGTATACTCAAAACCTATCATAAAACCTAGACATCGCATAATAAATCCATCCAACACCCATATATATACAATCTTAACTTTCTAAACAACAGTGGTGTATCTACCTACATTTCCACAAAATGCTTAAGAGCAACTATTTCCAATACATCGAGTAAATACATCCAAAACGAGCTAGCTCTCAATATATACAACAAAAGAATGAACTAGACTATCTCTATACAACCCAAAATATGAACTTGACTCTGTCCCTCGTCAAGCATGGGGGAACCCACCCAAATCCCCATAACCATCATCCTCGGTAGTAGGGAAAGTCTCCTCCGTAACGGGCTCGGCTGAAATGTTATTATAGGATGAGCAAAACAACTATGCCCAGTAGAAACGCACATAACAATAAATAGTCTACTTATAGAAAACATCTAAAACATGCAGGGTTTCTATAATAATATCCAAATATCGTGACTATATAATACATCACTAACTAGTAGAAATCATTTCGACATGCTTCATTAATATTCAAAATATAGTTTTTCACAATCATCATACAACTATTGTGGCACGTGATCCTATTAGAATGGTGAGGGTAACGACCGGTACTTCAACCCCGATCAGGCATACCTTGGTTCAAGATTTCTTTCCAAAGTGAACCATGCACCGTTGTTTTTCTGATTTTACCGGCAGGGAGCTGAAATGCCGTTATTGTGTTCATACACACAAAATCCCCAAAACTTTTAGGGCTCAGGTGGGCCCTGTGACCACGACCCCCATACGGGCTGTCACCTAACTTACGGTGGTCAACCGTTCGACGACCGCAGACTTTCAGATCCCGACACACACATCCGGAGTGGACTAAACTCTCACTCCTCGCGTAAACCTCATCGAGGTAACATGTAACCTCACACAAGCTAAGCACCATACAGCGTGACACGTACAAGCATGGTTATCTAGAAAAGTAGAAAGGGAATTCCCGGACTACATCCTGTGATGCATCCCTTTAAAGATGGCCCACCACCTCGAAAGGTGTACACCACAGTTGGAATCCTAGAGCGAACTATCGTTTCCGAAAATGCGACAACAGTTCCTTCTTTATAGGAATTCACAATTCCTTTTCTAAATTCCCTCAAATTGATAAGCATATATATATATATATATATATATATATATATATATATATATATATATATATATATATATATATATATATATATATATATATATACATATTACCGGTCATTTCCAAATACTATAGATACATATTTAGTTTTTTCTTTTAAAATCGTTGGTTCAGATGTGTGAGTTCCCTGGATTTCCAACAATCGAGTAATGCAACCTATGACTCCCAAACGGGCCAGTCATAGTAAATGACAACCGATGATTCCCAAACGGCGAATCATCATAAATAACAACAAATTATATCCATGGAACAATCCAGAACCTCAAACATATTTACAAACAACCGGGTAATCCTTACCCACAATACAAAATCCATCTCTCTGTCTCCTTACTGAGACAAGAGACGAGAGCCCTTCCCAAAACCAGTTTTTGCTCTTTTAACACAAGAAATTAATCCCCTGCTACCCAGATTTTGCAAACTCATTTTTCACACAAAAGCTATCCGTATATTAAGTTTATATCACGGGAAAATACAAATGCAAAACATGAATACCATATATACATGCATGGTTGATACGCAAACTATCTCTTAACAATTTAAACAAATCAAATCATGCATGAAAATAAGCATGCTATATATTGGTATGTAGGTTCCTACCTTAGCAAGCTCCGTTCTCCTTAAGCCCACTTAACCGAATCAAGCCCGCTTAACCGAATCCACTCGTAATTCCTCCTATAACATCATATACATATACATTGGTTATTAGAATTTATCCACTAACAATAAATTCTTATTTAACGCAAGCCGAGAAGAAATCTCGATGTTACGAATTTGGTTTCAGGAAATTTTTCATCTAACTACAGTTAACAGAGCTGCATGCCATCTCTAGCACTGTACCTCACGTCAACACCAATTGTATCACTTCCAAATTTCCAACTACAACAACAACAATTCCACACCCTTCAATTCACATTAATTCTATTAATAAAATCGGTAGGTGTTCTTTATCCCTCGATCATTACTCAATCAAATCTTAAACAATTAGAAACTGACATGAATTGCCCGAAATTGGAGTGAATAACCAAAAATTCTTACCAAGTCAGCAAAAATTGCTCCTTTAGCTTTCTTCTCCACCAATTCGCTACGCCATATCCCTCCAATGAGCTACTGCCGACATGAAAACCACCCCATTTCAATTATTTTTCCTCAATACAACCCACTCCATCGAAATCAAGTTTAAACTATCGATTTGAGAAGAATTTAACTTACCCGTCATTTCGCGATTTCACTTCTGCGGATGGAAATTCGAACTCCCACACTAGAGTTTAGTGTTACTAAGGATGGGGAGGTGCGAATTGAGGGTTTTAATCACTGAATTTTGGGTGAATTTGGGGTTTCTCTCCCTAGGTTTTGAAATTGGCTTAATTGGGGAAAATTTTGGGCGCGATTTGGTTCTCGTCGATTTTTTTGTTTGTCGCGATTTCTAATTTCTTTGCTAAATGACCGCCTTACCCCTTACCTTGTAATTTAGCCTCCAACAAGGTTTTGAATCCCCGCTCTCGTCTAACGCTTCAAGTTTGCGACGCGATACGAAATTACGACGCTTGTTGTCGAATGACTTGTCCAGTTTTTAAAGTTTCCGGTTTACACGGTACGCGGACTCTTTTATTGGCTATGCAAGTATTTAATTATGCGGACACGAATTTACCCAGTATCGAATTATTTTATCACGTATTATTTATCTTCTTTTTTATTTTTGAATATTTTAAGTAGTCAGTTCTATGTAACCTTAGAATTTTTCGAGAGGTTTTCCTGAACTAACTTGGTTTTCTCGGTCGGTGTTAAATAAATTTACGTTACGTCAGGCTAACCGTCTATCCGACTTGCCAAGTACGTAATCGCCCCTAAGGTTCAAGTGTCTTTTACTAATTTACCCTTAATAATAATTCAGGACTTTACATCCAGGCCCATCCGGGTTGCCCAACTTCATAGACCCAATCCGTCTGGATCACTCTGATCCAGTAACCCGATCCGCGGAGGTGAGAAATCCTAGTGCAATCCGATAAGATCTTTCACAATGATATAATGAAATCTTGGGGAATGATCCTATTTTAGAAGTAGAATCATGCTAGGATTCATCAAGGAAGGCAATCTCCGAGAATCATTTTCTTGCCTGCCAAGGCAGAAGATTGCTATATATACGGAGGCTTCCAGAACTATGTTTTGAGAGACTTGATTACGAATTCCTCAATGGATACGTAGGAAACCAGAACGTTGGTGCTGTCTCTCTTCCTCAAAAGAAAAACCTAATCTCCATCTCCTTCGAGCTTTCGGGAGTGCCGGGCTAACTTTTTGCCCCAACATTCTTTGGCGCCGTCTGTGGGAATCGAACCCACAACCACATGGTCTTCCATCAGAGCTTGATATCCTCGACCTTATTTTTCGTACGTCCTTATTACCATGGCTGAACAAACTGCGATGAATAAGTCTCTCAACCCAAACAATACCGACCTTACTGCGATGAATAATGCAGACGCTGCCAATTGGCATGTAGCGACTCGACAGAACATGGAGACTGTTCCAAGCACCACTACAGAAGTGGGGCAGTCGAGCCGTCGTAGATCTTTTTCTCAGGATGGAGGAAACGGACCGTCTGAAGCAGTTCCACTTACTTTGGAGCCGCTAGGGACTCGGGGACCTAATCCCCATGTCCCTCGCCGCAACGCTGTGCGGAGCACAAGAGCTGCCATAATACACATCAGGGATGGTCCCGCTGAAACCACCCGTAATACTACAGCGCGACGTCCTGGAAGGGGCAGGGGAGGCCGACATGCTAACCCACGAGCCTCCATCCAGAACTTGCAATACTAATCGGATCCTGCTCTCATCTCTCTTTTAACAAGAATAGTTGTGGAAAACGAAAGTTTGAGAAATCAACTAGGCAAACGGCCCAGAGACCCTGAGGAGCACCAATCGGTCAAGTCACCTTTGTCTGAACGTAGGCAAAGGCAATGGGCCGAACCGGAACAGCGCGAAGATCCTAACAATTGCCAAAACCCTATTCACAATAATGGTCAAGTTAGAGATCCAAACCAAAGCCGAACTATCCACCTTATTGTGCATGTCCCCACTCACTCATAATCAAATAATGTTTGGGATCGTTTGGGCACAAATCCTCGGACAAACCAGTCTGGAAACACCGGTGAAAACTAGTCACAAAGATCTGGAATGTTGGAAACTACATTGAGTTCCAGTTATGAAACGCTAGCATCCGTGGAAGTGTCTGGATCAAGATATGAATCCCAGCGCACCAATCGGAATGAGAGTCAACCACCTTAACAGAGTGGCAGGGAGAAGGCAGGATAGAATTGAACGTCGGCAATGACTGAATCCCAATCGAATCTTGGCCCGCAATGAACGGATCTGGAGAGAAGAGAATCGAGATGAAGATAGCTATGAGAATATGAATGAACAAAGGGTTAAGGAATTGATTAACCAAGCCGTGACTAAGCAAACAATCTGAGATGATCCCCTATTGAAAAGGGTTGTGCGAGGTCCGGAATTTTCACCCTTTGTAAATGACATCAAGAACTGGGTTCATCCTGAGGTATTCAAACAAGCTCCTCTTCCGACTTATGATGATGTGGATGGATGTCCAGATGAGCACGTCATGAGCTACCAAGCAGCCATGACCTTATGGGAATTTCATGAGGCATTAATGTGTCGTATTTTTCCAGCCACATTGAAAGGATATGCATTGTCATGGTTCAACAAGTTGACGCCACGTTCAATTGATTCATTTACCAAGCTCAGTGATATGTTCGTTGAACGTTTTCAATACAATATGAAAACGAAGAAGAGGCCCAACACACTGTTCAATCTCCCTATGACAAAAGGTGAAACAATTAAGAGTTTGGTATGACAATTCAGGAAGCTTCACGCCGAGGTTCAGGGTGTGAGTGATGCTTTCGCAATACAGGCATTGATAAGAGCCCAAAACTGTAGTTTTAACCCTGTAACAGTCATACTATTAGACCAATTATGTGAGTAATAATTAAGAGTTAACACTGATTACGTGTTTTTATGCATTTCAGGTTTCAAAGTCCATTATGTGCAGAAATGTGCCACTTAGCGAAATAAAGGAGCAAAGGTCGGTTACTAAGGAGTTCCATGATTAAAGACCAAGATTCAAGAAGACAAAGCCTTTCTAAAGCCCGGTCAAAAGCTGAAAAGTCGACGCGGGCAGAAACAGCACACAAAGTCAGCAGAACTTCCGAAGGCCATATCTTTGTACTCAGACCTCGGAATGGGGCCTACCTTATGTCAAAACGACCGGCTCGGAAAAAGCTTTTCAATGGTCTAAGCCTTGATCCAATCAGAGGAGCAGAAGTGGACGAAAAGTCTGTTGAAGCCAATTGCAGCTGAAGAGGCCTTTTTGGACTGAAAGAATTGGGTTTTGGGCCTGATTCTCTGGCCCAAAATATGGCTCCAAGCCCATGCACGATTTTTGGATCTGAAAGTATAAAAACCAAAGCTTAGCTCTTTGTTAATGGTAGATTTTTTAGTAGAGAATGGTAGATAGAAAGTAGCCATTAGAATAGCTTCTAGATCTAGATTTAATTCTTTATGTTAAGTTTAGTTCAAATCCAATTCTTGTTTTAGATTAAACTTTAGAATCATTACTCTTAATTAGTTTGATTAATAAAATAGCTAGTTTGTTAATTTCGATTCTTGTCATTTACATTTGTGTTAGATCTGATTTCATTTATTACTTGTTATTCAATTCTTAGTTATTAATTAGATTTTAATTATTGTTTAATTTAGATTAGTAAATTTCAATTCTTTATATCATGTTTAGTTTAAATTTAATCGGAAATGATTGCGTAATGATTCTCGGCTAAACCTCCATTAGAGGGGGTTGAGAAGCCTTGATGAAAGCTTGATTCCGATTATCGTAGAGTCGTCGTAATTTCCTTTCCACTCTAGAAACGATTAGTTCACCATGAGAATGGGTTTAATCGTTCACATGCTAGTTATGAATTGGTAGGAATGCCATGTGTAATTAGGGATTAGGAAGAACCAATTGTTCTGCGAAGCAGTTCAATTCTTATTACGACGATTCGTCGTTAATAGGATTAAGTTGAGTTAAGGTGGAATCAATCCCCCTCTAACTCCTTATAATCGAATCAACGTAGCATTCCCATAGTTATTTTGATAACCGACTAGTTGCATCTTGTGGGTAGTTGCATCATAGTCTAGTTGCCACTTCGTAAATCTCTCATTAGACTTAGAGTAGATTACTTATAATGTAGAGAACACAAAGATGGAAGGACTAGGAGTGGAACGAACTTCCTACTCCACTATATCTCATAGGATTGAGAGTAGAATCTTTGATAAATTAGGCACGTAAACTATCGTTTAGTTTTACTTACGTTTAGAGTTTCATCGCTTTATTCATTAGTAAAATTATTCTTTTTACATTTATCAAATGGCGCCGCAACCATCTTAGTTTCACTTTCGCATTGTTTTCATAGTGTAAGTACTTTTCTTTAAGTCCCATTTCACCCACCCACCCTTGTTTGATTCCTACTGTTGTTTTCCGATTCCGCGTTGAAAAGTTCCGGACAAAAATACACCGAAGACGACATCACGCTTATAAGGAGCGCACTTGCACTTATAGCACGGAACACGAAGCGACCGCCCCACGTGAGCGCGACCCACCCTAAAAACACTGTAATTTGAAAAGTACACGGGAGCGATCACGCTTCTATGAGCGCCGCCAGCGCCCTTTGCTAATTTTTCCGAAATCTAAAGGTTTTGACTCGAACTTTGATTTTTCAAGTTTTTCAGTATTCTAACTTGTTATATACACTGAACACGCGTAAACAAGACGCTATTCATAAGCGAAGCAAGGACGCAATCAGGTATTCCTTTCTTCCACACCTCGCGATCTCCTCGTTAGAGGTTTATACTAGTATATCATAATTGTTTGGAGTGTTGATGTGTTTAGCTAAGTTTGGTTTTAGCCTTGTATGAGATTAAGGTCCGGCCCAACAAAACACCGAACGTAATTACACAACAACGCCAACAAACAAGTCTATCTAGTATACCACCCACTACACCTCTAGCTATTATTTCACACACATCACGACACAATGCCCGGACGAAGAAGAAGAGACTCCTCTCTCTTCGACTTCTACAAAGCCTCGAGCGATAGCCCCAAATCTTGCATCGTTCTAGCGGACCCAATTGGGATTTCCGAATCCCCAAATATTTTAATTTGTTACCCGCTTTTCATGGATTAGACCACGAAAAACCTTATCGGCCACACGCGTAGGATTGAACAAGTCCTAACAACATTCCACCATCCTACGGTTGGTGCGGAACAAATTAAACTCGTGGTATTCCCTTTCACCTTAGCCGATAAGGCGTCTTGGTTAACCGCCCAAACGCCTAATTCTGTGGACTCGTGGGCTAAACTTGTTCAAATTGTTTATGGAACATTTTTACCCACCCCTAAAGACGGATGAGATGCTTTCCAAGATTCATTTCTTTTGACAAAATCCTCATGAAAAATTTTCGAGGCTTGGAATCGCTTTCACCGATCTCCTTATAGAGTGTCCATCATAACTTAGCTTAAAGACACGTTAGTTCGTGCCTTTTCAAAGGACTTCTACACCACCATAAATAAGTCCTAGACATAATGAATGGGGATAGTTTCTTAAGCAAAGGAGCCTCCTGAGGCTTATAAATTTTAGAGGATCAAACTAAAGCTTAAATAACAACTAGGGGTAGTGATGATATCCACCGCTCCGCTAGTTCTTCTAATACGATTAAGGCCGCGGTATGTTTAAAATTAAACACGACCCCGAGCTTAAAACTCTAATCGAATCACTCACTAAAAAGGTAGAGGCCATTTCTGTTCAACAAAAGCCTATCCCCATCATGAACGATATTCAAATCCATGTAGTTTCTGTTGAGCCCCGAGCATCCCGACTCCCCACGTCCTATTGCCTATGAACAGGCTTGTTCCATTAATAGTGAACCTAACGCCTTTGGAGACAAAATCCCAACTTCGGTTGGAGAAATAACCAACACGCCACACCTCCGTGGTACAATAATCAATATGTTAGGCCAACACAAAGTTTTAACCAAGCTCCACCACCGACAAGGACGAGTGGTCGGGTAATTTTAATAATTATAACAACCAAATGCAACCTCGACAAGGTCAAGCACAAAGTCAAGGTATTTATAATAATTATAATGCTAATAGAGGTATCGTTCCAAGAAATAATAACTATCAAAATCCACCCATAAATAATTCACGCGAAATAGTTCCAAATACACCACCCGTGACTACTACACCCACACAACCGGATCGCCTTGACACCTTCATACAAGTGAGCCAAAACTTTTCCAAACCATGGCTCAATCTAACCAACAACTTCTACAATCTGCTAATAATTTAACCCAACAAATGGCTCAAGATAAAGCCCAACCCAAAGGTGTGTTTCCAAGTCACGAAATACCTAATCCTAAAACAACAAATACAGCCTTTGAGGTAACCGATAATACTAGTAATGAATATGAAAATGTAGGTGAGCTAAAGGCCATCACCACTCTCCATTCTGGCAGAGTGGTTGATAACAAAGTAACTATGCCTATAGTTACCCCACCAGTAGCCCCTACACCTGCTATTTTACTAGATACTGAAATAGAAACTCAAGAGCCTACCACCGTAGAGGTACCGGCCATAACACAACCTAAGAAACGAAAGCCACGGTTAAACATCCGTGATACCATTGCTAAATATAAACGAAAACCACTTGTTTCCACAAAAATTAGTCGTGTTAACTAGGGATACTAATTATGAGGAGATTAGGGACGTTTTCAAGAATCTAACTATAAACCTTCCTTTCCTCGGCTATTAAAAAGCTACCACACCATGCTAAGTTTCTTAAGGAATTGTGGTACTACTAGGCGTAAAGACCAATATACCAAACGACGCTTTTTTTAACGTAACAATTCCCAACTCTATCCGAACATAATGGAATTGTTAAGTACAAGGACCCCGCTTCGGCCCCATCGCATAAATGCACTTAGGAGATTCTTATATGACGATCGCGTTATTAGACTTGGGGGGCTAGTGTTAACTTACTCCCGCTTTTATTTGTATAGACAAATAGGTCTAGACGAGATGCAACCCACTAAAATGACGCTTGCAATTAGTCGATCGGTCTATTAAGTATCCTAAGGGAGTCGCCAAAAATGTTTTAGTAAAAGTTTAGGATTTTTACTATCCGGCTGATTTTGTCATCCTCGATACGAAAGTCGCTAACCACTGTCCCGATCATCTTAGGGGCCCTTTTTCGCAACCCGCCAATGCGCTCATTAATTGTCAGCGATGGTTCAATGTCCATGTCTTTTGGCCATCTTGTTGTTGAAGTCAATGTTTTAAAACAAAGACACGGTTTACCCGATTAGGCCTATGGATGGAGAAGTTAGCATGATCGAGAGCTTTGCTCGAGATTATTTCAACAACACGCCCCCCGATAATCATATGCCCAAATTTCTTTCCTTTGGAAGTTTAGACTCCAACATTTCCATCCCTACACTAGTCGATACACATATTACGGATGAGGATGAGATAGATGACTTTCTCAAAGATGTAGAGGACTATCATAGTAACGAGGATATGACCAATCTAGATGAGCAATTCGATGAGTTTCTTAGAGCGCATGATAATTCACCCTATCAAGAACTACTTTCTACAACACCCACCTCGACTTCCTCCTTCCACCCCTTTCAAAGGAATCTCGAGTTTGCACTCGATCCTTTTGTTTCTTCCAGGCTTCATAAGTTTTAAATCCACCTAGTAAACAAATACTTCGTAAGACAAAAGCGTTTGATACCTTCATTTTCGTGACCGAGAGCAGTCCCTACCTACACTATGAATGAGTTTTGTGCTAAACCCACATCCTCATTTTTTCCATGCTTTCCTTCTACAACTTACCCATATCCACCATATTCTCCACAACCATTCACTCTTCCACATTTATTCACTAGGACACCCTCTCGTTCAAAAATGAAAAAGAAGGTACATGCTAGGTTACGTAATAGGGTTATCCGACTTCGTTTTCATTTCACTAGGTTGCGTCATAGGAAATCTTGGTGCTTGATTGTGTTTGGATATGTTTTCTGTGATATTTATTTATGGAATGATCCACAACTATTTCGGTTGTTGATATATGATAAACCGTGCATGTTCATACATATGTTTAGATACTGATCTCGAGTATCCGACTATAAAACCACTCAACTTTTGTGTTTGGTGCATTTCCTTTCATTTCCATATATTGGTGAGTGCACCATTAAGGTAACCGGCCCTCCCTATGGAGTGTGTGGCTGTAAGTACCGGATCCTAAGTCCACGTTTAACATAATTCACGTTTTCCACTCTTGCATGTTTTTCTCGGATTTTTGAGTCATGTTTCTCTATGGGGTGAATTATGTCTTTCTTGTTTATTGTGTTTCTTTCTTTTTTTTTAAAGTATATATATATATATTAAATAATAAACATAGTAATCTAGGAAGTCTCGGGAATCTGACTTTAAAAGACCCACTGCTAAAAACAAATTTTCCAAGCTTCGTTGTAAAAAAATTTGTTTGGGGGTGGGGTGTTCGTGTTTCCGTCCTAAAATGTTTTATGTCCCATTAGATTTGCTTAGGCCGTTTAATTGTATTACGATCCGGGTTGACATAATCTTGAATTTAGAGTTCAGTCGTTCGCATAACGTACGTCATGCACGCACTTCGAGGCATTTTCCACTATCTTATATGTCATCCACGGTCGGAATAAAGTGTTTTATGGATCATTGGATTGGAAATTCTCTCCTGATCATTTCCATATCTCATTTGCAAAAATCAGACCGGTAACGAAGCGGCAATTTTGATTTGAAGTTTCGCGAAAAAATCGAAAAATTCACAAATTTCGAATTGGGCTTGGGCCCAACCCGCGCCCTTACCTTCAACAGTCGTGTTCATCTTCTCCAAACCACCATTAACGCCATTAACAAAGCTTCCAAAAACCTAAAAAAATAAATAAATAAAAACAAAACCAAATTACCCACGCCCACAATCCAAGACCCAACCCAAATCGACTCCAACCGCACCGCCCACAACCTCCACCAATTTACATCAACAAAAACCACCGAAAATAAAAATAAAATAAAAAATTTTGGTGCTGCCGCGCCACCACACCACCACCACCATCGTTCCTTTTAGTGAGGTGTCCCTCATTGCTTCCCCTTACCTTCTACAAACCTCAAACCGTATTCAAACTTCCAATGGCTCAACAACGCCGAATTTTACCAGAGCAAGCTTTTACAGGCGACCACTTCGCGCCCGCTTTACGGTGATGTGAAATGATCACGAGACTAGAATAGCTTGTGGTACTTTCGACCGAAGCCTATTACCACGAAGACTTAGTCGGACGGTTCTACAATACGAGGGAGTTGGAAGGGACTAGGATTTTGTTGTGGTGGCGAAGAGGAGGAAGGAAGTGACTCTTGGGTTGTTGGTGAGATTCTAGGCATTCCGCCTAGAATCCATCCGATGTCACGCTACAGAGTCCCAATATAATGGGGTAGAGCCATTGATGAACGTGGCGATTCATTCTGAGCAAGGGGAACTACAATGCGAGATCGCGATTGTGTTTCGCCAGCATCCCTAAGGACCAACCACCGGCCGCAGCTCGGTGGATTGGTCGGGCGAACGCCCCGGGAAGGAGAAGGTCGGCGACATCGTCCCGAAATCTGCCTCCACATCTTATGGATACTCCGTGAGCGTAAGTACGAAGTTCTCAGATCTTGGAGTTTTTACTTAGCATGATTAGGGGAGTAGGGAAGTCTATTGCACCTCTCCCCGTGTTGATAACCAAGATCATGCCGAAGTTGAGAGCAAAAGGCCTCGATAGGTCTTACATCACCCTACACCAAACCCCTCGCATCTATAAGGAGTGTGTCCAACGGGTTTGGAGGCTGCCGAGAGGATAGAGAAGAAGACGAGGAGGATGGTGGAGATGAGAATGCCGAGGAGGATGGGGAAACAAGAATGCCTCGGAGGATGAGGAGGATTTTGACTTGTTTTGATCGCGGATGCCTTGGAGAGGTGTTGGTCGACGCAGACGCATGGCTGTGATTCATCGTGGCATCGCGCTCGCCAACACTATCTCGCGAAGACTCCGGACTCGACAGCAACTATCCATCATAACTTCGAGATCCGTACCCAGAGAGAGGATGAGAGGTGGGAACAGATGAGGGCCGAGCTAGAAGCTCAGCGCTAGTTCTGGACCGACATGCTCGCACGATTCCCACCTCACGGGGACTCTCCTTCTGAGGACACACCATCGAGGCACGAGCGTCGTCGCCGAAGGACGAATGGTGCTGGCCCATCGGGAGCTCAGGAGCCATCTCCGGACCGTGTGCCCTCCACTACCAGTACCGGAGTGATTAGGGATAGTATCGTTTGATGTTTCTATTTTTATTTGTATTTTCATTATTGCCATTTATTTTAATGTAAGTTTTATTTCCGTGATTTGAATTTTGTAGTGAAATGTACTTCGAATGAAAATTTTAATATAATGTGGTTATTTTCATTATGCGTGGTTGTTTAATATTGATCCCACCTTCCCAAATTTTTTGGGGGTGGTTTTATCTATTCCAGCATTATTTTTATATGACCCTCATCTTAGAATTTATTGCAGAGTCAAGATGAAAATATAGCCGTTTAGGCATATCTATGAATAAGTATCATGGTAGGATGAAATATCGATTAAATAGGTAGATTCTATCATAAATTCAACCTAAAAGATACTAGGTTTGTTTTAGAATCAAGAAAATGAGTTGTTTCCGTTTTCAGGTTTGGAAATTTTGGTATTTCCGGAAACTGCCGTAAAAACCTTTTGGCAACTTCCCGATCCGGTTTAGCAACTTAAAACCTATATAAACTTCATACATTCTACACTCACAACTCACAATACACCTAACCTCCATCACTCACCGCTTCACTCCCACGAATCCCACGTTTCGCCTCATTTTCCCGAAGTTTCAAGAACTCCGAAATTTTCAAGGCTCTGCAATTTTTTTTTTTCAGTTTTTGTTAGAGCGCTTTTCGGCATTCAAGGTGAGCGACCAGCCAAACACTGGATTTCCAATTCTTCAGAGCGCTTCAAGCTTCTAAGAGAGCGCTCGGCATACGACTTCGCCCTGAAAAATTCCAGTTTTCTTGGGTAGTTTCGAATCATTCGCACCTATTCCAGAGCGTAATTTTGAGATGACATCTCCAACATTGATACCGGAACAGTCTTTCGAAGATTTGTTCCAAAGCACTACTTATGGTGCTTGGTTTCGCGAAGCGATCACATACGTTGGGTGGGAACCGCTTATGGTAAGACCTGATGCACTTTATTCTCCAACACTAGCATCTTATTTTTACGATAACTGCATTTTCTTTGAAAGACCAGATGGAGAACAAGTGTTCTCCATCAACATTGATAATGAACCAATGGAAATTACCAGGTTCTTGCTAGCATTTGTTCTTGGACTTGCTATGCCCGCTGAAATACAAGACCCATGGTGTTATTGGGTAGATAATATGTATGTCTACACTTATGAGTTTTGCATGAGTCGTATGGGGGGCATTTTCCGTGATCGAAGACCAAGGGGACTATAACGTCGCTTTTGGTAGCCTGTCCATGAACATAGGAACTGTTATGTTTTGGATCATGCTAAACATTTTAGGGGAATGGCGTTTTTCTTCTGTGAATGATGCCACTTGCAGCGTTTTCCTTGCTTTAGCCACGAGACATATGTGTCATGACCTTCCCCAAACCTTGATGTCTAGTTTAGCTCGATCCCATAGCATGAGGCATAAGTTCCTTCTTATGCCTGTTCTAGTTTCCCGTATTATGCTATGTTTCTTTCCTGTTTTTTGTACACTTTTCACGGATTGGATTACGGTCGACCGCATGCGACCCACCAATAGTATTATTCGATCCTTCCGCGCGATGACTTGGCAAGGGTGGAGGATACAACCTCATCGGGTTGCACCCTACACCCCATCGCACTCAAGTGGCTCTTAATAGGTTAGCAATAATAGATGATAAATGGCGGGAAGCCGGGAAATTATCATGGCATGGCAGATCCTTAAAAGGAACCTCATTTCTTTTTTGGAAGAAGAGGATGAGGAAGATGATGAGTAATCGCGGAGATAAGGTAAGTTTTCATTCTAGTTAGTGTCCGCGCTATGTCCCAAGCAATTTCATTCTTGTTAACCCCATAATGGGTAGAACTCTTATAGAGTTGAGTCAGTTTTTATCTCCTATATTAGTACGTTCTAACTTTGTTTTGCAGATGTTCCTGAATTTCACGCCCTTCAATGGTAATTTTCCTACCCTCTTTATTTACAATACTTTGAGGACAAAGCATGCTTCTTGTTTGGGGAATAGAAACATGTGTAATTAAGGCATCTGCTAGGATATAGATATGTATAATATGCATTTGTTTTCTAGTTAAAATTTCAAAAATTCAAAAATATAAATAAATAAGTTCATGCTATACACTTAGGAATATTGGTATTGTTTTCCTTCTCTATGCTCTTAACAATCTAAAAGTCTCAATGTAGCTTTTGCATCGAGAATAATTGTTAGGAACTTAGGTTAATATGTAGGTAATAATCTTTGCATCTATCTATAAATATATTACATGAGTATCTATGATTGTTAGCAGTAAGTTTCTGAAATCTAGGCTAGAGTACTTATTCTACAAATCCTGTGAGAATATAGCCTAAAGCCTTATATGAGCGAAACATTTGAGAAATGACACAAGAGAGAAGTAAAATCCGGATAGAGAAATCACACGTCCACTTGCTTGATCACTATGTCATATCCTAAGCGAGAATTTAGGCCCTCTTTTGGATCGATATAGCCGAAATTCAAACCTATGAATTATTTTCCGCTAGTTAAGCCCCTCTCGAGCCTTTCTTTAGCCTTTCATAAACCACAAATCCTTTTACCCTGTTACAAAACAAAACAAAATAAAAAATTCAACCTACCCAATTTAGATAAGTCTGAAAATAGAATGAGGAAGAAAGAAGAAGAGAAAAAACTTGTGTAAACAAAAGTTAGTTAATGGCTTCGTAAAAAATAAAGAAAAGAAGTTTCCATCCAAAGAAAAGAAAAATAAAAATAGAAATAAAATAAAAACTCCAAAAATAGAATAAAAGGGAGTCAAAAGCCAAAGAAAAGAAGAAAAAAATGGCTAAGGATGGAAACAAAGTGTAGAAGCAAAAAGTAAATAACAAGGTTTTCTCTAGTTACATAATCAAGACTCTATTATCTCAGACTTGTCCTTTTTAATATCCATTTCCTTCCTTCTTAAACCATCTCCTAATCCCCACAACACCTAATAAAGACCTCTAGCTCAATTAGGAATAGGTTAGTGTGATAGTAAGTGGCGAGATGTGTTTGATCGACTCGCTTCCTTGTTGTCATTGAGATTGTAAGGTAAAGTGTGCCCACCGCATTACATCGGAGTAAATGAACTTGAGTGGAAAAATCGAGTGTTGTATCTTGACTATTATTGTGAGAACCTACTTAAGGACGCTTATTCCGAAGTTTAAACTAACCTCGCTAGGCATTTCATAGTATTACTCATTGTATATATGTTTATTATAGATGATTGATTATTATGCATATATTAGCTTAGGTTTCACTTGATTACTCTATATGTATTGCTAGTGAGAGGTATAGTTAATTTAGAGCATGAATACGGAGACAATAGTTTTATTTCTTAGTCGTTGTAGTATAGATGAAGTTTGTGAGTACCTTCATCGAAAACTCTCACGAGGGTTATAACTTCGTCCCACTAGGGAATTCCTAGTGGTTTAAGCGCCTTGTTGCATATGGTCAATGCAATCGCGACTCAAATAAACGAGTAGATAGAACTCCATTTTTGGTCACTTATTCTAATTTCTCATCTTTACTTGAAGACAAGCAAAATGCTGTTTGGGGGTGGTTTGATAAGAGCCCAAAACTGTAGTTTTAACCCTATAACAAATCATACTATTAGACCAATTATGTGAGTAATAATTAAGAGTTAACACCGATTACGTGTTTTATGCATTTCAGGTTTCAAAGTCCATTATGTGCAGAAAATGTGCCACTTTAGCAAATAAAGGAGCAAAGGTCGGTTACTAAGGAGTTCCGTGATTAAAGGCCAAGATTCAAGAAGACAAAGCCTTTCTAAAAGCCGGTCGTCGAAAAGCTCGAAAAGTCGAAAGTAAACAAAGACAAAGTCGATGAGAACTTCCGAAGGCCATATCTTTGGACTCAGACCTCGGAATGGGGCCTACCTTATGTCAAAACGACCGGCTCGGAAAGAGCTTTCCAATGGTCTAAGCCTTGATCCAATAAGAGGAGCAGAAGTGGACGAAAAGTCTGTTGAAGCCAACTGCAGCTGAAGAGGCCTTTTTGGACTAAAAGAATTGGGTTTTGGGCCTGATTCTCTGGCCCAAAACATGGCTCCAAGCCCATGCACGATTTTTAGATCTGAAAGTATAAAAACCAAAGCTTAGCTCTTTGTTAATGGTAGATTTTTTAGTAGAGAATGGTAGATAGAAAGTAGCTTAGAATAGAAAGTAGCCATTAGAATAGCTTCTAGATCTAGATTTAATTCTTTATGTTAAATTTAGTTCAAATCCAATTCTTTTTTTAGATTAAACTTTAGAATCATTACTCTTAATTAGTTTGATTAATAAAATAGCTAGTTTGTTAATTTCGATTCTTGTCATTTACATTTGTGTTAGATCTGATTTCATTTATTACTTGTTATTCAATTCTTAGTTATTAATTAGATTTTAATTATTGTTTAATTTAGATTAGTAAATTTCAATTCTTTATATCATGTTTAGTTTAAATTTAATCGGAAATGATTGCGTAATGATTCTCGGCTAAACCTCCATTAGAGGGGGTTGAGAAGCCTTGATGAAAGCTTGATTCCGATTATCGTAGAGTCGTCGTAATTTTCTTTCCACTCTAGAAACGATTAGTTCACCATGAGAATGGGTTTAATTGTTCACATGCTAGTTATGAATTGGTAGGAATGCCTTGTGTAATTAGGGATTAGGAAGAACCAATTGTTCTACGAAGCAGTTCAATTCTTATTATGACGATTCGTCGTTAATAGGATTAAGTTGAGTTAAGGTGGAATCAATCCCCCTCTAACTCCTTATAATCGAATCAACGTAGCATTCCCATAGTTATTTTGATAACCGACTAGTTGCATCTTGTGGGTAGTTGCATCGTAATCTAGTTGCCACTTCGTAAATCTCTCATTAGACTTAGAGTAGATTACTTATACGTAGAGAACACAGCATGCGGAAGGACTAGGAGTGGAACGAACTTCCTACTCCACTATATCTCATAGGATTGAGAGTAGAATCTTTGATAAATTAGGCACGTAAACTATCGTTTAGTTTTACTTACGTTTAGAGTTTCATCGCTTTATTCATTAGTAAAATTATTCTTTTTACGTTTATCAGGCATTCCATCAAGCGTTGCATTTCGACAGAGATAGACTTTACAACTCTTACTCGAAAGCCGCCCACCACCCTCCCTGACTTATTCACCCAAGTTGAAGGGTATGTTTGGGTAAAGGATGATCAAAATTCTCGACAAGAGAAAAGATGGTGAAAATCCCTCTTCCAAGGACTCAAAAAGGGATATGCTTGCCAATCAAGGTAACAAGAGGAGTACTCAAAATAATACGAAGGCCCCAAATCTAGACGAAAAGGTATACACTCCTTTAACTCTTGGCCTTGTCGACCTGTACAAAAAAATTAGAACTAAGAAAATGTTACAGCCAGCTCGACCGCTACCAGAAGATCCTACAGGTAGGCAGGATAAAAATCAAAAATGCAGATATCACAATGATATTGGCCATGAAACAGATCATTGCATAGCTTTAAAGAAAGAAATTCTGCGGCTCGTTGACGATGGACAGCTTACTGAGTTCGTTCAAAACAAAACTCGGTCGGCCTATATCAACTTGGCTAAACACAACATTATCGATGTATGCCACGCACGTATCGATAGCATCTCCCACTGTCAGCAAAAGATAGAAACTCACTTGAAACTTCGCCATATACAAGATCATTACCAGGTCAACAATTTTAATTTTGACCAAGGTATCAATAGTGAGACCTATGAAGGCCAGGAGTTGAAGTTCACTGAGGACGACGAAAAGACGTTGCTATCATTACTGCATGAATAGGAATCTTTAGAGTGCAGAAAGTTTTTATCGACACAGGAAGCTCAGATAGTGTGTTATTCACCAAGGCTTACTCCAGAATGAAACTATCAGAGGACCTGATCGTAGAAGATCTTAATCCAATCATTGGATTTAACGGAGAACCAGCCCATGCAATTGGAAAGGTTCATCTCCCTGTCACGGTTGGCCATCAATCTATCGGGATAAATTTCCTTTTGGTTGATTGTGGTTCTTGTTATAATGCAATCTTTGGTAGGGATTGGATCCATGCAAATCAGGTTGTTGTATCCACCTTCCACCATGCGTTGAAATTCCTGATGCCAACAGGTATATGTAAGATCCGCAGTGACCAGATGATGTCACATCAGTGTCACGATTTGGCACTAGAAAATACAAGGAAATCCAAATTCCGGGCCAACACGATTCTCCTGGTTGATCATGCCAAATAGCAATTACAAAAACGTTGGGCTTATCAGGTATGAGAAGCCCGACACTATGAAGAAAGTCCCTCAATTGATCAATTGGAAGAAGTTCAGATAAGGGGTGAAAGCCACGAGACTACTTTCATCGCTGCCGACTTACCCCCAGCCGAAAAAGTGCTCTAATTCACATATTATGGGATTATCAAGAAATATTTGCCTGGAATATCGACCAAATGCCCGGAATCGACACGGATGTCGCTTGCCACAGGCTCGATATTGACTCGAGATTTAAACCAGCTAGACAAAGACCAAGGAGAATGGCTCCAGAACGAAAACTGAAGGTCAATGAAGAGATTGGTAAACTGCTTAAAGCAAGGTTCATTAAGCCCATCGAATACCCAACTTGGGTATCCAATATCATCGTAATTTCGAAGAAAAATGGAAAGCTCAGGGTTTGCATTAACTTCACCAACCTAAACAAAGCTTGCCCAGTGTATCCATACCCATTATCTCGCATCTCAGATTTAGTCGATGCAACCTCGGGATTCAAGCACTGGTCATTCATGGACGCTTCCTCTGGTTATAACCAGATACCTCTACTTGAGGAAGACCAAGAGCACACGGCATTCGTCATAGACCAAGACCTGTACTGCTTTAAAGTCATGCCATTCGGTTTGAAAAATGCAAGCGCCACTTATCAGAGGATGGTGAATACAATGTTTGCCGATTTGATTGGGCGTATCATGGAAATTTACATAGATGACATGGTAGTCAAATTCAAAGAGACACCCGACCACCTTCAACACTTACAAGAGGTATTTGATATGCTCATAAGATACAAACTGAAGTTGAACCCATCAAAATGAACTTTTGGGTTAGCGTCTGGAACGTTCTTAGGATTTTTGAAGACTCGACGGGATATTGAGGGAAACCCTGAACTGATTCGGGCTATTCTCGAAGTGGCACCACCATCGAATAAAAAGAAAATTAAGAGGCTCGCGGGTCGTTTGGCAGCCCTGAATAGATTTATATCAAAGTATTCGGATCGATGCAAGCCATTTTTTCAAACTTTGAAAGATGCCTCAGTTTGGAATGAAGACTGCGATATGGCTTTCAAAGAAATTAAAGCTTACTTTGTATCACCCCCTGTCCTAGTCAGTCCGCAAACTGGCCAAGACATTGGAATTTATTTGGCAGCTTCTGAGATAGTAGTAAGCGCAGTACTATTTGTGGACTACTTTCACCCGAGTTATTCGAGGGAGAACAGCTACAAGATTTTTCCAACCACCAACTTGACTCCATTGAAGAGAATTTCACCGGAGGCGAGGCGTGGGTTGTGTATACAGATGGTTCAAGTAATATGAAGGGGTCTGGGATCGGTTGTGTGATAGTCGACTCAAACGGAAGCCAAATCGAAAGGTCCATCCGACTTTGCTTTCCTGCTTCCAACAATGAAGCTGTAATATTTGGAATGAGAGCGGCGCTTGAAATGGGGGAAAAGAAAATCAATATGGTAACTGATTCTAAACTAGTTGCTTGTCAGTTTGGAAGGTCATATCAAGCACGAGATGAGCGAATGACGACTTATTTAGATGTTTTACGCGATCTAGCTGTAAAATTTTAATGTATCTCAATTTTACAAAGACCAAGGAATGATGTTAGGCACGCAAATGCATTGGCCTACCTTTCAGCAGCAGTTGATTCAACTGAACCTCGAAATATCAGGGTAGAGGTCCAACCAATGCCTAGCATCGACCTCCCAAATGTCGGGGCAAAAAGTTAGCCCGGCACTCCCGAAGTGGTGGCGCTTCCGAAAGCTCGAAGGAGATGGGGATTAGGTTTTTCTTTTGAGGAAGAGAGATTGCACTAGCGTTCTGGTTGCCTACGTACCCAGTGAGGAATCCGGAATCAAGTCTCTCAAAACATAGTTCTAGAGGATGCAGAAGCCTCTGTATATATAGCAATCTCCTGCCTTAGTGGCCAAGAAAGTGATTCTCGGAGATTGACTTCCTTAACAAATCCTAGCATGATTCTACTTCTAAAATAGGATCATTCCCCAAGATCTTATCGGATTGCACTAAAGTTTCTCGCCTCCGCAGATCGAGTTACTGGATCAGAGTGATCCGGACGGATTTGGTCCATGAACTTGGGCAACCCGGATGGACCCTGGACCTGTTGTGAAGTTTGATGGATTAGAGAACCAGATAATCCAAAGCATTTTTTACAGCTACCAGACTGGTCCACTGCTGGTCCCACACCCGATCCATGGTTCGAGTACACTTTGGACCGGAAATATGATGTAGGGTACACACATTGTCCCCTCTTCAACAGATGAGCAAACGAAGATGAAGATGATATGTTGAAGAATTAAAGTATCGAAAAAACCAAAATGAAATAATAAAGAATGTGTAATGGAGATGGGCGGAAAAGTTTGAAAACGGTTGAAATAAACAAAAGTGAAAAAATTGAAGGGTATAAACAGAAATGACCTTTGTAGGTAACTAGTGATAAAAATAATGGGAGGGATTTAAGTGAAAAAGCTTTACAATGAGGGACTAAAGTCAAAAGTTGGGAAAGTAAAAAGGGTTGGTGGGGTTAAGTTGAAGATGTGGATAATAATTGGGTGGGTGGGGAGTAAAAGAATGAGATAAGAAGAAAAAGAAGAAGAAGAAGACAAGTGAAGAATTAAGCATTACAATGTAAGTGTGCTTTCATTTTTCACTTACTTCCTTTGTATAGTTATCACTATATGTTAACTAGGTAAAGCATTTCACTTCTACCTTATGATCTTTAGGTGATCACATAAAACACATAGTTTAAGTACTGTAGGGAGTAAGATGAGTGGCAAATTTAGTGATATGGCCATGGAAGATGCTAACCCGGCCTAAAAATGGCCAAAATATGTTGAAACTGAACTGACCCAACTAGCAAACTGCTAACCCGGCAAGAAAAAATGCTGACACGACCTGAAAATGGGTGAAATTCGTCGGACCCAGTTATAAATAGGCTTGAACCTGCCTGACAAAAATCAGAACCAGCCTGTATACCACCTGACCCGGTAGAAATCCGCCTGAACCGGCTGGGAAACGCCTGACCCGGCATGAAAAACGCCTGAACCGGTTGCAATTCCGGTCACCAATCGTATAATTTGAAAATTTTCGGGCCAACATAATGGGCTTTTTGAAAGGGCTATTCTAACGTGGGCTTAGCTTTAAGAAATAAAATGAATTGGAACAGATGTTTAAGGTCATGGGATAAATAGATGAATTAGAACATAAGGGCTAAATACAGTGCACTACTCGTAACTGTATGAAACATATTAATTGGCCATTTTAATGCAGGATGACACATGCACCACCAATTCAACGATGGGTGCAGGAGGTAATTTGATAATGGATCGTACGGTGAATAGACTAACAGCTGAAGATATCCGAAATAGATTCAACATACCCGACTACATTGGGATCCGAAAACCACGTGAGACGGGAAAAACATTAACAGATGCAGTGAGACAGGGCGAAGTGATTGTTAGTTACTATCAACATCTCTTTGGTCTGCGTTTCCCATTAAACAAGCTCTATATCTATTTACTATCCATGTGGGAGGCTTCGCCAGGTCAAATGTATATAACGTTTTACATGATCATATCCGGTCTTGAAGCGATTCAACAAGCTTACAATTTGCATCTGAACTGGGAGTCCATATACTACCTCTTATTTCCGGAACCTGTTCCTTCCAGGGCTGTATTAGACTGCGGGCGTCATTGCAAGTTGGGGGTTGGAGTTTACTGGATTTCTCCATAGCCATAAAGGGTGGGACAAACCGTGTTACATAATCAGCAACTGGAGGCAGCCCGACTATGAGGAATTTATCCCGTGTACATTTAAAGGTAAATTGAGCCTCTAAATGAATTCAAATTAGTTATGTATGTTTGACATCTAACCCAATTTACCATTCCTGATCAGATGTAGATGAGATTCATGCTTATGAAGGGGAATTGACTGAAGAGATGTGGGGTAATCTGAATGTGTTGTGCGGCCTACCGCCTATGGCATACGATTTGTCATACCCAAATGAGGTGGTGTTGTGGATACATGATATAATGCCAACGCCAATAGCTACCGGTCAAGCTGTTGGTGTGGTTCCGAGAGTGTCAGGAATTGCAACCTATAGTAGTATCCCTGTACGTGCCAAGGGAGGCAATGCCAGAGATGCACGGAAGGCCTTGCAGGAGACTGGCTACCCGTCACGTATCGTATGTGCCACCGATTTACTTGTGGGAGTACATCGAAAGTGTGAGTTCCAGGGTTGCGTCCAGTATCCATTTGAACTTTGAAAATAATGCTGGAACTCCACTTGGAAATAATTTTGCCACAGGTAACTCATAAGTTTGCGAGCAATGCATTTCTTAGGAACAGCTGACTTTGCCACTTGGAAATAAAAGTTGACTTTAAGCACTATTTGTTAGGAACAGCACCTGGTCCGTCGCAAAGGAGGAACCTTATTGTTAGTAGCTCAGAAGACGAGGATGAACCAGATGCCCCTAGAAATGATCGAGGGAAGGGTGTGCAATTGGAAGAAATACCACCCCATATTGTTCCTGCTTTTGGATCAGCTGTCACTAGTTCCAGTGATTCTGGGGTTCGTGTGAAGAGTGGCGGTCCTTCGAGAGTACCCTTAGATATAGTGTCTATCAGCGTTATGGGACCGACATTTGCTGCAGGTAGGTAGCGTGGATCCGATGGTCGTCCTGCGTCACATATTATATCTGATAAAGGAACGGAAGTACTAAATTCTGCGTCATCTGGATCCCGTGGCCACTGATATGCCTATAGGCAATTTCCAAATCCTGATCATGCTATCCGAGTGCAGTCTCCTGTGCCGCCACCTGATGATATTATCAAAGCAATTGACATGCTACAATGGGATTTAGACCGGGTAAACAAATTTACTTGAACCTGTAATTTTATTAGTAAAGAAGCGAGTTAATATATTAATATCTGTAATAACTGCAGCTACGGGTGTAAGCCACAAGACGCTATGAGATCCATAAGTAGGATATGTTTAATATCTAACCATCCTCATGTCGCGACTATGTCAATGCAACTAAGTCACTTGAAGAGCAAGCGTAGTTCCATTGCGAAGATTCTCCATCAGACGATCCTTGTGGAGACCAAAGGACAACCAAGAAGTGCCTCATTATTTGGGTTTAAATCTGAGTGTAGCTCAAACTTCGCCACCAAAGGTATACGCTTGATGTAATCTAAACAATCCCACACATACTAAAACCAACACATTATTGTTCTTGGGTTTGCATTGTCAAACAACGATACCAGTCGTATGCCAACTGTACCACGCAAGCGAAACTAAAGTGCATTGTGGCCTTCGCCATTTGTGAAATAAACGCAAATGCGACGCTTTCCAGGGTTTGGTCAGAACATCGCCAGTCAAGTTCTTGAGAAAATAAGAACCTTTGGATGCGAGCCTTTCAATGATAAAAGGGCCCTCCCAATTTTCAACGAGTTTCCCGCTGTTGGGTTCTTCGTTGCTCCTTTGCCTTGTACGTAAGACCCAATCGCCTGGTTTGAATACTCATGCGCACAACTTTTTGTCATAATTGCGCTTCATAGATTCCTGGTAAGTCATGAGATTCTGCAGGGCTTCATCTCTAAGCTCCTCCACCATGGCTTTGTCTCGAGCCAAGATGTTAACATTTTTTGTCTCGAGCTAAGATGTTAACATTCATCTCTGTGAAGATGGCTTTTGTTCGTGTTGTTTGAGCGATTATTTCAGTTAGGAGTACTGCTTCTGTTCCATATGCCCAAAGCACCCCCGGTAGTTGTTTTTCCATGTTTCCTTTGGCTAATTCAAGCCTTTTCTTCAATGTGTCAAGAATCACACGGTTCGTTGCTTCTGCTTGTCTGTTTCCCTGGGGATAGTAGGGGGCAGAGAAGTTATGCCTTATCTTCAGGGATTTGCAGAAGATGTGGATCTCAGTATAATCAAACTGTCTTCCGTTCTCTGATACCATTTCAGCTGGGACTCCGAATCGGCACACAATATCTCGCCATATGAACCATTTAACATCTGAAGACTGAATCTGACTCAAGGATACAGCTTCAACCCACTTCGTGAAGTAATCAGTTATGACCAAGAGGAACCGTACGTTACCTGGTGCCTTAGGTAAAGGACCAACAACGTCGAGTCCCCACTTAGCAAATGGCCAAATGGCCAAGGGCTAAGGATGGGTTGAAGGCTTGAAGCTCATTTGCAGGAAGCTTAACGATCCGAGCATGTTTCCAGCATGGTACACATATCTGGACAAACCGTTTGGCATCCTTTTGCATATATAGCCACCAGTATCCTTGGGTGAGAACTTTGTGAGCGAGACTCCTACCACCCGAATGATTTCTACAGATGCCTTCGTGAATTTATTTTAAAATCTATTGTCCCTATTCAGGAGTAAGGCGAATGTTGACATCTTGGCTCGTGACAAAGCCATGGTGGAGGAGCTTAGAGATGAAGCCCTGCAGAATCTCATGACTTACCATGAATCTATGAAGCGCAGTTATGACAAAAAGTTGCACCCACGAGTATTCAAACCAGGCGATTGTACGTACAAGGCAAAGGAGCAACGAAGAACCCAACAGCGGGAAACTCGGTAAAAACTGGGAGGGCCCTTTTATCATTGAAAGGCTCACATCCAAAGGTTCTTATTTTCTCAAGAACTTGACTGGTGATGTTCTGCCAAACCCTGGAACGCGTCGTATTTGTGTTTATTTCACAAGTAAATTACTTATCATTAGTTCCACCAATAAATTTCACATACATTGTACTTTCCTTCTATTTATCATCAATAAATTTCATTTCCTTTGTCGTTTGCGTTTTAATTTCAAATTGGTCACTTAGTTTTACACTTATTAAACCTAGGTGGCGAAGGCCATACTGCACTTCAGTTTCGGCTTGTGTGGTACAGTTAGCCTACGCCTGGTATCGTTGTTCGACAATGCAAACCCAAGAACGATAATGTGTTGTTTTTGGTCTATGTGGGATTGTTTAGATTACATCAATCGTATACCCTTGGTGACGAAGTCTAAGCTACACATATTTAAACCCAATTAATGAGGCACTTCTTGGTTGTCCTTTGGTCTCCACAAGGATCATCTTGCTCTTCAAGTGACTTAGTTGCATTGACATAGTCGCGGCAACGGTAGACCACCTTCTAATATTTTATGAGGATGGACGGATGGTTAGATATTAAACATATCCTACTTATCGACAAAGTTTTTATCTCTCCAGATTTCAAACAAGCTAATTCATGCAAAAATACATGAACCCCAAATCCAAACTACGATATAGATAACTGCTCCTTTAGCGCATCTTGCGCTGCAATATCCCTGGCTAAGTGAGCATTCTCCTCCTTATGGATCTCATAGTGTCGTGTTGCTAACACCTGTAGCTGCATTCATTATAGATATTAATATGTTAACTCGCTTCTTTACTAATAAAATTACAAGTTCAAGTAAATTTGTTTACCCAGTCTAAATCCCGTTGTAGCGTGTCAATCGCTTCGATAATATCATCAGATGGCGGCACAGGAGACAGCACTCAGGGAGCATGATCAGGATTTGGAAATTGCCTATAGGCAGATCGGCAACCACAGGATCCAGATGACACAGAATTTAGTACTTCCCTTCTTGTATCAGATACAACAGGGGTACGATCTCTATGTGACGCAGGATGACCATCGGATCCACGCGACCTATCTGCAACAAATGTCGGTCTCATAACACTAATAGGCACTATATCTAAGGGTAGTCTCGAAGGACCGCCACTCACACGAATCCCAGAATCACTGGAACTAGTGGCAGCCGATCCAAAAGCAGGAACAGTATGGGGTGGTGTTTCTTCCAACTGCACACCCTTCCCTCAATCATTTTTGGGGGCATCTAGTTCCTCCTCTGCTTCTGAGCTAATGACAATAAGGTTCCTCCTTTGTGACGGACCAGGTGTTGTTCTTAACAAGTAGTGCTTAAAGTCAGCTGTTCCTAAGAAATGCACTGCTCGCAAACCTATGAGTTACCTATGGCAAAGTTATTTCCAAGTGGAGTTCCAGCATTATTTTCATAGTTCAAATGGATACTGGACGCAACCCTGGAACTCACACTTTTGGTGTGCCCCCACGAGTAAACCGGTGGCACATACGATACATGACGGGTAGCCAGTCTCCTGCGAGGCCTTCCGTGCATCTCTGGCATTGCCTCCCTTGCCATGTTTGGTACTCATGCGCCACGTACAGGGATAACTACTGAAGGTTGCGATTCCTGGCGCTCTTGGCACCCCCACCAACAACATGACCGGTAGCTACCGGCGTTGGCATTATATCACATATCCATAACACCACCTCATCTGGGTATGACAAATCGTATGCCATAGGCGGTAGGCTGCACAGCACACTCAGATTACCCCATATCTCTTCAGTCAATTCCCCTTCATGAGCACAAATCTCATCTACATCTGATCAGGAATGGTAAATTGGGTTAGATGTCAAACATACATGACTAATTTGAATTCATTTAGAGGCTTAATTTACCTTTAAATGTACACAGAATAAATTCCTCGTAGTCAGGCTGCCTCCAGTTGCTGATTATGTAACACAGTTTGTCCCACCCTTTATGGCTACAGAGAAATCCAATAAACTCCAACCCCCCAACTTGCGATGACTTCCGCAAGCTAATACGGCCCCTGGAAGGAACAGGTTCCGGAACTAAGAGGTAGTATATGGACTCCCAGTTCAAATGCAAATTGTAAGCTTACCGAATCGCTTCAAGACGGGATATGATCATGTAAAATGTTACATACATTTGACTTGGCGAAGCGTCCCACATGGATAGTAAATAGACCAAGAGCTCGTTTAATGGGAAACGCAAACCAAAGAGAAGTTGATAGTAACTAACAATCACTTCACCATGTCTCACTGCATCTGTTAACGTTTTTCTCGTCTCACGCGGTTTTTGGATCCCAATGTAGTCAGGTATGTTGAATCTATTTCAGATATCTTTAGTTGTTAGTCTATTCACCGTACGATCTATTATCAAATTACCTCCTGGCACCCATCGTTGAATTGGTGGTGCATGTGTCGTCCTGCATTAAAACTGCCAATTAATATGTTTCATACGGTTAGTGTATTTAGCCCTTATGTTCTAATTCATCTATTTAGCCCATGACCTTAAACTTCTGTTCCAATTCATTTTATTTCTTAAAGCTAAGCCCACGTTAGAATAGCACTTTCAAAAAGCCCATTATGCTGGCCCGGAAATTTTCAGATTATATGACTTGCGATTGGAACCGTGACCGGCACCAGCGACCGGTTCAGGTGTTTTTCATGTCGGATTAGGCGTTTCCCAGCTGGTTCTGACGGTTTTCTACCGGGTCAAGCGGTATACAAGCCAGTTCCGACGGTTGTCAGGCTGGTACAGGCCTACTTATAACTGGATCCAACGAATTTCATTCATTTTCAAGCCGGGTCAGCTGTTTGCTAGCCGGGTCAGTTCTGTTTCAACATATTTTGGCCATTTTTAGGCCGGGTTAGCATCTTCTATGGCCATATCATTAAATTTGCCACTCATTTTACCCCCTAAAGTACTTAAGCTATGTGTTTTATGTGATCACCTAAAGATCATAAGGTAGATGTGAAATGTTTTACCTAGTTAACATATGGTAACAACTACACAAAGGAAGTAAGTGAAAAATGGAAGCACATTTACATTGTAATGCTTAGGGCATCACCAATGGGACCTTGATATGGCCCTGTATCTTCAAATTTAAGAGAACAATACATAAATGGGCTTCCAATGCAGCCTCTATATTGGCCCCTATAATTACCATCCTTTAAAACTATCTCTATTTCTATCACATTTATAGAGGTCCCGGTCCGTTTCGCGAGATAACACCAAAATGGGTCATAATAATTTCAGTTGAGTGGTACCAGCAAAGTTGGTCAAAATTGCTCATATATTGGGAAATATCCCAGGTTCGAAACCCCACCCGAACAAGTTGTCTGTTTTTTAAACTTTTTGTACCAAATTTAAAAAGAAAAATAAATCACAATGAAATGTTACAAATGGGACTCGAACCCAGAACCTATGGATCTTGGGCTATCTACACTTCCACCATGCCAATTTCACAAGAATTGAAAGTTAATACAAGATTTAAAATTAATTTTAAAGGTTAGCATTGTAGGACACAAAATATAAGGGTCCTCTATGTCCATTCTCTCCTCTATACATATCTTCAAAACGCTGATGTGGCCCTCTATTATGAGGGCCTGCATTGGTGATGCCCTTAGTTCTTCACTTGTCATCTTCTTTTTCTTTTTCTTCTTATCTCATTCTTCACTCCCCACCCACCCAATTATTATCCACATTTTCAACTAAACTCATCAACCCTATTTATTTTTCCCAATTTTTGACTTTAGTCCCTCATTGTAAAGCTTTTTCACTTAAACCCCTCCCATTTTTTTATCACTAGTTACCTACAAAGGTCATTTCTGTTTATACCTTTCAATTTGTTCACTTTTGTTTATTTCGACCATTTTCAAACTTTTTCGCTCATCTCCATTACACATTCCTTATTATTTCATTTTGGTTTTTTCGATACTTTAATTCTTCAACATATCATCTTCATCTTCGTTTGCTCATCTGTTGAATAGAGGACAATGTGTGTACCCTACATCATATTTCCGGTCACTATGGACTGGGTGTGGGAACAGCAGCAGACCAGTCTGGTAGCTGTCAAAAACGCTTTGGATCATCCAGTTCTCTAATCCGTCAAAGTTCACAACAGGTCCAAGGCCTATCCGGGTTGCCTAAGTTCATGGACCCAATACGTCAGGTCCAAGGCCTATCCGGGTTGCCTAAATTCATGGACCCAATACGTCCAGATCACTTTGATCCGGTAACCCAATCTGTTGAGGCCAGAAACCCTTCTGCAATCTGAAAAGATCTTTCACGAATGAAATCTTGGGGAATTATCTTATTTTAGAAGTAGAATCATGTTAGGATTTGTCAAGGAAGGCAATCTCCAAAAATCTACGTAAGCAACCAGAAAGTTGGTGCAGTCTCTATTCCTTAACAGAAAAACCTAATCCCCAACTCCTTGGAGCTTTCGCAAGCGCCACCACTTCGCGAGTGCCGGGCTAACTTTTTGCCCCGACCATAGGAATGCAGTTAGAAATGAGATCATTGTGAATCCAGAAATTCTCGGTATGGAAGTTGGGGAGCTGTCTCGATGTTTAGAACTTCTGAAGGGTTTAAAATGCCGGGTACCGATTGAGGAGAAAATTTTAGAGAAAGGGCATTTCAGAGCTGGCTTTGAAGTGAAACGAAGAGTAGATTGCCTATGCAAGCATGGGATGATTCTTAGAGAAGCTTTTAAGGTAGTGCAGAGAGAGCCGAGGGTGATATTATATGATGTAGAGGATATAGAAAAGAAGATTGAGTTTTTGGAAACATAAGATGGGATTTGGTGTAGGTTGCCTCAACGAAGTTCCAAAGTATTTAGGTGTGAATTTTGATAAACAGATTGTTCTTCGACACAATGTCCTCGAGTATTTGAGGTCGAAAGGTGGACTTGGTTGTGAAGTGGGGCTGCGGGGTATGATAAAGCCTAGCAGGCTTCGATTCTACAACCTTTATGTCAAGCCATATCCAGAGTGTGAGGAGATCTTTGGAAGATTCTCAAAAGACAAAGAACTTAGACCCCGACATCCTGTTGGATTGTGGAAGCTGTTTAAGCCACCAAAGTATCCTGACACCAAAGAGGATATAAGAAATATGAAGTTATTTATGGAGTCTATTTCTTAGTTCCATTGGAGGTTGTTCTTCCACATTTCCATGAAAATATTTAGCTTTTAGAAGCTTAACCCAAAACAAAGCATGCTTACTTATTTTATATTCTTATGCTTAGGTTGCAGAACCACAAGTTGCAAGACTATGTATGGAAGCACAAGAATTCGTTGTTATGGGCAGATGGTTGGAATTGACGTCTCTTCTCCTTACTTCTGCAGACTTGGTATTTTCCAAGGTTTCAGATAAAGGTATAGATTCAGTTATATATCCAGTCAATTTTCTTGTTAAAGTAGTGTCTACTGGATTGAAGTGGGACCTCTTAAGCAACTAAGAGAGTCTAATCTCGTCTTCTGAATTTTGTGGGGTGTATGTCTTCATGAATAATGTGCCTAGTTGCTCCTAATTATAAAGTGCTATGTTTGTTCTCTAGCTTTTCAGTGCACCTTACATTTGCACACCTACAGCTGTAGGTGTAAATTTGCTCTACTTCTGATGAAATGAGATTGTATATAATCTTTTGTATGCACCTTTTAGTTGTAATTTGATGCTACACCAATTTGACAATCCTGAGTAGGTGTGTTTATTTGTCTACTGTCTATTGATTTTGTTTCTGAATTCTTTTCTGAGGCTCACCTGGGAGCGGGTTCAACACTCGCACCTAGGGGTTTTGGGAGCCTCACGTTGTATAGGATCCTGCTAACATACTTTCAATTTTTATGTTGATACGAGCACAGTGAAATTTTATGGCTTATGCATATTGCATTCTGAAGTTATTATTTGGTCATTGAATATATTTTAACAAAACCAAAAGTCTAATAATAAGAAGAACAATTTCTTTTCATATATGGTTGTTTATTACCGCTCTTGGTTGCAGATCTCGAGTGCATTTTCACAATCATTTGCAACCTTGTCACTAAATCAGAAAGTCTGGATGAAGCACTAGAGATGGCAAAGCTCATATCTGCAAAAGTCACCCAACAACCAAATGACAAACCTGTGTTACGCTTGAAGATGTAAATAATAACAATTTCGTTTCAGCTTTTTACTTTTTTTCTTAGTATCTTATGCTTGTGTCTATTTGATCCAGCTTGTTCAACCTATACAATCTTCTAGTGAACCCATACGGCAAGTTCTATGTTTACAGGAAAGCCCTTAGTTTGGCAGTCAACGGTAAAGTCAGTGAACATATTGTGCCTTCGTTCAAGAAGATTGATAGCTTCTTGAGAGAATGGAATGTCAGGACCCTTGATCAGAGAGAGCGCTTTCTTACTATCTCTAACATTTTGAAGGAAAATAGAAGGTAATCATCAAAGTTTTACTTTTGTCCTCTGATAATTAGCTCTGGTAGAGCTTCTTGTAAATCAAATAGAAAGAAATGAATTGAGTCGTATTGAAAGAACTGAATTGAGTCATGTTTGTAATCTCAGCTCGGCAAAGGATTCGTTCTACTTCTTGACCAAGTACTTGGCAACTTTTTCGGGTGAAGATGTACATGCCATTGGTGAAGCCAAAGAGGAAGCTGTGTCTTATTGTAGAGTTTGTAAAGGCACCTGATGTGTTTCAGGTATCTATTCCATGATACTTATTCCCAATGCTTTTTCCTTTTTAATGAAATATCCACTTTAAGTCAATCAAATGATGTACAATGTAGAATGAAATGTGTGGATTGCTCACACTGAAATGTTAGCCTGATTAAGGCAAATCACGACTATGATATTGGTGTCAAGGGCATAGTATTACATGACAACTCATAAGTCATAACTTTATATTATATTATGATTTGTTGTCATGGACAAAGTTTGTTTGTTTTTTTTTCATGTCAATAAAATTCAATTCCATTCATTATCTATAGAACCCACTCCCCGGAAGCTTGGACACCAACTAGCCCCGATTGAACTAGACTTCTTTGACCTCTTCTACAATCTTGTGTATTTCTTTATCCTTATGCTAAAAAATTCTCAAGTTTTCTCCTTCTAGAAACTCCATACAATAGCACTAGGGATAAAGTTAATTGGTATTTCCAGTTTCACGAATGAAGTTTTTGATGCACTGTCATGTGGCTCTAGAATGTTTGTGTCGTTTATATTATTATTTCCTTGATGCTCAGTCACAAGCGAGTCATGTCTTCAATTTTGTGGCATGATACTGATCAGGGAGTCTGTTGGTGTGTGGGTACTTATATACTCCTCTTTTTTTATGTTCTTATGCTTTTTTTTTTGTATCCTTATTCCTTGATTTAGTACTGTGGAATGTGGTTGTTCATGTTGGTTCTTCTTTACTCAGCTGTTTTCTTGCAGTGTGATTTGCTAGAAAAGCCCGCTGTAAGCCAATTGGAGAAGGATGGAAAATATTCATTGGTTTATCAGCTTTTGAAGATCTTTTTGACACAGAGGCTCGACTCTTACTTGAATTTCCAGGCTGCTAATTCTATTCTTCCTTGCTGAAAACCTATGGTAATATTTTATTTGATAGAAAGTTTTGGGAAGAAAGGCTGAATCTTCCTTTTCTTTCTATTACATATGTTTCTTTTTGTGACCAATCTAAGTACTTGTATGTAATAGGTATTGTTCATGATGATTGTATAACAAAGATGAGATTGATGTCATTGGCTGATCTTGGCTCCAATGACTCTGGTGAGATTCCATATTCTGTCATCAGGGATGAATTAAAGGCGAGCTTGTTTGACTTGATCTCTTTTTGTGCTTGCCTTTAACCTTCATTACTTACGACGGGCTTAAATTTACCAGTTAGCTGATGATGAGGTAGAACAGTGGGTTGTCAAGGCAATAACTGCAAAGATTTTTGACTGTAAGATGGACCAGATGAATGAGATTGTGATTGTTAGGTGAGCTGTCCTTGATTGTACTCTTCCCGTCTGGTTTACTTGTGATTATATGTGGAACGGAAATAATTATTTTTTCAGTGCAATGCAATTAACTTACCTCCTTGTTGATGATTGTTGTAGCCGTTGTACAGAGCGTGTGTTTGGAATGAACCAGTGGCAAAATCTTAAATCAAAGCTAACTACTTGGAGGGTAAGAAATTTTTGTTCTCTGTATGTTATTATGTGAAAGAGTTCAGTGTCTGGCCGTAGAACTATAGAGTTTACTGTTTGACCTTAGAGACAACTAGTTCTGATTTCACAGTTGAAACAGGGCAAGTTAAGTTTGATATAAAAGTGCAAGTACGAAAGAAATAGAACAGACTAATAAACATTCAGTGCATACATCTATGACGAGTACTGTGACCCAGATAGTTCCCATCCCTTTTCAAAATTGGCAGCTCAGTCATTCAGTTTTCTCTTTTTATTAGAGAAAAGATTAAAAAGAAAAACAAAGAAATAGAGTGGGGATTCGTTTTCGTCTTCTCTGCATCACCATTAGAGTTTGGTCTCTTCATTAGCAAATAAAGACAGAGTTCATTATAAAAGAAGTGATGAAGAAAGAAATTATTTTGTCACCATAATGAAAACCCAAAATAGAGTTTATGATTTACCTATTAATGATTTATCTCTGATTTGTATATATAACTCGAAGACAAACTTGGAATGGGAATCCCAAAATTCTCAAAATCACTTATTTTTGTTTTTAATTCACCCACCAACAATTTGTCGTGAACTGAACACAAACAAAACACAGACCCAATCAAACAATCATTAGAAACACAAAGTAAATGTTGGAAAAAAAGACGTAAAGAGATAGCAGCATAAACGCTTCTTTTATTCATGACGGATTGGCAGAGCACTTAAGGGGTACGTTGGTGTTGGGGAAGAAAGGAAATCCTTTGTGTTTCCGCTGTATTTTCGGTTCAATGCTACATGGCAAGGATTTATTGGGCTGGGATCGGATCACTGTGGATGTGTAGACAGCAATTCCTGGAAATTATTCCTGTGTCATAAAATTCACTTGCCAATTACATGAACTTGTCAACTATAAGAAGGCCTTATTTTCACAGCAAATCCGTTTTGAAAATTAGTACTGTTGTTGTTTATACATTTTTTCACGTGTTTTCTAGCAGATGGATACTTGTGTATTATTAGCGCTTTAATGTTTGAAACATACGTTTTCAGGGCAATATTGCAAATGTCAGGAGCACCATCGAAGCGAACAAGGTAGCTGAAGATGATTCCCATGGAATGCAAGGCTTAACAGTCCGATGAACGATTATGGAGTATGAGGCTTGACTCTATCAGTCTATCATTTGAGTCAGAATGAGGGTTTAGACTGGTTGTAACTTTTGGCTGCAATTTGAGAATGAACTAAGAATTACATTGAAGTTTTGGCTGAGATAAATTACTTGATGTTTCGAATGTTTGGGGAAAACCCTTACATATATATGTTTTTCTCTATTTGGGATCTATCATTTTTATGCATTCTTCAAAAGAAAACCTGTCATTTTTCTGGACGTTTGATAATTAATTTTACCAATTTCACTAGTAATTATAATCAGACCGATTTGTATTTGGGGGAAACACAAATTTAGGCCTAATCACTCAAATTGGAAATATTTATGGCTCAGGTAAGATATATTTACGGTTTTAGGACAAATCAACTGGTCGGTGTAAGCAATTACGGTTCCAGGACAAATTTTTCTATTTTTGTTATATTTAATTCCAATAATAACCTTCTTCTCTTATACATAATAGAATTATAAAATTTCTAAAGTAAACCCAATTTTCATACACAATTTCTGCCATTTCATTTTTCTCGATCAATTCGGCCCCCACTTCTCTCCATCAATCGTTGTTCATCTAGGTTCATTTTTGTTTTCCTCATTTTTCTATTTCATCTCATCTTCTTTTTCTTTTTCTTTTATTGTTTTGAATTGTATATTTTCCATATGTAAGTATTAATGTATTCTTCAATTTGAGACAATGTGTACAGATTGTATTCTTCAATCTGTAATACATTTTTATTTAGATTTAGTGTTATTCATAGTTAATTCATTGTTTGTTTTGATTTTTTATGGTGTTGTGTCATTTGTTTTTTATTGCTTATAGCATGCAAAACATGTCTTTGTATGAAAATTTAATGAGTTTACTTTTAATTAATATAATTTTTTTTTTCTTGCAGTGATAAGGATTTTTCAGTACTAGTAGTGTTTTGCTATGACCGTGATAGTTTCACTTTTCGTATCGGAATAGATTCAACAATTTCTAAAATTAAGGAAGAGATCCGAAATAAGTGGAATAAATTATGTACAAAAGATTTTGATGTATGGATTTCTACATTAAAGATTTTGATGTACGCTATCTATCATTGAAACTGATGTCGAGCTCCAAGTCATTGCTTGTTATAGTTCCGCGAAGCATATAAGTATGATTGATTTTAATGTAGTGTTGGGTTTGTCTTCTTCAATTATTGTTGGGAATTGTGAGAGTGAAGGGAGTACTAACTCAGGTGGTTCTATTTTTCTTGATCATGATATTGAGTTTACTTGTGAAAACAAAACGAAGACTTGGGCTAAGGTGTTTACGCATGTTGGACAGAAATTTAAAAGACCATGTGATTTCCGTGTGAAGCTAACCATGTACTCGATTGAGATGGGATATAAATACTTGTATATTGCAAGATCTTTCAGGGTTGTTAGATCAAATGAGGTTGAGTTTGAGGTTAAGGATGTCATAGTTCATCATGTCAACATGGAACGCAAGTCTTGTAGTTGTCGTTACTGACAGATTGACGGTTTCCCTGCGTACATGTGGCGTCTATTATTAGTTCTGGTGGTTCAGTATACTCATTCATTGATCCGGTTTTCACTATCTCTTCTTTCTCCCAGTCGTACTCCCACTCAATTCATCCTATTGCAAATATTGAGATGCCCATGGAGATTCCTGAAAATTGTGATATAATGTCACCTGATGTTAGGAGAGGTCCCGGAAGGCCGAAGAGAAAGATGATTGAAAGCACAGGAGCAAGCCGGAGACGTATTCATTAGAAGTTATTGCAATTGATTGAACTTCTTGTTTTTTGTTAGAGATATTATTCTTTTGTAATTCTTTTTTTCATGGATGGATAATATTAGTAGTTAAGATATACATATAACAAATAGTACTAAATATTAGACTAGAGTTGTTTAATTCATTATAACTCTCGTACCAATATATATGCAGTCTTTATTTTCATGGCTAAAAGCTTGTTTTTACAGGTATATGGTTAATACCAAATTTATGTACTAAAGCTACTCATGCATACTACCAATATGCATGTGTATAGTGCACTTGCATACACCAATTTGAATGTGTTTTTCTTTCTACCGTGCATGCGCATAATATTATTAGTTCTCCCACTATACTTATTCCTAGTATGTAATTCTTTGTTTTTTAATTTCTACATACTTTAAGACTCTAAAATTTTATTGGCTTCTAAACGTTGCGCTGCACGCGTATATACACAATAAAGACCAAATTTATGTACTAAACTTTAGAATATCCAGTTGGTGTGACAGGCATGGCAACATTGGACTTATAGAACAACCGTAGAAATGATGGCCAAAACTTTACGAGATAAATGGCTAACGAGTGAAGCTTTAAAATGCAAACAATTTGTAATACATTATCTTGTTAGTAGTTCTTTTTTGTACGTCTTTGCTATTTAATTTGCAAGTCTCTTCGGTTCAATATCCCCCACTCATCGTTGCTACCAAATTTATGTACTAAACCTTTACATACTTACTGGTAATATGCATGTGTATAATACACATACATATTACCAGTTTCCATGTACTTTTCTTTCTACCTTGTGCTTGCGTAGACCTGTAAACACATGCATAGACCTGTATGCATGCATACAAAATCAATTCGCAATACACATGAATATTACCAGTTTGCATGTATTTTCTTTCTACCTTGTGCTTGCGTAGACCTGTAAACATATACATATACTTGTATGCATGTAAAATCAATTCGCAATACATATGCATATTACCAATAAGCATGCACTTTTCTTTCTACTTTCGTAGACCTGTAAACACATGCATAGACATGTATGCATGTAAAATCAATTTGCAAAAATAGACACGCATGCATGTACAACCAATTCGCAAAAAAGTATTTACCCTTAGAAAAGAAATAGCATTCAATAAGTTGAAACATTGGCTCAAACATTGTCTCAGAGATTGCCTCAAACATTTACTATTACTAAAAGACTATTACTAACAACAAACACTCAAGGCTCTATCTTGACCAATTCAATCTCTGTCCAATGCTTCATTCGTGACTTCCTTGTTCCGCTTCTTTTGCTTGTCTTTCTCTTGATTCTTGACTGTTATTGATCTTCAACTTCCAACATCTTGTATTGTCACACTATGTTGATTTTCATCATCGATCACTATGTTGATCCGAACTTCTTATTCTCAAATTGTTAGAAATTAGGGCTTTCAAATTTCTTAAATTAACAAAGGTGGATGGTGAGATGAGATTGTAATAAGAATATACAATACTAACAATGGTGGCTTATGAGCTTTCATTCGCTGAAGAAGAAACAAAAGAGTTTGCAACTGGTTCAAAAGAGTTGGGTTTAAAATAGAAGGGGGTTCAAAAGAGAAAGGTAATACCATTCAAAAGATTTGGGTTCAAAAACAAAAAAGGGCAATACCGTCTTTGCAATTTATTTTTGTTTAATACCAATTATGACATTCTTCTCCATCTAGCAAAAAAAACTCAAACTAGAATCTTGTAAAATATTTTTGAGATCTAGTTTTTTCCATCTTTGAGCTAGCTGATTTGTATGTTGTGAACTTGTAATTAGTGATTTAAGATATGAGAAAATATTTATCTTCTTCTCCATCTAGCAAAAAAAAACCTCCAACTAGAAACTTGTAATTTTTTTCGAGATTCAGTTGTTTCTATATTTGAGCTAGTTGATTTGTGTGTTGTGATTAATGATTTAAGATATAAGAAAACATCTTATTTTCTCATGACAAACACTCTTCTCACTTTGCAACCTACTTTTTTACTTTTCAATTCTAGATTATTGATAATTGATGAAGAATAATTGGGTCGATTTCGGCACCGGTTCGACAAGCAATTGAACAACAATTGAATTTCTTTTCAAATCCTCGAATCTTGTGTTAATCAATTGTGTAATTTATCTTAATTACGATATTGTTGTCGTCGATGATATTTTTAAGTTTGGAGTAGTAATCTGATACACATGAAAACACCACGATACTTGTGTATACGAATATGCACACATCATTATGTATGTGTATAACACACATGTAAACACAACTATGCATGTGTGCAACAAACATACACACACCACTAAGCATGTGTACAACGCACATGCAAACACTACAATGCATGTGTCTAACATGCAAACACCACGATGCATGTGTATACGAACATACACATACTATTATGCATGTGTATAACACACATGCAAACATCACAATGCATGAGAGAGAGAGAGAGAGAGAGAGAGAGAGAGAGAGAGAGAGAGAGAGAGAGGAGAGAGAGAGAGAGAGAGAGAGAGGGCTACATATGTATTTTATTTTTTTTTATTTTTTTTAAATCAAAACACTTAAAAAGGCAAAACTGTCTTTTTACATTTTTGTCGTAAAACCATAATTCCCAGCAGCACCTGCCCCTAGAGACATTCTCACCCAATTTTGTCCTATGGGCCCGATTTCTACTCCATCTATCAAAGATATGAAATTATGAACTCCCACGGTGATTAGTGACTATTCGTTACACCTCTCAGTCATGTACTACTTGCATCTTGATCGTTTACATTGTGCAATCACGTAAAATTTAAATTACATGCAATTGGAAAAAGGAGGTGATAAGCTTTGGTTGATTTTGCGTTAGCGAATCTTCGAGCAATTTTGGTGGTTTGCATATAGGGCAAGGAATCGGGTCGGGTAGATCCGAATCCGACCCGACCCGACCCGATTACCGAATATATCGGGTTGGGGTGTATTTTCATATCTATTTATTTATTCGGTTTGGGTATGTCGGGTTTGGGTTCGGGTTCGGATATTAAATTTTGGTTTTATTTGGATTCGGGTTCGGATATTATCAAACTATTTGGGTTCGGATTCAGATATAGCCATATCCGACCTGAACCCGACCCATTCCCGGCCCTATTTGCGTATGAGGTTTCGATTGTGACTCAGTTGGATCGGGTAAGTCCAGAAATTTAAGCCCAATTTTGCACTGGGGCTTTGGGCTGGCATTTCTGTATTTATCGGTTTTGGGTTCATTTTCCTGAGCCTTAGTCAACTCAAGTCCAAAATTTACGGTTGCATGGAATTCCAGTCAACTCGAGTCCAAAAGTTCACCACTGCGTGGAATTCCAATACCACCACCTCATTTTAGTTGGTGTTGGTTGGTAATAATAACGGGATCATTTTTATTGGCACTTAGCTTTACACCAGCATTTTAAGAGGGAATGGAGCACTCTCCAAACATTTCAAGGCGAGCCTGACGGGATTGTCAACAGGCCAGGCTTGGACTTGGCATGCCGTTCCCATGAATCACAGTAGTTGTGATATGTATGCACATGACAGCTCAGTTCACCTGGGTTAACCCTCTTGATTCTGACGGTACATCTATATATAACTCCGTCGATTCGTCTGTTGAAAAGTATAGTCCTGCTGCGCGGTGCTAGTAGTGCTAGTATGCTGGATATATTGGAAACACCAAAGAGGGGAGGGGGGTTGTGACTTCAAATTTGGTGGTTGTCCGAGATAAGTTTGACTCCAATTCTATAAGAAGACTCAGAAATGGTACAGCTATTCTTCCCATAAGTTCTAAACTATCCTCTATTGGTCTCTTTCTATAAATTCAATATAAGAATATAAGAGTCAAGTGGAATGACTTGTTTTTTGCTTAGAGTCACCACACATTCTTCTTCTTTGATCAGAATAGTACAAGCCATCCAGAATTACACTAAATATCCCGTGGCAAGCACCAACATTTTTAAAACTAGCTGGTCTAACAAAAGAAATGTAGATGCATAAGCTGGCAACCCCAAGAATTAGAAAATCTGAAGGAATCAAATGGTACATGTAAGTACCTTCCGTTCCACACTACAGTATACGTGTCCATATACCAGGTCGTCCACCTTCAACTCGTCTCACACCATCAGATCGTATTCCATAACCCAACAGCCAAGTCATCCAACATCATCAGTTACAACCATTTATGGAAACGAACCAACTAGCGCAATCTTGGAGCTCAATCAACGCCACCACTACAAGAAAACAGGTTTTACGCCATGGTCCAAAACCGTGGGAAAAAGGCCCACGGTTATGGACCGTTGCCGTGGCCTTTTTGTGCGTCAAAAATGATCTTTCCCACGGTTATGGCCCGTCACTGTGTGCTTTTTGTGTGTCGGGAATGATCTACCCACAGTCATGACCGTGGGAAAAAGTCACTTTTGCCTACGGTTTGGGTTCGTGGGAAATGATGTTTTTGCGATGGTTCTAGACCATGGCAAAGTTCTTTTTTTTTTAAAAAAAAAATAATATTGATATTTTAATTCTTGGGTCAGTTCACCCGCAATCAACAGAGACGTACCAATCACCTAACAAAACTCCCATAACCATCCTACACCTCAAAATCACCATTTCCATTCATCCTGAAAGATAGAATTCCAAGTACACATGCAAAATAAACATAACAAAAGAAAAAGCAAAAAAAAAACAACTTAATAAAGAAAAATACAAGTCAGTCAATTGAATTAAGTAAAGTATAAATTGCGTCTGACTCTAAAATAAGAACATGGACTTGAACACACCCATCTTCATCATCCAGCTTTCACGATACAAGTCTAACCTTTCACGCACTTCAAGCTTCCCATCATCAGTTTCATATTAATATAGAATGCAAATGCAATGTGTATCCCATGCAACAAAGACCACTAGACACACCATAAGAGTTTCATGATAATAATGTTCTATTGCTTTGAAATTGCATACCTTAACCTCCTCGCAAAACTTCTTTTCCCAAGCATATAATCTTCCAATAGTCAGAGAATGGCTTCCTAAATCCATTCCTCCATAATCGTCAAACAGATAATTCTTGAATTTTGTCCATGTAGAACTTTTCAAGTTGGATGCGAGGAAACTCTTACGGAAAGAAGAGTGAGATGAAGTAGACCGATGCCATGCGATATATTGTATTAGTTTAGTTGAGTTTTCTTAGTAACCACAATGCTTGCTTCACTTTTCCTAGTAAAAGCCTAAGCAAATACAATTCATGCCTAAACAACCAAGACTCTTGCTGCACTTCTTGATTATATCCAACAAGAAAATTGAACCCTGGCCAACATGAAAACAAAGTGGTAAAAGCCTTGCAAGAAATCGCACTTCAACTCATCGTGAAACAAGTCCATAAGTTGTAAGCAAAAGTAATAGCACTTCAACTAATGCAAAAGTGCATATATGAGACACGCTATAAACTCAAAAAAAAAAGTAAGACTAGTATCATAATAGATAACAAAAGAAAAGACGGTTTGCATTGGACAATAACCTGACCTTTGTTCCTCAATTCCAGAATAAATGCAACCTTGTGACGTGGTAAGTGCGCACACTTCATTAGATGACCTTGACGTAGCCACAGGATGCCTGAAAAACAGTTCTCATGTGGTTGAATTGCACCCCAGTAACCATCCACTGGAGAGTTTAATTTAAGTCATGAAGATGAGTAAATCTCGGTCAAATGTTGCTACTACATGAGGGCCAGGTAGGGTTAAACTTTAAAGGCCCAACCGGCCAAGCCACCATTTCAAATTTACATTGAATTTTTCTTGAGACTAAACAGTGAAGCACCCTATGTTATTTCACTCATAGATTATTAGATTTACCAACTAAATCAGAGTCACATAATCACTAATTGAATCAGTTCATCTCATCTTCAAATAAAATTCCCACACACACAAGAATCTTGCTTACTATACACAAAATCGATAAGTAGTATCCTAAACTCAGTTGCAACCGAACTTGAAGCAAGAATGACATTCCTGCACTCATTGGAACCATAGTGCTAGTGGGAAAAGCAAAACATTTGCACACCTTGGGTGTGACCTTTGACATGTCCAAACAAAGTACTGTCCTTAATAGCTTCAATGACAAATGCACCTTGGTGGAACCAACATTTATTGGCCTAAAATATGAACTGTTTTCCAATGTAAACACGTGTACAATAGATTACAAATATAAGTTATAGCCTTTCCAGTACCATTTGTCTTCCTAGAAAAAGTTCAAGTACTTCTAGTATCCACACAGAAGTCTAAAAAGAGATAAAAAGAAAACTGAAAACTAAAAGTAAAACATACCAAAGAAAGCAGGCTTTCATAATACCAATAGAAGTTCAACCATGACCTGAAAAAAACCAATGATTGACTACATGCTATATAGTGCACAAACATTATAACAATTCCAACCTATAATTCTTGTCAAAGGAGTATAGATGTATCACACCTTGGTCATGAATTGCATAGCCTTATGCGCTAGATTGCCAATTTTCCAAGTTAAGTCTACTTAAATGTAATCAAAGCTCCAACCTGTTGTGCTATTTTGAGAACAAATTATGAAGGGCCCAGATGAATTACTACAAACTTTTACAAATAATAAACTAAATAAAATACAGAAAATTAACAATAAGATCAGGCCACATATCTGGAAAGAAGTTAAGCGGATCCAGCAAGCTTTACAGATCCTCTTCAGAAGAGGCAGACCAAAGGCTTTTTGCTTTGCTATTTTTCATTCTGCCTATACTAGTAAAAGGTCCTTAGCCTTACAACAAGTTCGATTTAAAAGGCTTGAAAAAGTTTGATCTATGATACGCTTGAACTGAATTATCAGTCCTCGAAAGAACCTGCTTACCGTTGCGAAAGAAAGATGGATTTCTTCTCTAAGCAAAGCTACTCTCTAAGCCAAGCTTCCCTTTATTCCGAAGTGCACTTCGGCACCAGACTAGCCGACCTTGTGTCTCTTTATTTCCCTAAGCCAACTTATACAAAAAGTAATGAAGCCAAGAGTTTTTTCTCTTTTACTGGTGCCTACTCCCTACGTACCAGAACTTGGACTGGTGCCTACTCCCTATGGCAGAAGGGTTTAAAAGCGCCTAGCTTACTTATTTACCCTTCCTTCACAATTACTTCTTGATAATCGTCAACATAACTTATATTGTACTGCATTATATTATCGAGAAAGCGCTCAATAATACTTCCCTACGATTCCAAATGGAGAGATAGGCTAAACAAAGAGAATTAGAAAGAAGAGACGTTCCCATAATAAACCCTAAAAGACTATTTCATTTCAAAATCCTAATACTCGGTCTCAAAGCTTAATCAAATTAACAACATGAAATTAAAGGGAAGCAAATACAAAGGGGAAGAAAATCGAAACCCTTATTCAAAAAATGGGCATGAAAGATATTGAAATCAAGAAAAAAAAACTATTTTGTTTAATTAAATCTTGTAGCTGGAGTGGGAGGAGGACATACCGTTGTTGGAAAACGAATATCAGTGGCGAATTCGAACTCGTCCCTGACATAACTTCTTCATTGCTCGAAACTTTTCTTTCCCCTTGAAATCGAAATCAATCAGAGAGATCTAGCGCGAGTGGGAGAAGTTGGTGGGTTTCCCCCTTTCTTCCTTTTAATGAATTTTTCGGTTATCCTCTTTTTTTAGCGCCTAGATAAGATAATCATGTTTAGCGTGATGTCGTACAATAATGATGAGCACTCACCTTCTGTTCTCCTAATTTTGTCAAATAAAAATTGAAAATTAGTTCACCTAATTTTGTCAAATAAAACCCTAAAACGAAAATCGGTGCTTGAAACAAATTTTTTGTTTTCCTTGCCTTTTCGAGATGAGAGAGAGAGACGAAAAATGTAAGTGGGGGGTGGAAGGTGGAAGAAGAAGAATAACTGATCGAGCGAGTGTATATCTTTGAATTTTCTTTTCTTGTTCTACATGGATGTGAATCTACAGCAAAAAAAAGTCTTACCCGACGGTTTTACTCGTGGCTGCCACCCACGGCCCAAGTAGCAGGTAAACCGTGGGTTATTTAAGTATGCTTGCCAGCTAAAAACTATTTCCAACTGTCAATAATCGTGGGCAAAGTAGCAAAGGTTCATGACGGTGGCAGGTAGCCGTGGGCAAAAGTCCATTTTCTTGTAGTGCACAATCACAGAAACATTAACTTTGTAACAGCAGAGTAATAACGAATCATCAAGATAGCACACAAGGTGGATCTATACTTCATAACAGCCTGGAGCAAATAAGGAAAGTCAGCTCAAAACATCTATAAGTATAGAGAGATGAACTATGTAAGGTTTGATTCAAGTTTACCCCAAGAAACTTGATACGTAGGCAACTCTTATCCCAAGAAGAGTGCAGTCATTCCCTACCACACGAATCATCAGGTCGTTGTCTAGTAAATACAACATCTATATTGGCACCGTCTGTCAGTTCGTTCTCTTGAGAAAATACACACACCATTTTCTCAAGCCCACAAAGTTGGTCACAAACAAGCCACCATGCAAGCACAATTACAAGCATTAGCATATCAGATGAAGACGCTACAAGAGTCGTTCGTAGCACTCTAATAAGAAAACCAGACGATGCGCGAAAACACCACCTCCAACGCAAACAACGGCCCTCCAGATACAGTAGAGAACAACGTCGTCACAGCCCTCACCAACACCACCAATCAAAGGCTGGAAAACTTCGCGCAAAGATTGGAGAAGGCGAACGACAAGGATAACGCACTTCAGATTGCCCAGAAAATACTCCAGTCGTACAAGGCGTCACCATTCACAATAGAAATCAGTCACAAGCAGCCGCCTTCAGAGTTCATCCAACCAACGTTCCCATTGTACGACGGTAGCTCGTGTCCAGGTCAGCACGTAGCTCGTTTCAGCCAGACTCTCGCACTCTACAATGTGCCAGAATATGACTACCTTAAGTGCAAACTCTTTCCAGCCAACCTGAAGGACGGAGCCATAGATTGGTTCTACACACTCCCTCCTGATTCCATCAGCAACTTCGACGAGCTGGTCGAAACATTCGCGACAAAATTTGTCCACAACAGGAAGAAGCAGGCCGACCTAGACTCGCTGTTCCAGCTAAGACAAGCGCATGGCGAGACAATCCGTGCGTTCCTAGGAAGTTTTAAGAAGGACCTCCTCTAGCTGGAAGCAGGACTCAAGGACAGCTTTGCAACTTCTGCGTTCACAAACGCCCTCTTAGACGATTCCAACCTAGCAGGGTCCCTCATGCGCAACAAGCCAGAGACCCTATACGACATGTATCACAGAGTCGACAAGTCCATAAAATACGAAGAATGGATGTCCCAGCGCAAAGGGAAAGAAGTCCTCGCAGTAAGCGACATATGAAGATCCAAAGAAAGCAATCAATACTCAGGCAACAACAACAACAACAACAACAATAACAACAACAACAACAACAACAACAACAACAACAACAACAAGAGATCCAGCTCCAGCAAGCCTTCGTACACAAAGAGGGAATTCTCCAACTTCTCCAGGACGCCGAGTCAGATCCTGAAAAAGATATATACAGCACCATACTTCAAGCCCAACATCAATAAGGTGATTGCCATACCAAAACGTCAATACTGTCATTTCCACAAACTCCACCACCATGACACCAATGATTGTTGGAGCCTCAAACACTACCTCCAAGACTTAGTGGAGGAAGGCAAATTGAAAGAGTTCCTACCATAAGCGACCTAAGGCACAAAGCCGGAAACGCCAAACGCCACGTATAAAGAGTCGCGAAGAACGCGAGCGACACGCCAACAAAGCGGGGAGCGAATGCGGCCCGACGATCTAAATCTCTAGGTCGGTTGAGGCACAACAGGAGACAACACTCCTCCGACCACGATGAGGAGAAAGTAATCAACATGATTACAGACACATCAAACGATGAAACCTCAGGTCGGGAGCAGCACAGAAGAGTAGGAGCGCTTCAAGAAATCTACCACCTCTCACACAAAGCCGAGGTAATTAATCCCACCAGCCCACAAACAACAATAACAATTTCATTCACCGAAGAGGATCTAGACAAGGTGTGCCTACCCCCACAATGATGCCCTGGTTGTGCAAGTTAAAATTAATGGGTGGACAGTCAAAAGAGTCCTCATCGATCCAGGTAGCTCGTGCGACATACTTTTCTATCAAACTTACAAGGGCATGCACCTGCCAAACTCGGTGATGATAGAATTAAAGGCACCGCTCTATGGGTTCAACGGAGATCGCACAGATGCCATTAAAGATGCCATCCTGCCAGTCTCCATTGGAGAAAATAAAGACATGGTCAAAACCTCAACACGATTCAGCGTGATCGATGTCAAGTCGTCTTACACTGCCATTCTAGGACGTCGATGGATTCATAAGATCCAAGCAATTCCATCAACCCTACACCAGGTCCTACAATTTTCCAGCCCCCGCAGCATCATGGAACTCAGAAGCAACCAACTAGAAGCCCACCGGTGCAATCACGTCAACACAACGACCTCACCAAAGCTTCAGGTCGTCGAACACAAAGACGTCCCAAAAAAGCAAGATCCTCAAACGTCCAACCTTACAGCAACTGCAGCAGATAAGCTCAAAAGGAAACAAGCTCAAATAGAACCAAGAGAAAAAGTCAATCTGAGCTCAGATAAAGACCCAAAGTTTGTTTATGTAGGGGCTGATTTAGACCCCAAGCTCAAGGAGCAACTTGTCAAATTTCTATCTCTCAATAAAGATATTTTTGCTTGGTCGTATATCGATATGCCAGGAATCGACCCTCAGGTCGCTTGCCACAAGTTAAATGTAGATCCAACAGTCAAGCCTGTAAAACAACGACCTAGGAAACTAGCACTCAAATTTCAAAAAGCCATAAATGAAGAGATAGAAAAGCTCAAGAATATTGGATTCATCAGAGAAGTAGAGTACCCGACCTGGCTAGCCAACATTGTGGCCATTCCAAAGAAGAATGGTCAGGTACAACTTTGTATAGATTTTACCAACGTCAACAAGCACTGCCCAAAGGACAGCTTCCCCCTACCAAGGATCGACATACTGGTAGATCAAACATCCGGCCACGAGCTATTATCATTCATAGACGCATACAGTGGATACAACCAAAAACTGCTTGCAGAAAAAGACCCGAAAAAGACATCCTTCGTAACCGAACAAGGAACATTTTGTTACAACGTCCTACTATTCGGCTTGAAGAACACCGGTGCGACCTACCAAAGACTGGTCACCAAAATGTTCAAAGACTTGCTAAGAGACACTATGGAGGTCTACATAGACGACATGGTGGTCAAAAGTGAAAAGGTAGGCGATCACATCTCACACCTGCAAGAAGCCTTTGAACGACTTCGTCAAAACAAGATGAAGCTCAACCTAGCAAAATGCGTATTCGGAGTAGCCTCGGGAAAATTCTTAGGTTACCTTGTGTCACAAAGGCACATCGAAGCAAATCCAGAACAAATACGAGCTCTCCTTGAGATGCCAGCACCAACCACAAAGCAACAAATTTACAAGTTATCAGGCATGGTTTCAGCACTCAATAGATTCATCTCACAAGCATCTGACAAATGCAGACCATTTTTGCAAATACTCAAAAAAGGCGCAACGTTCACATGGACAGACGAGTACCACAAAGCCTTCACCGACCTGAAAGTTTACTTACCAACGCCGCCCGTCCTGTCCAAACCAGAGGAAGGAAAAACACTGGGACTTTACCTTGCTACAACCGACTTTGCAATCAGCTCAGTTCTTTTTCGCGAACACGAAGGAGTCGAAAAGCCAGTCTACTTCACCAGCAAGACGTTGGCAGATTCAGAAAAGCACTATTCTCCGATGGAAAAAGCAATGTTTTTTTTACTCTACTCAGCTCGAAAGTTTTGACCTTACTTCCAATCTCACAGCATTAAGGTAATCACCGATGTACCCCTCAAGCAAGTACTGAGTTCCAGCAACAAAACCGCTCGAATGGCCAAGTGGGCTGAAGAGCTCGGAGAGCACCACATAGAGTTCGTTCCTAGAACGTCTAGCAAAGGACAGGTCGTTGTTAATTTCCTTGCGGACTTCCCCGTCGAGGACACCAACTGGGAACCCGAGCCCATCACTTCACTCCATCAGCCAGCCACCCCAGACACATGGCACCTCTACGTAGATGGAGCGTGCAACAACAGCGGCAGTGGACTGGGGGCTGTGTTAACATCACTAGAAGGCACCCAGCTACAAAAATCAATCAAGATCGATTTCGCAATATCCAACAACGAAGCGGAATACGAAGCATTCATCATAAGCATCCGCATGGCACAGCAGCTACAAGTCCCAAAGCTTAAAGCTTACAACGACTCCCAGCTAATCGTCAAGTAGATCACCAAAGAATACGTTACGAATGGAGCAAACTTGGCAAAATACGCTCAGGTCATCAATGACCTCATCAGATCGTTCAAAACGTTCTCATTAGAGCACATTCCCAGGGAAGATAACAAACATGCAAACAATCTAGCTTTCTTAGCCTCGAAGACACAAGAGGTTTGCCCCAGCACAGTCTACATTGATATCTTGGAAAGGCCCGCATACCAGAAAGAAAGTGTCAACAACCTCACCGACTTGCAGCCCTCATCCGAAGAAGAAATCACTTAATCTTGGATAAGCCCATTCCTGAAATACATTTTGCAGGGTGAGCTGCCGGCTGAGGCAAAGAATGCTCGTGCAATACAATTCTGAGCCCCAAGATACATAGTAATCAACAGACGATTATTCCGCAAATTCACAGGAGAGCCCCACCTAAGGTGCATAACTCCACATGAAGGCCAACTCATTTTCAACGAAATCCACAAAGGTGAATGCGGCAACCATGCAGGAGCAAGATCCCTAGCACATAAAGCAATAGCCCAAGGGTATTATTGGCCAGGCATGCATATAGAGGCAAAAAGGTACATTCTTAAATGCCTCCAATGTCAAACATTCGGCCACAACCACCTAAGTCCAGCAAGGGAGTTGATCAATATTGCAAGCCCATGACCTTTCTACATGTGGGGGCTAGACATCATGGGAATATTCATCCCACAAAAGAAAACAAGTCTCAAATACGTCCTAGCAGCCACAGATTACTTTGAGTTGAAGTAATCCCACTAGTCTAAGTCAAGGAAGTCAACGTCATCAACTTCATATGGACCAACATCATCACAAGATTTGGTCTACCCAACACCCTTGTCATGGACAACGGAACCCAATTCACTGGCACACAAGTCAATGCTTTTTTACAAAAATGGCACATCATTCAAGCATTTTCTACACCTAAATATGCACAAAACAATGGCCAAGCAGAGGCCACAAACAAAGCCATCAAAGAAAAACTCCAAAAGGAATTGGAAAGCAAGAAAAGCCAATGGCCAGAACAACTCGAGAACATCCTATGGGCATACAGAACAACACCCCGGGTTAGTACCAACGAATCTCCTTTCACACTTTGCTTCAGAGCTGAAGCAGTAATACCATCAAAGCTCACAATCACAACCACACGCTCAGACATCGTCGAATCAGGAGATAATGCCAACATCTTAGCCAAAGAAGTCGATCTCCTAGAAGAGCGAATATAAACAGCCGCAATATCCTTAGCTCAGTACCACCAGGCAATCCAACAATCATACAACAAGAAGGTCGTCCCAAGATCCTTCCAAGATGGTGACCTAGTCCTCAAAAAGACTTTAGCACCAGCCAAACTCGACCCAACTTGGGAAGGACCATACATAGTTGACAGAGTTGTTGGAAACGGAGCATACTGGATCAAAACTCAGCTCGGTGACATGCTTCCCCGATCTTGGAATATAGTTCTCCTAAAACGATTTTATCAATAAGTTTTTCACCAGATATATAGGTCGATATGAATAAAGTTTCATCAACAGTTCGAGCACAGATGTCATTTTTTTTTTGCATTACATGAATACTATGCACATTATACTACGTAACCCGACCTAGGACATCACAATGTCAGGTCGTATGTCAAAGAAGGAGCCAAGAACGACTCAAATACAACAACCACGCAGTGGTTGAATATCAATCAAATCAAACAAAGGTCCCCCAAAAGGACCCTAAATCAACTTAACACCAAGGTTACGTATAATTCAACTGTAATTGCCACTCAAAGGCCAATTATCATACAACTGCAAACCAAGGTCCCCCGAAAGGACCCTAAATCAACCTAACACCAATGCATAACCAAGGTTAAGCATGATTTAACTGTAAATTCCATACAATTATCAGACAAATACAATCCAGGGAACCCCCAAAAGGACCCCAAGTCAGCTTACGACCTCGAAATGGTTTAAGTTAGACTCAACTATAAGGGCTATTCAAAGGCTAATTATAGCAGGTTCCTCCAAAAAGAACGACTTACACACACCTAAACATGGCAAAGCCTAGGTATCAACTACGCAAATCTACCAGGTCGTACATAAAAGCTCTACGACCTGTTACAATCAGACTACCTACCCAAGTTCAGCAATTCATCAACGCTACCACTATACAACACAGGTCGTCAAGCAACAAACAAAGACAACAAAAGCAATCACATGCATGCAAATCTCGATCACAATCTCAACAAGTAAGTAATTTATATATTTCTACTTAAATAACAAATTTGTTTAGGCACTTGAGGCCCCTAGGTTATCCTAAGAAAACGACCTCAAATATCGCCATCAGCAAGAATATATTGTATCAGAATCAAAACTAGAGCAGTGTTAACATTATTCAAAGGAACAACCAACAAAAATCAAACCAGAGGAGCTCAAACAACATGAGAAACTTGCTCAACGTTCAAAGGATCTAGCTCGCTGCCCTGTACAGCACCAGAACTGCTAACCGGATCATCACCAAAAATCAACAAATCTTCCACAATATCACAATGAGCTGGAGTTGGAGCTGGAGCAACACCTAGATCAGATGGCAGGTCAGATCGTCTACTAGCATCTGCACCAGTTTCTTTAGCAGACACTGTTGCATCCCCATTGTCACAGCCCGATTTTCTAAACAATTAAAAATAATGATGGGGTGATACAACACATGTCAAAACCTAAAACCCACATCACAACAGGATCAACTTAACAATAAAAATCTCCAAATTTCTCAACTATCACTTTATTCAGACTTTCTTCCATCCCAATACAAACATAAACAAACTTTAAGAATAAAAATTTCCAACATCGTATTCTCATGTCATATAAAAATGTAACCTACGTTATTACATCATTCCAATAAAGAATCGGACCTAAAAGAAAAACGGATTTGACCTCCGGGCACGAATCCCAATCACACGCCGCGATTCCACTGCCTTCCACCTATGTTCCCAAGAACACACCCACGTTGCCAAAACAAAGCAAACATGGGTCAACAAATTGAATTTGCTGGTATGAGTAGACTAACCACATAAAACCATAATCATACTTTAATTATCCAAACAACACTTTAACTCTATCATAACCTAATCATTCTCAGCTTGGAAGACAGGTAGTTCCGTCATCTCAACCGGCATAGTTCTTCCCAAGCAAAACTTCTATTATCTTAACTCATTCTAATATCTCGTTTTAATATCTAAATACCGGAATTTAAAACTTACCGATATTCACTGCTGTATAAGGGTAGGACCGCGTCCCTGCACAAAATATTATTAAGTCCTACCCTCCTGCAAAAGAAAGTTAGAACTTGTATATATAACATATGTAGATATTCTATATGTATTCAATAGTAAACCCAAGCACACTCGTATAAACAAATCCATTTCTCTTATCGATTAATCAATTACTTTATCTTATACACCCATTTCACAACCTATGTACCTTAGGTCATTCCTGCCACATTCAAGGAATACCCAACCCTACATTCCCGTACACTCAAGGAATACAACTAACCCGCAAGGCGAATACCTTAGTTCCTCTCTAGGGTAGTCCAAACAATCTGGTCATTCATGGCACATTCAATGAATACCCGGGTCATTCATGGCACATTCAATGAATACCCCTATATAACGCTAACGGGCCATTTATGGCACATTCAATAAATGCCCACCTAACATATGACATCATCAGTCATAAAACTCAAATCCAAAACTTGAGTCGTGGAGTTCTAAAAGAGTGCGGTAAATTTATTTATGCATTATTGAACTTTATTTTATATATCATTTAAGATAACGAATGAGTATCTTGATTCCTGTATTTTTGATTTACGCGTTATTAATTTCAGGGATGTCTTAGTGTCATAACGTTGTATATCATAAAATACTGCAAAATCACATAGTAGTTAATACACATACACACGTATATATAGAGGTCTTAGCCTAAAGTCAAGTATGCTAATAGTCCTAGACCTATCTTAATAACCCAAATCATAATCCGAGTTAAAAGTCAACTCTGGTCAACGGTCAAAGTCAACTCTGGTCAAAGTCAACACGTCATTGTCAAAGTCAAAGTCGACCTGCCAAGGGTCAACAGCAGTCAACCAGTCCCAAAAAAAAACGATTTATCTAAGCTGACCAGGTTCAATAACTTAAGCCTTAACCCGACCCATAAACTGGTTTGGCCCAACTTGAAGATCCACTTAAAATACTATGGACCAGCCCCAAACTAAGGCCCGAAATCGAGGCCCAAAAGTCTAAATCCTTAAAGACTCACTTTAACCCATTTTAATTCAAATGGGTCGGACCAAAACAACTGAAACTAAAAGAGCCCAAACAAAACACTCTAAGGCCCAAAGGGTTTATAACCCGGCCCAAAGAACCAAACTAAGGTCCAAGGCCCAAATGGAACCAACATTGTCATCTTCTTCACCCCACTGCCCACCACCGGCTTGAATTCCGCACCACTTTCGTCCACCCGTTTCAAGCCGGTTTTTCATCCTCATGAAAACCCTTTAAACTTTAACAAAAGCCAAAAACCGAAAAGTCATACAATCAAAACCCTTCCTAAATCCAGATCTGAAAATCGCGACCACCATTAGAGCTTGCTCCAAGCTCAAATCGACAGCCCCAATCCACATTCCAACATCAAACAAACATCAACAAACCACCCACAACAATATCCAAACAATTCAAACAACAAAAAAATCACAAATCAAAAACCATCAGTAACACAGTAATGGCGTTCGGCGCCATTAAAGCCTCCCTCGAAGCTTCACTGCCCCCACTCGACCGCCCTACACTACCCCACTTCACTCCATTAACAACCAACCAACGAAATTCCTCCAAAACAGTTCGGATTATGTTTTACAGGAGGATGATGGGCGAGCCACCATTACTGCCGGTTCAAAGTTTCACTCACACCTACCCAATCCAGTTATACAACTCGACATAACAAGAGTATAACCAAAAAGAAAATACAAACACTTTCAAAACATCTACAGGACCACTGTTTTGTTTGGGTGCGAGGACTCGCGCGCCATTAACGAACTCAGTTCCAACAGTTCAAATAAAACTAACAGATCTCGGCAAAACTAAAATTATAAAGCTGGTCGGAAACCCTCAACAAGAAAATCGTAAATTCTAACGAGACGAAAATCATAGTTTTAGTAGTGGTGAGAGATAAACTCTACTCACCTGACGTAACAGCTCGACGAATCCTCCCAGCCCGAATCGTCGTGCTCCAATGCTCGAGTAAACAAGCTGACTCCATTTTTAATATATTTTATTCTCCAGGAACCCTATTTTCTAGAAAAATGTGTTTATATACTTGGGTCTGAAACCCAAGCCCAACACCAACTCGGGCCCAAAACCAAGCCCACGTATCCCGAGTCCAATCCGACGAATTTTTAAAATAAACAATTAAATTAATTAATTAAATAGAAAAATACGTATAAATAAAACACGGGGTGTTATACCCATGTTCAACTGACATCTTCAGGAGCTCATACTTATGATCTAGCTCCAGATAACCATCTACCAAAATGTAAGTATCACCACCCTCCACTAAATCAACTAGGTTGTTATATTCAGTTTTAGCTCGTTCAGCAACGGCCCGCGCCTTCTTGCACTTGGCGACCCACTGTTGAACCTCCAGCTTTGCAGAGTCAAGAGAGGGTTGCAACAGAGCCACTTTCCCACCCAGCTCTTGCACTTGAGTCTTCAGCCCTGCGACCTCAGCCCTCTCCACCTGTTTCTCAGCCGCCAGCTTGCCATAAGCCTTCTTGTTGGCATCCAACTCCTTCTTGTACAGATCAGAGATAGATGTCATCTCCCTCAACTTCATGTACATGGCCAGAACCTGACAAATAACAAATTAAGATTAGATCAGATCTATATTGACAAAACCCAAAGAAAACAAGCTCATAACGGAATAACACTCATATAGCACATCGACCGATCCATCTCCTTCAGGTTCACCTCCAGACTCTTACCATCTAGCTTACGCCTATCTCCATCAAGAACAATGCTTTCAAGCAACCCTCCAACAACCAATGTGGACTTGAAACTGTAGTCCCCATTCTTCACAAACTTTCTCAGACAACTAACAGGGTCCTCATACATGACGAGCCTGTCCAGAACGTCATCTCCGCTCTTGTCGATTGGGGCCGCACTCCCTGACCCCTTGCACTGCTGAGCAGCAGGCTCACCATCACCAACCTTCTTCTTACCATGGGCCTCAGCTACCCCAGCGTCAACAACCAAATCAATCAGATTCATCTTCTTCAAATGTACCCGACCTGAAGAAGTACGACCTTCCACAGTACTAAGTCGTTCATCAGACTCAGTTCGGGACCTCTTAGCCCCCTCTGTCTCAACCACTTCGGAGCGCCTCTTCAGATTAAGCCTCCGGAACGAAGTGGGAGCATCACCATCTCCACTAGCACTTCCTCCAGCATTATCAACAGCAAGACCACTAGCACTTCTAGCACCCGATTCAGAACTGGTGGATCCAGAATGATCTACATCACCAGAGGAGAAGCGGTTGGATGCAGAGCGTCCTCCATCCACCAGCTCATAACGTTGGGATGCCAAACGATCCACATCACCCACCTTAGAGCGTCTGGACGCTTGAGAATCCTTTCAGCCTCCTCCTCCGTCTAGCCCTAATCAGGCGGCTATCACCCGACACCTCCAGCCCTTTTCACTCCAGAGACAGGTACTTTCTTTTGGCTCTCCCTCTCCATTGCAGAATCCGAGCTAGAATCAGAGAGAACAACGACAGCCTTGCAAGCCCTCTTCTTTTGCTCCAACTTATTATGATTAATCTTCTCTCCTCCATGCCTCTTAAAGTAATAAGCAACCTCCCCAAGCAAAGCTGGTTTCTCCTCCAAGCTCAAACAAGTAAACATTTCTATAACACCGTTTTGGGTTCGATCACGAATAGAAACCTCTGCAAAAACAAAACAGATAAGTCAGAACGTCCAAATCATAATATACCATACACACATTACGACCTAAAACCAACGACCTACCAGCAAACTGTACAACATGACTTGTCAACTCCAAACGAGGAGGGCAGTATCTACCCACAACCAAAAACGGCCTACGACTCCATTCCTCCTTACTCACCCCCACGATAACAAGTGGTTTCCCCTTACCGACCTAAAAACTGAAATTCATAGCACCCGACCTCCTCACAACAAAGTGCTCCAACACATCTGTTAAACAGATGTTATAACCCCTATCATTCAACAGATCCAACACATGGAAGATCCTCCAACTGTTCCCTACGAACTGACAAGGGGCTTTTCTCAAATAATTCAGCACCTCCACAATAAGACGGGATAGAAGCAACCTCATCCCAGCCTTCAACTGTCCATAGCAAACAACTACTCCTCCACCCTAAGGAACGTAGTCACTATTAAACAAATTCATCTCCCCCCTCAGGTCGTACATGGCCAGGTCGCCCTCCACCCAACCAAACTCCTCCCTCATAGAAGCATAACAATCTTCCGACTTAGGCCTCTTCGCATCCTCAGCCCTCGTCTCCAATGATGAAGACGACAAAGCCTCAACACAACTACAAACCCTATCATCAACCTCTTCACCACTTACTGTTCTTTCTTTCCATTCATCAATTTCAACTTCACCACTCAAACTATCACTAATAGCATACATTATGAGTTATAGAATAAACAAAAGTTCAAAGTTTACAAGATCAAAACATGCACCTGACACCGAAGATGAGAAAAGTTTTTTTTCTCCTTTCTTTTTTTTCTTTTTCTCTGGTTTTTTCCTTCTTTTACTAGACAGAGAAATGAGAAAGAGAAGCCCTTAACCAGTCAAAACCCTTCAACTGCCAAAACCTCGAGAGACTACAAAAACATTTCGTGTTCCCAAACACCTAAATCATTACTCGCTCACAAATCGCCGTAATTTCGGGCCCGCGAATCCAGCCCAATAGTTTCTGAACATTTTCCAAAACCTAAATTCAAAACAAACGGCTGTCAGACACGTGCTTTCAAACTTTACTTTTTAACTGTTCTTTTTCCATGCAACAGCTGTCCAAAGAATGAATAAAAAATAAAGGGGGTTGTGTAAGTACCCTCTGTTCCACACTACAGTGCACGTGTCCACATACCAGGTCGTCCACCTTCAACTCGTCCCACACCATCGATCGCACCCCTTCACCCAACACCCGTGTCGCCCAACGGCATCGATTCTGACCATTTATGGAAGCGAACCAGCTAGCGCAATCTTGGAGCTCAATCAACGCTCCAATCATGGAAACATTAACTTTGTAACAACAAAGTAATGACGAATCATCAAGATAGCACACAAAGTGGATCTACACTTCATAACGGCCTGGAGCAAATAAGGAAAGTCACCTCAAACATCTATAAGTAGAGAGAGATGAACTACGTAAGGTTTGATTCAAGTTTACCCCAAGAAACTTAATACGTAGGCAACTCTTATCCTAAGAAGAGTGCAACCATTTCCTACCACACGAATCATCAAGTCATTGTCCAGTAAATACAACATCTACAGTACATAATGAGGATTCAGCTATTAGATTATATGAGTTATAAGCTCAACAAATCATCAAAATCGTCCTCTTGGGATCTGTGCCCAGCACCCCCTAAATGACCTGCACTAGATACTCGATTGTCTTTCTGCAAAAAACATCAAATAGTTAAATCAGGTGTTCTAAAGAGGAGGAAAGAAATATCACCTCAAAATATCAGGTCCTAGAAATTGCTAAATATTCCCAGGGCATTTTCAAATATTGGTTTTGTTGAAAACGTTAGTTAACTGAGAAACCTAAATATCATGATTGGATGGGCAAAAAAAAAAAAAATCCATATTACCTTATAGATTTACACATCTATTTATTTTATGTTTTTCAATTGGATAGGGGGTGTGTTAGTGACTTGGGTGTTTTGGAGTTTTTTACCTCAACTTCTGCTGAAGTTTCTCAAATTCTTTAAAATTATTCCAACAAGTTCATGCATTCAATCATAAGCTCCTATACGTCTTTTTTTTCAGTATAATTTACAATTTCACATCAACTGGAAAGACTTAGCAGTATATTAGATATTCTCAAACAAAATTAACTACCATTGGTTGCTAGGCTTGATAGATGTTTTTTGAGTAACCATTGCTTAAAAATCACTGTGTTTACAAAGTGCAACCATGAAATCCTACTCTTCCTTTCATCCTTTTTCTTTTTAGGCCCCAACTACTATACTCAAGGTTTGTACGTAACAAAAACACACCTCAGTCATCCTCTTCAGATCCATTCCTATAATGAATGCTCCCTGATTGAATAAATCATAAATAATCAGTAAGAAAGATACATGAACTAGAATATGTTGTTTCATCTATAACTCATAAATGTAGGGGTAACTTACCACTAAAAATGCTGGAACTGGTATTACACCCAATAAGTAGAGAGCTTCTGTTGGAAGGAGAAATATATCCATTAGCATAATCGCATTAACCGCTCCACTTGCCCCCTACATGAATCAGAGTCTAATCAAACAAAGAATAACAGGATAACCAAGATGATATTCTTGATACCTTGAAGCCATATTTGTTTATCGACGTTAGGAGGTTTTTTGGGTCCAGGGGCCCAAAATTTCAATGTCTGTCCGTCATCACAAATGTGTGTGTAACACTTTCTTCTTCATTCTCTTCCTCCTCAAAACCCCCTATCTTTCTCTAAACCAAAACCATAAAAATTGCACGCACATTTCTTTTAATTATTCTTTTTCATTTTTCTGTCAACCAACCACCAATATACCACACACATTTCTTTTAATTATTCTTCATGACTTCCTTTTTTCTTCTTTTTCTCTTCCTTCCTTGCCTTGACCTAACGTCAGTCTTCATCAAGGCTTGTATATGTCAACACTCCCCCTCAGCGGGACACGCTGGAAATACACAGGTAGAAGGACTGGACATCTTCACCTGGTAGGAGTTGAACCCGATACCTCTCAGAAACCAGTGGCTCTGATACCATGTTAAATTGCCAATTTTTCCATAAGCTCGAACTTATGTGAGGGGTCAATTCTATTAATACATTAAAGGCTCATATATGTCAACATGCAATATATATGTCTATTGAAACATCTATCATTATGCTATAAACAACTGAACAATGAATGCGTGTTCATTATTCAGAATGCAATGTGTGAAGGCTTAGCACAAAAAAAGTTGAAGAAAAAGGAGATTTTTATTTAGAATAAGGTATTGTGACATGAATATGAATGAAAAAAAATCACAGGGACAATCCTTTTCTTTGCCACTAGAGAGAGAGTGAGATAGTATGTTTTTCCCTAAATTTATTCGAGTTCAATGTTACATTTTATTTTTGACACAGTAACATATTCGCCAATGAATCAATTTAATACCAGTGTAATGCCTTCAATGGCGGAGCCAGGAATTTATTTCAGGGTGGGCAAAAATAGAAGACGAATTACATAAAATATTGTAAATTCCAAACACACTTGAACATTAATTATTGATTCCAAAAACTTGAATTCACATAAGAGATATATGTACACAACAAATATCAATTTTCTCGAAGCATTGCGTACTTGCAAGCTAAAAATTGTCTCGGAACCAATGCTCTTAAGTATCTCCTTCTCGTTGTGACCGCCTTATCGTTTAATCGATGCTTAATTTGTTTTCGGTTTAACTACATCACTTCCTTAGTTTGATGTGCTAAGAGCTAAATAGTTGTTTTTCTTTTGTTCAAATATATTTCTCGGCAAGCAAGGCTACAATAATTCAATTAGATGATAGAAAATTGCAAAATTATAAAATCTAATTTCGGGCATAATGAATTTTTTTAACAAGAATTAACTTATCAAACGAAAATGGCTTGGTAGTTGATACAATGTGTGCGAAGATAAACGCATTAAATGTTTTTTCACTTTGTTATGGTGCTCTCAACTTACTGAAACTAGTTAAATTACAATATTATGAAACAAATCAAAGGGATAGTAGAGATGGTGTATGTTTCGACCCCCACCTACGTGGCAAACGTCCATTAGTAGGGGTCTCTATTTTATTCATTTAATCAACAGGGCTAAAGCCCAATTCGCAATATCATGGATCAATGTACAGGCCTATTAACTCATATGTCTAAGGCTGAACCTTAGCCACATGGCTTGCCACTAATATACATTGATTTATGTCCAGATTCATTTCTTATCAAAAAGATAATTATCAGTTGACAGTTATATTCTATCACAATTACTCAAGCAACAAGACTACTTGAGCTACAAGGACTTTCTACTCTACCTATATAAATACCACATTATTTTTCATAAGGAACTACGTGGAAACTTGATCCCTAGAGAGTAGATCTTGGGTACGTAGGCAGCCATTATTTGGTTCAGTTTCATCTCCCCCAACATCAAATTCCTCTGTTTCTTAGTGTATTCTTTACCATTGCTCTCGTTGTGTTGAAGCAGTTTACTACCGAAACATAATTGGCGCCGTCTGTGGGGACAGAGAATTCATTATCACGTGAAACAATCAATATGGTAAGCACGAGAAGTAGACCAAATAGTCAACATATTCCTCCTACTAACAAGAATCCCAACCCTCGAAATTCAAATCAGCCGATGCATGAACCGTTGAACAATCAAGTTGCTCCTAGTAGTAGGATCAATTCTCAACATCCGATCAGAAGTAAATAAGAATCGCCACCGCCTCCAGAAAAGGCAAAGGCGAGTACAAGTGCGCCACCCTTAACAACCTTGCAACAAGAAAATCGACAAGTCGGTAATCCTCCATGCGGTCCGCCCGTCTGTCCATGTCGATCCTTCATTGACATGGATATGGGCGTGGACATCACTCTCCGCCAACTAGCGGAAAAGGTGATAGTAATGACCAATTTACCCCTAATACGGTTGGCGGGGAGTTACGACGAGTCAAAAATTTAAATAGGAATTTGAGAAGGAAGCGGCAAAAGAGGCAAAGGCCGGTGGGCGATGTTGCAAATTCAACAACATCAAGGTGACCACGGCGGGGCCTTGGGGCATTCCAGTGTATGAGACCGTCTTGACGATCCACTTCGTCGCCCTCGAAGAACGTGCTATTTCTCAAATAATCAACCCGATTACACGCTCTAGGAGTAATGACCCTATTACCCGTACTTATGGGGAGAATCGGATTGGCAAGGATAACTACTACCCTAGACATGTCCGATCTCAAAGGGAAGATTTACCTCCGAGAAGCAATTTCGGGGAAGACCGCCATCCGAGATATGTCCGCTTACGACCGGGAAGGCGGGCATCCCGCATAAACAACAAAACATGGAGAAGTGGTATAATTATTCCGACCACCCGGCCAAGGGTGACTACCGCCTAGAAACGGGTTCTGAGGGATAGACAAAGACAATCACCCGGAGAATGATCGTGGGTACCACCAAAGATCTCTAACTCCAATAAGAGATAATGGAAGGTATCCGTCTCCACATGGGCACGACCGGGGCGCCCAGGTTATTCGAGCCAATACTTTAACTCTAAATGTAACAACAACGGAAAAGAGTTGATTGCAAAAGAACTTAACGATAGAGAGTCAAGGGATATAAGAACGAAAAACTTGACAGTCAATGATGGCGTACTTGATAAGTTTTCGGTCGACATTCAAGAAGCTTACCACCATCCCGACTTCAAACAACCCGATTTTGAACTTTATGATGAGTCGAAAGGAGATCCTGGCTTGCATGTTCTATCGTTCAAAAATAAGTTGGTGTTGTGGGGTGGAGATGATCCGCTCATATGTAAGCTCTTTCCATCGACTCTAAAGGGAGAAGCATTACGCTGGTTTAGTGAGTTGCCTTCAAGATCAATTCACCAATTCAATGAACTAGAAAATCAGTTTGTTAATCGTTTCCGCCACAATTGCAAGACGCCAAAGGATGTCGACTCACTTCGAACATCAAGCAACAACGTGGCGAAATTACGTACTTTTGTTACTAGGTTCCGAAAGGCATCGATGTTCCGAAGTTTACGATGGGATGCTTCTTTTAAGCCTTTAAAGAAGCATTATATTATGAAAGAGACGTAAGTTCGAACTTCATTGTAAAGGGATCTTTACCACTCTCTAATTAAAGATGTCCCTAAAACTCGATACGATCGTATGTTAGTAATGAACAACACATCCGTGTCGAGGAGAACCTATCGGCGAAAAGCGACAAGGGGACAAAGATATTCGAGTAAAGATTTTTCCGAAAGCAAAAATTTTAAAAGCCGGGCAAGGACACGATCGGATCAACAATATAACGATGGAAAGAATGACAATCGAAGCAAGTCAATTTCAATCGTGATGGAAAAACTCTACCCGAGCTAAAACCGACCCGCGCCAATGCCAAGTACTCTATATATGAGAAGTTGAAAAGTGGGAATCTTCTTTCCCCCGCCCGTATCCACTTTCGGAAGATACCAAAGCGACAAGGGACAAAGCCTTGTGGTGTAAATTTCATAATGACTATGGCCATGAGACAGAACTTTTGTCGCTCTCCGGGTCGGATTCGAAATTAGTGGAGAAAGGACTTTTGAACGAATATCTTCTGAAAAACTCTCAACAGTAGCTCTTTGCAACTTATGAGCATGTCATTAATGTCTCCCATTCTCATGTTGAGTCTCTTTCCAAAAGTCAGAGTAAGAATCAAAAGCGTTTGAAAGTTAGTTATGTTGGTGAATTTAACCGTATCAACAAAGTCGATTTTGTCAAAGGAATCCAGACCGAGACTTCTGAAGAAGAGCCCCTCCGATTCACTGATGATGATCTCCGTGGTGTATATCACCCTCACTATGACGCAATTATAATTTCTGTGTCTATAGGTGCTTCTCGTGTTCAACGGGTAATGATCGACATAGGGGCCACTTCCAGCGTCATTTTCAGTGGATGTTATTCTCAGATGCAACTTCGCGAGGGTATGATCATCGCCGAAGACAATCCTATTATCGGTTTTGATGGGACAACATCTTCAGCGGTTAGAAGAATTACCTTACCAATCAAATTAATGAACAAAGAAGTTGAGCTCGATTTCTTATTGATGGATCATCGATCCCACTATAACGCAATTTTGGGCGGTTGGATACATTCCATGGGGGTCTGTAGTCTCCACATTTCATCGATGTGTCAAGTTCCCATTCTCGGGCATATTTGCAAGGTTAAGTAGTGACCGGTATCTGCCCATTCCCGTCATGACAAAGCAATGGATGACTATAAAAAATATGAAGTTCGAGGTAATACGATCCTTGCAAGTACCCTGCCCAAGTTACAATTACCAAACGGCGTGCCCTCCATCTATAATATTGAGGCTCATGTGCAAGGGTCACCGCCCGTTGGATCGACTTTTGGAAGTGCAAGTAGGAGATTCAGAAGAAACTACTTTTATTTCACCGAACTTTCGGCGTGAAACAACAAGAGTTGGTTTCCCTTTACAAAAAATAAAGCGTATCTTCGCTTGGAAAATTGAGGAAATGCCGAATAGACCCTTCATTTTGCTGTCATAAACTTGACATTGATCCAAGTTTCGGCCGGTTCAAAAACCAAGAAGAATGGCACCTGATCGAAGCTCAAAGTTAAAGAGGAGATTGATAAGCTACTTGCGGTTAACTTTATTCGACGAGTTACTTACCCGAAATGGCTTGCTAATGTCGTCGCCGCTGCCAAAAAAGAACGGACAAATCAGAATTTGTATTGATTTTACAAACCTTAACGCGGCTTTGTCCATTCATCCGTATCCATTGCCACGAATTTCGAACTAGTGGATGCCACTCGATTCCAACGCCTATCTTTCATGGATGCTTCTTCGGGTACTACCGATCTCTTTGAATGTTGATGACCAAGAGTTCACCGCTTTCATTACCGACCAAGGCATTTTCGCTATTAATCAAGTATGCATTTTGGTCTGAAAAATGCCGGTGCAACCTACCAAAAGTTTGTCAATACAATTTTTTTCGATCTGGCGGGGATAATAATGGAGGCTTATATTGATGATATAGTCGTTAAATCGAACCTTTATGGTGATCATCTTTCCGATCTTCAACTTGTTTTGATAGGCTTAACAAGTATAACATGAGACTCAATCCCGCCAAATGTTATTTTGGCCTCTCTCCGAAAATTTCTGGGATACCTCATGACTTCGTAGAGGTATTGAGGCTAATCCCGATCGATATCGTCCGTTATTGATATGCCATCACCAAAAAATAATAAGGAAATTCAACAGCTTACTGGTCGGCTTGCCGCTCTTCATAGATTTATTTCTAAATATTCCGATCGTTGTCATCCCTTCTTCCAGACTTTAAAGGGGGCGGCAACTTGGAACATTGATTTTGAGATGGCATTGCAACAACTGAAGAAATACTTGGTCAGTCCTCCTATATTGACAAGTCCTTCAACGGGTCAACCGATTGGCATGTACCTAGCAGCTACAACTCAGGATGTTAGTGCTGTTATTTTCGTCGATGATGGTAGACCCGTCTTTTTTATCAGTAAGACGTTAACCGGAGTTGAGTCTCGTTATTCAAAGATGGAAAAAATGGCACTTGCATTGTTTCATGCCGCTCGTCGGTTAAAACCATACTTCCAGGGGAGGTTGGTCAGAGTTTATACTGAGTATCCCTTATGCAAAATCTTTCGTAATGCACAGGAATCAAGCAGATTAGCCGAATGGGAAAGTTATCTTAGTGCATATAGCATTGTCTTTGAAAGTCGTACTGCTGAAAAAGGACATGCTCTAGCTTCTTTGATAGCTGATTTTCCGATTGATGATTCCCCTATTGACGATTTCTTTGCCAAGAAGAATCTATGGAAGACATTCCGCCACCAATAACCGGGGCTTAACGAAGACCAACTTGCAAACGCAATTCCTAATCCCATTGACCTATGGATTGTTTATTCAGATGGCTCCCATAATAAATCTGGTCCGAATTGGATGGGTTTTGTTAAACCCGACGGAGAGAAGATTGAGAAATTTGTCGCGACTTGGCCGCTTCGCTTCAAATAACGGCCGAGTATGAGGCTGCTGCCGTTTGTGCCTTGAGAACACGACTTTGAAACCGGGGCTAAAGCTCCAGTTATATACACAATTCTCGCCTTGTGGCCAATCGGTTTAGCGGTCTTTTGAAGCAAGAGATGACCGTATGGTGGCTTATCTTGGTTTGATACATAGCCTTGCTCGATAATTTGATAGCATCTCTATCACTCAAAGACCCGAAATGACATACGCCATGCTGATTCATTGGCTTATCTCTCCGCCGCCCGAAGCTTAAGAGTCAAGACACATCAATCGTGGAGTTCTAGAAAGAGCCAAGTATTGACTTTACCGAAAAAATTGCATGACTTGTATGTACATGAAAGCAATTACTTGTTTTGCTTTGTGTAATGCAAATAAATAAATACGACCCATGTATAATCGCACCAATCATGACTCGGAAGCGGAAAAGAGAGATGGAAAATTCACAACATGACCATACTTTGGATCTTCCATTAGAATCTGTAGATCCGTTTGTTCCTCCTGAATTCGCTCCCGAAACAGATAGTGAGTTGGTACATGAAGCAGATGATAGTCCTGAAGCTCCCGATATGATACTATCAGAGCCAGTGATGATCTCCGATGCACAAGATTGGCGTCTTCCTTATATCCACTATTTGCAAGTTTCTTCACTTCCGCCAGAACCAAAACTCACTGAAAGAATCAAACGCGATGCATGGAAGTTTTTGGTGATATCTGTTACTGACGGAAGTTTGTACTTATATCGCAAAGGCTCGGACTTAAACCCTATGTTGCGATGCCTCTCAAAATAGGAAGGACATCAAGTTTTAGAAGAGATTCACTCCGGCTTATGTGGAAGCCACTCCAAGGGGCGAAGTTTAGCTCATAAGGCTATGACACAGGGCTATTGGTGGCCAGAGATGCAAAAGGATGCAAAACACCTATCTGAAAGGTGTGAGCCATGCCAAAAGCACGATAATATGAGTAAACTACCATTCTCGAGTTGCATCCCATGCTTAGCCTATGGCCATTTGCCAAATGGGGCTTAGACATTATTGGCCCTTTACCTAAAGCTCCGTGTAGTATACGATTCCTTCTTGTGGCAACCGACACTTTACCAAATGGGTAGAAGCAAAGCCTTTGGTCCAAATCCATGCTTCCAATGTCAAAATGTTTTTGTGGAGAAATATTGTTTGTCGTTTTGGCATCCTCTCGCACTTGTATCGATAATGGTAAACAATTCGATCTTTGAAGAAATTAAATGGGCTTCGCGGCTAATTTGAAGATACGGCATAACTTCTCCGCACCTTATCATCCATGAAGTTAATGGGCGGGCCGAAGCCACCAATAAGGTGATTTTGGCCAACATAAATAGGCGCTTGACCGGCCAAAGGAAATTGGGTCAAGGAGTTACCACCGTCTTGTGGGCTTATAGGACAACGCCAAAGTATTCAACCGCATTATCACCTTTTAACCTTGCATATGGTTCTCGGTCCTTACCTACGTAACTGATTTCCAATACATCTCGGTCGGCCATTCGCGGTTGAAACAGTTCCAATGACTCTACTTTGGCTCGGTCAAAAGCTTTTATTGATGAGGTTCGTTTTGAGGGACTACAACAGCCTTTATTAAGTATCAAAGTCGACATGAAACGGAACTACGACAAGAAGATCCGGCCCTAAGTCTTTTGCTCAAGACTGGGTTCTTTGTAGAAACCCAAAGCTTATAGAATCAGGAAAGTTTGGGAAAAATTGGCAAGGACCCTACATCATAGATCGTCCAGCATCTAAGGGGTCATATTTCCTCCGTACTATTTCTGGAAGAATAATAGAGAAGCCATGGAATGCTTACCACCTTCGCAAGTTTTACCGTTAAGAATTTTTTTGCAATTTTACATTACTCTATCAATAATAAATCTATCCATCTATGTAGTTCGTTCTATTTTATCCATCAATAAAGGCATTCAACATCCATTCTCTTAGTTTGGTTGTCATTTTACATTTCTCTATTCGTCTATACTTTTACCTTCAACAATGTCATTCATTAACGTTCATTCTAGGGAAGTCATTCATATTATGCCTTTTTCGGTCCAAGTAAGTCGCATTCATGCCTACTTGACGGAAATCCGAGTCAATAATATGGTTATTCTTGCTCGGAACAATTATTGCAATACTCCCACAATACAATATCCGTGCTAATTCCACTACTAAGGCAATGGCGTTGTGTTTTAGTTTGGTCCCAGGGCACGGGTGACGACTTTGAACCTGTGGACAACCCAACAAATTGTCGCCTTGCTTCACGTTCGGTACAAATATTTTAACACCTGAATAGCTAGGTTCAAAGGGGACGATCATGTCCCCTTTGCCTTTCAATAACTTTCTCCAATGGTTCTATATTGGGAGGTTTTCTCTCTACATGGGGGCGTCTCGTTCTTTTACATTCATAAATCCACAACACTAAGTTTTATACAGGTATGTTATCTGACATCACAATGATATTCAATAGCCAACACATACTTTATTTTTATTTTCATAAAAAGAATTTTAGCTCTATGATATTACATACTCACAATCACATGATCATTAGTTTGGGAAAATCCAATGGTTTCTTCCAAACTTTTCGCATATACAACTCGTACAAATCCTTGTAATTCATCTTCTCACATTCTAGTTCATCGCCCGTTTCTATTAAAGTCTCTGTCAGTTGTCTTACGGACGATTCACGATTAATGCCATTTGCACGTGATCTTGGCGAGCCGCTCGTTTAAATCGTCATTAAGCTTGTTATTTTTCTCTACCTCTTTTTTTCGACGTTTAAGTTCCTCGATCTTTGGCGCCACGAGTGACTTCAATTCTATCACATCTGCTTTTAAGTGTTTGTGTTCCTTCATTATCTCACAGGCTTTCCCAAATTCTTCAGACGATCTCTCCTCTCGCTTCTTCCGTCCGTCCGCGGTTAAGTTTTTGTTTTCGTCTTCTAACTCTCTGATGGTTCCGTTTAACTCTTTGTTTGCCTCTTCCAATTTTTGATTGAGTATCTTCACTTTCTCTATCTCTTCTAAGGCATTGACTTCATTCGGAACGATATTTTTCTTTGCGACTTTATCATGAATTTCTTTGGGTCCATTACTACCGCCCGTTTTAACTCAAGGCAAAAATATCTAATTTCATCATCTTTCAGACTTAAACACAAGTTTGCAATAACTGATAAAAATAATACTATCATACCTGGTTTATACTATCGAAAATCATTGACACTGCTCTGTCATATTCTCCGATGTTCTCCGTATTCTGGTCACATTTTTGATATTTTTCGAGCCCTTCCATTGGCGTAATCCCGGGCGATCCCTTCACTTTGTCTTCCAAACTTGAACATCTCTGCTTCATCTACCAATTTCATCGGATTAGTGTTGGACACAAATTTCTTTACCGTCCTAACGCAATAGTAAAAATCAACGGTCAACTTACCATTAACAGATTCGTGGTTTTCCTCCATGAGTAGTATTATTACCACGACGCCACTTGGCGGTGGTTGTTGGATTCTTTGCTCCTGCATTTTGCTTTGCCGCTTATTTTCTTTCACCGACTTTGTGTTCTCCGCTACACTATCTTTTGTAAGTATCAATCGTTTCATTCTTTTTCCTATATATACCACACCGAATCGAGATATTACATTTCACCACACTTTTACATATCTATGTTTTCTACGGTACATACCTTTTTCTTGATGTTGCGTATGTATTATATTTAAAATCCCGATGTTTGGTGCATTGTAGTCTCGTCCCTCGAGGCATCATACATTGTAACGCTTGGTTGTCTCTCTTGGTCTCCGTTAAGCCGCGTTTTTTGTGGCACATCTTCTTTTGTACAATTCACTTTTTTTTGCTTGGCAAACTCAAAGACTAGTTCTCGGCGTTAACTCTATTCCATCTTCTTTTTCACTATCGTTGTCGCTGCCAAATATTGCATTTCTGAGACTCTTACTCTTCTTCGCCATTTCGCTATGTGTCTCCTTGGACCTATCGGGCCGTTGTTCAATACCCCCATAATGTCGGAAATCAACGATATCATCAAAGTAGCTCAGATCTACCAATCTTTTCGTCCGAACATTCATAAAAGAAGAAACGAAGGTTGCTCTCCACTTCCTTGTCCAATTCAATGTCTGGTAGTGTACTCGCGTTCTCTGTTAAACACAATAATAACTCGTGTTAGTCAACAGTTTACTCGTAGTACAATTTTCTATACTTATGTTTTGGCTTGCCTCGAAATTTGTTCGGCACTTTAAACTCTGTCGGATTCCACTTCCCTCGCAAGCGGTACAGAAATCTATCCCATCCGGTGTATACTTTTGGGAACCCTTTAAAACTTTTGTTTGAATCCTTAAATTCAACTTCAAATTTTATGTACCCTTTCGTCAATATGGCTTTCGGTCGTATCAACGCGAAGATTTCTTGAGCCCCGAACCTTCTGTTAAATTCATTTTGTAAACGGTGCGCTCTCGTAAAGATTAACCAGAACGATATTGGCAGTTGTCCCGGTGCTATTTGCCACCACTCCAATAATTGTGCAATTTCTTGGCTCAACGGAATTGCATTCCTGCAATTTAATTGAGTGTAAGCCATTACTACTTCATCTTATTCAACTTTCGTTTCAAATTTGTACACTTTATCTATCTCAAATTTCTCGAGTCCTAGTATTTTCTGTATTTCCTTAAGCGACCATCGACGCGGTTCCAGGTAGTCGCTGTATCTGTCACCTTCTTTCCACCTCACCAAGTCTGCGATCGTCATCGAGTTTCTTCTCGAGTGTTTTTTCGCCCGTATAGTACGATAGTTCTACCTGCAAAAAATAAAAAATAAAAAAATAAAACACACAAAAAACGGGTCAGAAAGCCAAAAAACCGGGTTCACTGGGCCATATTAAAGCAGCGCAGGTATGGTGCCCCTTCTTTACTGGCGCTGCACTAGATCGTGTTTGTTCACTTTTAAATTTTTGAAACCGCCAGCACAGCACTTCTTCTTCCACGTTCATCTGTTTTCACTTCCAGAACTTCAACATAATTATAAACGGCAAGATATCAACAAATCAAGGATTACACTGTTGCTTCAAGCCATAAACGCAACAGGTGCGCGAACCAACTTCAGAGCACTATAGCAGTCACAACTGCTAGAACTCAGGATGGAGTAACATCAACGTTTTTCCGACTCCATATTTCCTGGGCTGTTTTTTCTCCTTGTGGTTCATCCTAATCTCTAGCATCACGAATAGAAGCTTCAGAGTCAGTTGACTCGATTGCAATAGGAAGAAGACTAGCTCCAAAGCCGCCAGCTCGTACAACATCGTCGGCTTCCATGTTCACTTTCACCGATCTGTTGGTAGTGTGGTAAACCGTCGGCTTCCATGTTCACTTTCACCGATCTGTTGGTAGTGTGGTAAACCATCGGCTAGTTTGGTTATGGGATCAAGTCGAGCTAAAACACTTAACACCACAAAAAACAAGCAAAAACCAACCCAAAAACAAAAGAGGTTGTGCTGCAATGTGATCCAATCACGACGAACAAATACCTCAGTACAAGCAGTAATGCACAACAGAGCATATTGACCATAGATTTCCCCGTTAACAAGAAACCAAATCAGACACAATCTCCAGTGAATATGCAGAAAAAAAAATAAAGGAGAAGAAGAAGATGAGGTGAGGGGTTACCTGGAAGTAGAGGAGACAGAAGAAGAGGTTGAGTATCAGATATAAGACCGCATGTATAAATAAACAGCAAAACAGTACTAACCTTTTCTTCGTCTACCCGCAACTTTTCTTCGTCGAAACTAATGGTTTGGATCGAGTCTCTCTGTTATCTGTTATTTATTTTTTTCTTGCGCTGGTCCGGTATTTCAGTCGGTGTATAATTCTACCATCCAAACCGACTTAAGATGGGAGACTCGCTGATAAGCATTATCCAATCCGGATTTACTTGTGGAGTCCTAGTTGTAAATGGTGTTTTCACGTCCACCTCTTCTAGTTTTTTTTTCGAAACATAATTTTTGACTTTTGTACGTTTTTCGAATTCCAATTATTCCGTTCACAATAATTCACGAAATTTTCTCAACAGTTTTCAACGGTCTAATTCGCGTATCGCTATTCCGTTGGCACGCATCATCGAATTCAAAATTCATATTATTACGTGACGCGTTCGGTCCAGTTTTCGCCAATCGAATTTTGTTGCAATTTTATTTATGTGCATCTTTTATTTTTTCTGTGCATTTTCGGCCATCTTTTATTTAACTACGACACATTAATTTGACATTATTTCGTTTCCGATAATTCACGGATTTTTTTTTCGATTATCCATTTTCATATCATTTACGTTCACACGACACTTTGTTATTCCCTCCGCTTATTCTTTTATTATTTCACGTTTTCCGTGATTTATCTTCTCTTATTTGCCATGTGAACTTTGTTCGCCTGACAAAGAGGGGGCGGTGTTTCGACCCCCACCTACGTGGCAAACGTCCATTAGTAGAGGTCTCTATTTTATTCATTTAATCAACAGGGCTAAAGCCCAATTCACAATATTATGGATCAATGTACAGGTCCATTAACTCATGTGTCTAAGGCTGAACCTTAGTCACATGGTTTGCCACTAATATACATTGATTTATGTCCAGATTCATTTCTTATCAAAAAGATAATTATCAGTTGACAGTTATATTCTATCACAATTACTCAAGCAACAAGACTACTTGAGCTACAAGGACTCTCTACTCTACCTATATAAATACCACATTATTTTTCATAAGGAATTACGTGGAAACTTGATCCCTAGAGAGTAGATCTTGGGTACGTAGGCAGCCATTATTTGATTCAGTTTCATCTCCCCCAACATCAAATTCCTCTGTTTCTTAGTGTGTTCTTTACCATTGCTCTCGTTGTGTTGAAGCAGTTTACTGCCGAAACAGTATATATATTCTATATGTTGTTTTAAGAGTAGTATAGTTATTATTTTTGTAGTTTGTACTACTACTCTTTTTTTTGCCAAAAGTTGAAGGTGTGCAGCTAAGGACCCTTGGCTCCTCCCCCGACTGCCTTGAATATATTCATTCACTTTACTTGGTCTTTGTCTCTTTTCCCATTATCAAAATCCTGGTGTTATATACATGAATTTTACTCATAGACGTTGGTGTTACTAACTTAACAACCAATGCAAAAACGCTATTTTGGAGTACAATCGAGGTTTGCTTCCATGTTGAATAGTTCTATGACAATATTAATATTAGTGTCATTACTTCATTATATGTATGCCTCTGTATGCATGCACCAAAGTGCTACTACAAAATGGTAGGTACATTGCATAAGGGTCGTGGTATCGACACCCCACTTGTTGGAATTGACACCTCTTTGACCAATTCAAAGGTACTGACACCCCTCTATTAATCACATAAAAAAACACTCATTACAAAAAGCTGCTGCAAGATTGCACAATCTACGGCATCGGGTTGCCACGAGATCCCATATTCTACGGAAGGTGGTTGCCGTGGGTCATTTTTTATTTTAAATTATTTTTAATAACCATCGTAAAAAAAATTAGTTGCCGCGAGATGGTTGTGTTCACTAAAATGGAGTCTTGTGTTAATTATCAAAACTCTTATTCATTAATTTGATCACAAGTTTTTCTTATAGCATACGAAATATATTTGCCGCGAGATAGCAAAATTATACTTCGATTGTACATTTTTTTTGTCATGGTTTTGGTGTTGTTCTTGGAGTGTATAAAGAAACTTTAAATGAAAAAAAATGATATATCCATATGTTGTGTGTGTTAAATACGCAAAATTTAAAGTGAAAAAAAACAAAAAACACAAAAGAATGTTCCGCGGCAACTCCTTGCCGTGGGATATGGGTTATCGCGGCAACTCATACGGTAGATTGTGCGATCTCACGGTAACTTTCTGCTGTAAGATGTGAGATTTCGCGGCAACCAGATACTGTAGAAATATCGGGCATATGGGGCCTAATTCTTTGAAAGAGGGGAGTGAGCCCATATATTTTGAGTTTGTTCCTGAAATATCGAGATCTTCAACTACAACATCGTGACCAGTCAACTATTTATTTATTAGTTGATCTCTCACTTTTCACTAAAACAAAAATGGGGACGTTGATACATATTTTACTTTACTTAACAATTCTAATTTCCACTTCCTCCTTTTCAGCTTCCGCTGATTCAATTCAAGGCTGTGGCGGATTCGTCGAGGTAAAACTTTTATCCTAGTAACTCATTTCATTTTCATTAACTAATTATTACGTCATTATTGTCAGGCAAGTTCGTCATTAATCAAGGCGAGGAAATCTTCTGATGCCAAATTGGATTATTCTCATATCACGGTAAAAAAAATTGTTTATTTATTTTTATTAAATGTGTGGGAATAATAATAATAATAATAATAGGTTGAGCTTCGGACAGTGGATGGATTGGTCAAGGATAGTACTCAATGTGCTCCAAATGGTTACTACTTTATCCCAGTTTACGACAAGGTATTATCTTTATTATTTACTCTTACTAGTACTAGTACTAATGTTAATGTTGGTGATATTCTAGTATTTACTATTTAGTTTTTTTACCTTTCTGCTGCAGGGTTCGTTTGTGATCAAAGTAAAAGGCCCAGAAGGATGGTCATGGGACCCTGACAAGGTGTGCTTCATGATCATGAATTTTTGCTTCCAAGTAAATAATGTTTCTTGTTTATGCGTCCTGCTGCATTTCCTTGATTATGCTTTTGTTGTTATGTCTACTCTTATTCCAGGTTCCTGTTGTTATTGACCATAATGGTTGCAATGTGAATGAAGATATTAATTTTCGATTCACAGGGTTTGTTTTCTCGTCTTTGATTTAGATTTTAGTGGAGAATTCAATGATTGCAGTCTGTTGTAGCTTTTTATGGTTTCCTATGTTGTAGGTTTACTGTATCTGGTAGAGTTGTGGGAGCAGTTGGTGGAGAGAGCTGTTCTGTGAAAGATGGAGGGCCTCCCGGTGTAAAAGTTGAGCTTTTATCAACTACAAATGATATCGTTTCTTCTGCAGTAACGAACTCTGGGGGAAGTTATTTGTTCACAAACATAATTCCAGGTTAGAGTGCAACTGTTCATTTCCATACTATGCACTATTTGCTCTTGATAGTTAATAGAGGGAAATGTAGTTCGGATACACTATGCTATATTTTTCATATCTGGAGAATTCAATACAAAAGGACTAAAGAAGTTTTTAATGGAAGGAATTTTGAACTTCCAAATGATAGGCCCATGAATGTTAGGAACACATTTGGGGATATTAGGAGATGCCATCCAGGATAAATTAGAGTTTTTAAAAAAAACTTGACTGGAAAAGAATGCCTTTATTGCTGGGATACCATACTCACTGATCATATCTCTGCATAGTAGTTGTGAGCGCTTCAAGCCTGTAATTAGGTATGTTAATTTATACTTCTATTCAGATAGGACCATGCAATCTGAAATCGGTTTTCCTTTGACCTTGAATACTCCAAACAATATACATTGAGGCCAAAACCCCTTTATCTACCCCGTCCTCTGCATAGTAGATCCTATCACCAACCAGGCTTTTCACTGGAAGCACATCAAGAATGGCTCTTCAAACCCCACAACCATATGCGATGGGAACCGGGCAACTCTCCCATCCAAAGTGTATCTCACCCAAAGGAGAATCATTCTACACGTTTGCTTGATTGTTAATTCAGGAATATGTTATTGTCCTAATCTTGACTATTTCTCTTTGCAGGAAGCTATAATTTACGTGCTTCACATTCAAATTTAGAAGTTGAATCTAGAGGTTCCTCGGAGGTTGGATGCTTGTCATTTTTAGCCAATATGTATTGTACATTTTTTGAGAGTTGCATTTCTGTAATTCATATTACAAAAAATTGCCGCAGGTGGAAGTTGGATTCGGAAATACCAAAGTTGATGACATCTTCTTTGTTCCTGGGTATGATATACAAGGGTTTGTTGTTGCTCAGGTATTATTTTTACAATGTTCGTAAAAAATCACTTTGATGTCCTTGCTCTACTTTCTATACCAATATCTGTCTTTATGGATCTATCAATGAACAAATCCTGATGTTGGTGACGAACCAAGGCCAAATATTTCGATGTCGGGCGATATATCAAACCCCCAAAAACTGATATATATCGGATATATCGATATATCGGTGGATATATATCTTTTTATTGAATGGTCAAAATTTTGTTTTGTATGTTGATATATAGGAAAATATTGGAAATAACGCATATATATACCGATATATTAAAAAAATCAATCACAGATTGGTCAAAGTCAACGAGCTATATCGGATATTGTGTATATATCGGTTGATATATTGGATACAAAATGTGTCAATATATCCATCCGATATGTCACAATATATCCATATCGGGTACCTCAAATACCGATTTATATTGGCGATATATTGGAAATATCGGCGATATTTTTTTCCTTGGGTGACATTACGTTTATCCAAAGAAGCGTTAGACACACCCTTACGAGATATATTACGAAGAAAAGATCTTGACGGTGTTGTTGTGGGAAGCAGTTTCTTCTTTCTGAAAGGTCTCGTTTAGTAAAAAAAGAATTTAAAGTATCCATTACGATTGAAATGCTTATTCTCATTTCCTGTTTTTACTCCTAGGATTGAATATTATCTTTCTGCATGGACTAAAAACTCTTCTGCATCCAACTCAAAACCAACTGGTGATGAGTGGAGAGGTCCATGAACTTTTTATACTATATTGCAAGGCTTCAAACATCCAATGTGGGACAATTCTAAACATCTCAACAAAACACATAGGTACATTTTTGCATTGCATGTAGTAGTAGGGGGTGTTTTGGATTTATCTCTTAAAAAAAAATATTGTTGCTGAATTGTCTTTTTTGTACAAACATTTTACTTGATTGATGTTTTCTTGGCTTTTATTTATCAAGGAAATAACCACTTGGGAGTCCTAAGGAGCCTTTTTTTTTCTTGATTTGACAACTGTAATTGAATACCTAACTTGTTTTCTTGGTGGAGAACTGGAGATTGAGTGCCCTTTCTAATGAGATTTCTAGAAATAAGGTGTTGAATGGAATCAGAAAAACTAAGCCCCTGATTTGATGCATTGCTGTTTTTTGACTGGAGATCGAGTGAAGTTAGAACTAAGATTTCTCGAGTTAGGTTTTATACTGGAATTCATGAAGAAAGCCGAAAGTTAAGGAAGATGAGAATATTTCCTTTACCGTTGCAGGTATTTGGTTGTTATGATCCCGTGGAACTAGGAGTTGTTTAGCTCCCAGTAGAATGTGTTTTTTTTTCAGAGAAATTGCTCTGGGAAAATTCAACCAAACCTGTTAAGCTATAAAAGTATCTTTAAAATAATTTTTTGAATAGGCAATTTTCTTAAAAAGAACCTTGTTTGAAAATTGTGTTCTAATCACTTCTTCATATTTAACGAATATCATGTCTATATTCTGAGCGATTGTAGAATACCACTTTTCTATTTCTGCTGTTGGGGGGGTCGGGGTGGGGGGTGGGTGGTTTCACATTCCTAGCTCCTGAGGGGGACCATTCCACTCGGGTGAATGCAATACCCTTCCAATCCTGCTGCCATGTATGACCGGAATAGTTCCCTGTGGGCTAACGAAGAAAATCCCTCAAACTCGGGACCACGAAAAACCTCCTTCCTAGCTGAGAGTGGGAATTTAACTTCCAAGGCCTGAAAAACTTTGCTGTCAGGTGTTCTCATTGGAAAATATCATTAGCAATGCAGTAGTCACTAAATTCACCCATCTTGGAAAAAGCTATTACTATTTTTTGACCAGTAAAACTCATTTCATTTCATTAATACCGTAAGTGTTAAGATAATTTACAGAAAGGTGTCTCGTAGGAAGGTGCTGAATTGCTAATTGACCTTCCAAAAGTACCCTGATCCCAATTAAACCCTCATTGAATTACACGAGTATCCACGTTACACATAAAGTCATGGTAAGTCACTCCCTTAAAACAAGGATTAGAACAATTGTAAATCTCCTCCTTGATCCCCTCTACCACCTTGTGGAAAGATGAAAAATAATAACTGCCCAAATACCCTTTGAGAAAGCACAGTTAACGAGAGTAGGATCCACACTTTCTTCTTCTGCTTTGCATAATGAAAATCTAATGAAAATACTTTGTCTTTGGACAGGGGAATCCAATATTGGGAGTCAATGTGTATTTGTATTCGGATGACATCTTAGAGGTGAATTGCCCCCGAGATCCTGGTAACGCCCCCAGGCCAAATGCTCTCTGTCATGCAATCTCAGATGCAGATGGAAAATTCACATTTAATTCTATACCTTGTGGTAAGTAAGTGGTAGATTCTCATAAATTTTTTTGATCGGTAAATAGATATATTATTGATATAAAATTAAGAAACATAGAAACAGTAGGATGAGATATCCTTACAATGGAAATCTAAAAGAAAAAAAACAAAGTACATAAGAAACAAGCACAACAATCTGAAGTCAAAATATCTTCCCATCTACACACGAAGTGCTCAAAAGGAATATTACTAGTTTCCTCGTGAACTTTGGCCTAGATTCTCATAATTTCAGTGATCTTTTCTTTTTTGCATTTTCTTTGGTCTTATTTTGTCATCTTTATTTGTGCACTGATCACATTTCTCTTCATGCAATTCATTCAGTTATATATTACTTAGCTTTGCTTTTTGCCTAGCTGGCCCAGTTTGCATTCCTCAAATATTCTTAAGCTGTTCAATCAGATTTTTTTTAGATTAAAGGCTCATTAGGCCAAGCTCTCTTGTACAAGCAATATCTATCTAGCTAGAAAATTGCTTTACTTGATTATCTGCTTATCATTAGCTCCACCATGACCTTTTCAAGTATTTTTTTCTGTTTGCAGCTCACATTAATGCTCTGTGTATTTGTCTTTCTTCACTTAAGTAACTTTGGTGTAAAGTATGCAGTGGTACTGTGAAATATCCGGACTATTTAGTGAGGTTACCAAGTTTATCTGCATGCATACCTTTTTGGGTTTTCTTTATGCATCCAGACAAGAAATGAGATTAAGAGAGTGAAGGAGTAAGCCAAACTGGTGAGAATAGGGTGGTATTTTAGGGTGGTATTGTACTATTGTTTGATTCACTGATTCTCCCCCTTCCGTTTATTCGCGGACTAATGAATTACTTAACTACAGTGGGCGAGTGAAGGTGAGAGTCCTAAAAAGTGTATGAGGAAGACGACAATGAATAATGGATAATGGTGATGGGAGTAGATATATAATATGTAAGTTTCGTGCATTGCTTTGACGAAATAATGCAAAAACACAATCATTTAGGAGATCCCAATTTCCAAGTAATTGAAAGAGACACTATTTAGCAGCTGTTCTATGTAAGCATCTTTGTCCTAGTTCCTGCCACATAAGCCAAGAAACAAGTATAATTCTATATGTAAGACTCTTCACACTTACTCACTTTTGCATAAGAATTTTCACTTTGTTCTAATGCTCTATATTATTATATTCATCTAAACGATAATGGTAGGTAAGAAGCCAAATCTCTACACATTTCTTTCCTAGTGGTTCAAAATTCATTGTTACCATAATCTGTGGATACTATATTGATATTAGTTTGGTTCTTTTTTTTTGGATAAATAAAAAAGACTTCATAGAGAAGATTAGTTTCGGTCTAAGTATTTTTGATGAAATTTCGGGTTGGAATTTTATTGGAGTGTTAATTATCCCTGGAAAAAGTCTCATATTTGAAGTGAACACTTGTTACTTGACATGCTAACAGGATCTTATCAGCTTTTGCCTTACTACAAGGGCGAGAACAAAGTTTTTGATGTATCGCCTCCTTCAGTATCTGTTTCTGTTGAGCATCATCACGTTACAGTCCCTCAAAAATTTCAGGTATGATTGATTATTTTTTTGGTCGATAAAACAAGCTTGTATTAGAATATTAGTGTGAGAGGTACACACTACTCTATAGTACTTTATTCAAAGCTGCACTATAGCTTCCCAATCAGTTACAATTGAATCAAAACTCACATTCCTAACAGTAGGAAGATGAGATACCCAACCCTAAAAGGATATATTTGCAATTACAAAAAATTCAATATAAACTGCAAAACATGTTCAAATATCCTTTGATTTCTTTCAAGCCAAATGGTCCACGTAATAGCATGAGCAATGGTTTTACTCAGCAACTTCCTCATAGGGGATAAACCCACCAATGGCTTCTCAACCCAAGAGAAGTATCGAGCGGACAGTGGAGAGAGGAGAGAAAGAATTCACACTTTCTTAGCCACGTTGCAATCCAAAACTATGTGATGAAGTATGAAGTGCTTTTTCATACGTGTCTTTATATATCAGGGTGTTGGATCAGTCGTACTTAATTTATTATAGTTGCTGGAACAGCTTAGTAAGTCTTTGCATAAGGACTGAAGTCAATCTTGTAGACTCGCTTCAGTTAAAGAAAATACTGGTAAAAAATAACTTCACCTGACTTGGGTGAATCAGTTTTTCGCAGTCTATCACAGTTCTTATTCCACCAGAAGCCCTTCAAGAACATAATTAGTGTCTATGACTACTTCTCTGTGCTGAAATTACAAATTTAAAAAAGCTGTCAGATTGGATGTATATTCAATCCATAATCAAAGGATTTCAAAGGCTTACCTCAAACTATGTCCCTAATACTTGAACTATTCAGCTAAGGCATGTCAACTTGAGTTCATTTGCTCCCCAATTATGGCACCTGAATTTATTGAATGTGATTGTCATGGAATATTTGCAATTTGTTAGTCCTATGAATGTAAGACTAGGGCTGGGCAGACGGATAGTTTCGGATTCGGATATGCCTACATCCGAATCCGTATCCGACGGATGTATAAAATAATATCCGAATCCGATATCCGATCCGATCACTAAACATGGGCTTTCATGATTTTGTTATGGGCTTTCATCATTTCATGGACCTTATCACCTGGTACAGTCCAAATCATGTTCTAATGAACATCAAACTGTCTAAATTAACTGAGGCAGTACCTCATTCATCAAAATCAACCTGTTAAACAAACCACCTGTCAAAAGTGTCTAAATTAACATTAACATAGCAGTTCATCAGTTCATACTTCATTCACAAAATCAACCTGTTAAACAAACTTCAACAGTTCAACTTCTTAATTAAGAAAATACTTCTAACTTAAGAAAATACATTCATAACCTATTACAAACTAGAGATCATCTCTATTACATAAACATAGAAATCTGGCCCTTGCCCATACAACACTTTTCGCATCCAAAACGGTTCCAATCAATTAACACATTAACACCTGCATAGAGGTAAAATCACAACCAACTCATTTAGAAATTATATTTGAAAATAAATAATTAAATGCTTCACGAAAACATAAAGAAACATATGTATCACTAATTACTTAAAAAGGTAGACAAGATATAAATTAACCTTACTAGTCTTATTCTTACCTTGTTTCATAGTGTCGAGACTAAAAGTTGTTCTATCACAAGTCAAGCATCCAAGCCAACAACAATCGGTACTAATGTATAAATGAATTAAGATATAAAGAAAGTTAGATATGATGTAATTCTTGATTATATATATATATATATATATATATATATATATTCTTAAATAAAGTTCAAGAGAAGGAATTACCATTAAGTTTAGGCAACCAATCCTTCAAACATACCAACGCCTCCACAGAATCAACACCCAATGATGAACGAGAGTCGGTAATTATTCTACCACCGAACTAAATGCGATTCAAAGCAACACTTTCGACCAGAACCGCTAGAATGTCACGTGCCATCCTTGCTAATACAGAAAACTTCGGACCATTGTTTTTCCACCAAACCAATATGTCACAACCTTTTCCATTAGCATCAAATGGGAATAAATCTTCTTCTAGATACTTCTCCAACTCTGTTTTCGGAACTTTTGAACTTTCCGAACGTTGTTTCATTAAATTTTGGAAACCTTCATCCGTCTTAGAACTCCCTTGGTCACCAGAAGATGAATTCAACAGACTAGAAGATGATCCGACATCAACCATAGAAGAATCGGACATAAATCATAGTAAAAACATACTCAATAAACAAAGAATTTTTCACATCCTTCTTCTTGTTTAGACTCCTTACCATAAATCATAGTAAAAACATACTCAATAAACTCCATTTTATAGCAAGGATCAAGAATAACACCAAAACTCATCAATAAATTACATTTGCTCCAATATTTATCAAAATTTTCTTTCATAGCTTTTGCCATATCACGGATATAATAAAAATCAGAGTCTAACCGCTCAAGAATATCATGATGAATATCACAAACAAATTTAAAATACAAATTTGCAGTTGGGTATTGGACGCCAGAGAAATAAAGTGTAGCATCATTGAAAACTTTCAAACACTCACAAATTTTAGTTCCCATTTCCCACTCTTCAAGAGAAGGTAAATGCTTATAGTCGGAAGCTAACTCTGCCAAGCGCTCAAAGGCTCTACGCACTCGGATGGCACTACAGAGCATGTCATAAGTAGAGTTCCATCTTGTAGGAACATCCATAGAAACCCCTTTCCCAGTTAACCTTGTTTGAGTTAATGCATCCAAAAACTTTTCATGCCTACTCTGAGAATTCTTGCCATACTTAGCACTCTCTCGAATCTTAACAATAAAAGGAGCAATCACATCCAATCCATCTTGCACAATAAGATTTAAAATATGGGCACTACATCTTATATGAAACAAACTACTATCAAGACATAAAACCCCTTTCCTCTTAAGCCAATTCTTGAGCTCCACTACCATAGTATTATTGTTAAAAGCATTATCAACGGTTATGGCAAATAACTTTCTATCAACATTCCATGCCAATGCTTGAGCCTTGATAACCTCACTAAGAACAACACCACTATGTGGCGTAGGGATAATAAGATAAGCGATGATTTTTTTTCGCAACACCCACTCATCATCGATATAATGACAAGTAACACAACAATAGCCAATATTTTGATAGTCAGGGGTCCACATATCAGTTGTAAAACTAATTTTTGATGGCAACTTATCAAAAAAATCTTGTAACTCAGTTCTTGACTCATTGTAAAGTTGCATGACATCCTCTCGAACAGTGGTTCTTGAGACCCATTTGAACATAGGACAAATACCATTTATGAAAACTCTAAAGTATTCATGTTCAGCCATAAGAAAAGGGTAATCATGCTTAGCAACCATGCGTGCAAAGTCAAGTCTACTTGTACGTGGGTCATATTTCCAACTTGCTAATTTTGGAGCTTCATTTGTGCTAAATGAATTACACAAAAGCTTTTGACCCGAAGTAGAAAGTTTCTTTATCTTGCAAGCATTCAAATGATTTCTCAAATGCATAGTACCCAACTTACTACTAGGATCAAAACTCTTTTTGCAATGTTTACAATAAGCTTTAGAGGTTCCATCTCCTAATTTTTTAATTTCATACTCTAGCCACACTTTTGAATGTTTACCTGTCAATGGATCAGCAGGAGCTGTTTCTTCATCCGACGATATACTAGCAGCAGCAGTATCGGCATCAATAGGCGTAGTCTCGTCGATAGGCGTATGGCTCACACTACCACTAGGTGAAGGAGCTGATGCAGCACTGCATGGGGTTGGGGTAGCCATTTCCACCTACATAATACAATAAATAGAGTCAATATTAAAGACACAGACTGACAGACAACACCTCTAGAAACATCTTGAGAAAAAATTGTTCACTGTACATATTACAGCAGTATCGGTATGACTGGTCTTGTTATCTTCATCTATAAGTATGCAGACGACCAGACACAACTTTTCTAATATTCTATGCAGTATCAAATTAAGTTTCCCTCATTCCTTCATTTCCCTCTCCAACGTCCAAGTAAACCAACCATACTACACAAACCACTTTTTCGTTTTTCCATTACTGAAAACAACGACAACAACAACTTGTCAAACTTCATAAACTACAAAGCTAATAAAACAGAACAGCTGTTAAGTTTTAAACTTTTCTTCATTTCAGCTTATTATCTCTTTCTTGAAGCAAAGGAAAACCAAAGTTCATTTCTCTGTGCACAGTTTTGGATCAACAAACTAGCGACTTAGTTAGAGACGTGTTTTGGATCAACAAACTACTAGATCTTCACATTCAGTTAGAGATGAAGGATTAAACGACTGGATTGAGCATTCTTTTGTCCAAGTTTTCATTTACTTGAGTGTATTCGAACTTTCGAAGTGTGGGTGATTAAAGACACAAACGAATGTTGTTTTAAAAAGAAAGAAGATTGGAGAAGATTTGAGAATTTGACATACCTTTGTGTGGTGGTGGTGCTTTGAGGAAGAAGAAGAGGAGTGGTGGTGCCTGTTGGTGCGTTGAGACTTTGAGATTTGAGAAGAGGAGCGGTGGTTGCGGCGTTGAGATTAGGTTTGAGAAAAAAAAAACCCTAAACTAAATTAAATTTGTATTTATATTTTATAGTTTTATTATAATAATATATTTATATTAATTAAATCGGATTCGGATATTATCCGAAGGATAGTACCAGCATCCGTATCCGTATCCGAAATATGTTCGGATGTGAAAATTTATCCGAATCCGAATCCAAATCCAATATCCGAAAATTTCGGATAATATCCTATTTTTCGAATACGAATACGAATCGGATTCGGATATTCGGCTATCCATCTGCACCCCTATGTAAGACAACCCAAGTCAAATTAAGTTCACTTGTCAACCAACAGAGGCTCTTCAATTCGAGTGATGTTGTGAAACATATGTAATTGGGCAGGACCTGGGTGTTCTTGACCTGAAATATTATTTTCATGTCAATCGGGTGTGGTTGTCACAATAAAAGACAAATCCACATTTATGAAATGTTGTAAAATTGACAACAAATGCTCTATCGACTAGTGTTTCTAACCACCTCACACATCTAAAATGACATGTCACCTTGAGCACAGTGGCTCTTAAGTTGAGATAATGTAATTTTAGAGGAATGTATGTTGTTTGCCACAAACCCTATTTTGGTGGTTGGATCTTGAAGGTCTGTTTATGGCTAGTTGAGGGCACTGATAGAAGACATACACACACAAACTTGTGAGGGAGGACGCTGGACAGCCAAGGGAATGATTATTTAGAAATTTAGATGGTTCAAGTTTGTTAATTGTTTTAAAGATTTGAGTTGTAAGAATGTCTATGTACAAGCGCTATCTTGAAAATGCACGAACTAGTATAATCTCAGTAAGACAAAGACGCAAGACTTTCTGCAAAAGTAAAATTGAAAAAAACAATCACTTAATGAGTTTAGAACATCTTAGGCATAAAACTAGCTTTTGGAACATAATTAAATACTGTAATCAGCATTGTAGCCTCGATATCTATATTATCGTTTGAGAATTTTTTTGTGTTATTGTACAAAATATATAATTTTTTACTTTTATTAATTGTACATAATATCCTGACGTGGAACCAGTGTAGCTTTGTTAAATTCTATGTACAACTCCTAGCGTTTGGTATTTCGACTTTGTATTCGACTAATGTTTCTTGTTTCTTTTGAGAGACCATTTCTTCGTTTGACATGGGCTAGGCTTTTTCCAATAATCTGTTAGTAAGCTTAAATTTGTAAAGTGTATTTGTACTGACATCACTCTTCCTTCATGATATGCCAGGTCACTGGATTTTCTGTTGGTGGCCGTGTAGTTGATGAAAGTGGAGTGGGGGTGGAAGGCGTTAAGATTTTAGTAGATGGTCATGAACGGTTTATCACTGATAAACAAGGATATTACAAACTTGATCAGGTAGAGTTGTCCCTCACTCCCAAAGGATGTCCAAAAGTTGGGTTTTGGTCTGTCTTAGCACCTGTTTTTTCTTGTTCATCTCTTTTTTGTGAGGAACCTTCCCTTTCCACTTATTTTTATTTTTTATTTTTTCTGCCTGTGTTGGTGTGGGGCTATTACAAATTTTAGAGTGGGGCAACACTCCAACAGAAAAAGCCACTTCTAAAGGAACTTTGCAAACCAAATCTTAGACTCGGGGAAAGTAAGTATACGAAAAGCTAGTTAAGGACTTAAGGGTAGGGCGCCAAATATGAATTACAAAAAGAAAGAGCAGGAAAAGAATTTTGATATCCTTGCTTGCACTTGACACATGCCTGTACACGTTCTTCCTAGCTGGGAACAGCTCACAAAGCTTAGTTAAAAAGGGTTGCTAGATCATCAGGATCCTATTCTTTCAGATTCTTACAATAGTTGGCATTACATATAAATTGTGATTTTTTTTTTTTTTTTTTATTGATCGGTAAAGTATAATTTTATTAATACAACTAAAGATAACATAAGGATGAGATATCCTCCATTACATAGTACATACGCATAGAAAAAGAAAAGAAAAGAAAAAGAAAAAAACATAAAGTATGTGGCATGTCCCTTAGTATCGTGTCTCAATATGCACAAATGCCTTAAAAGGTTCTCTCGTGTCTCAATATGCACCTTTGACCAGAAACATAAAAGAGCTTTGATGGCCATCACAACTTTCTCCATAAGTGTTGTTGCTCCCTCAAAGTGTCTCTGATTCCTCTCTAACCAAATGCCCCACAGGATCACAAAAGGCAACATGCTCCACAGTCGTCTTCCCTTCTTAGGTCTCAAGTCCCATGAGGCTAATAACATCGTCACCGAATCCGGACAAACCCAAGAAACCCTTGACTCTAGAATAAAATGACACCAAACCCGCCATGAAAAAGGACAAAGCAGAAGAATATGATTCACAGGCTCCCCATCCTTTAAACACAACGGACAAAAGTTGACAATGACTTATTTGACATGTCTTTTTCTGAGATTGTCTATAGTCTTGAAGTTGCTGGTAGGACGACCATTCAATTTGGATATGGGTCATGGAAATCACGAAGTTGTGTTTTGAAAATACGTATTTTGATTTTGAGAAGAGGTTCGCATCAGATAAGCATTGCATATTGTAGCTGAAGGTCATCAATTTCTATGTATTTCACTTTTTGATATTGCCTGATATTCTCATATCCAAGATCGAGTTTCTTACACCAGTATTCTTATTCAAAATGTCTGTGATTGTGGTCTGCAAACTTGGATAAAATGACATGGTGTTTATCATGATGCTTATGAAAATATATAAGCATGACGGTGTCCATTATAAAATGACATTTGATTGAAAATTAGACATGTTTTAAATGTCAGTTCAAGTTATAATCAAAGACAATTGATTAAAAATTAGTTTTTTAGATAATTTATTTTTATGTTGTTTATTTCCAGGTTACATCCAAGCGTTATACCATAGTAGCTGAGAAGGACCATTACAAATTCAGTATTTTGGCGAATCTTTTGGTATTATGCTTAAAGCTTCTAATATGCTCCTCTTTTAATAGAACTGTTGCATTTTGTAAGAATTTGTATAGTTTGTTAACATGTGTGCCCCTATCACCTGACATGACGTTCGTATGTTTAATTCCGAGTTTTACACATGTATACAGAATATAAATATATTGGCTAAAACTTCAATTGATAGGTTCTGCCCAACATGGCTTCCATTCCAGATATCAAAGCAATCTACTATGACATCTGTGGGGTAGTTAGGATGATCAGTGGTGGATACAAGGCAAAGGTATTCTTTCACTTCTTATTCAATAATTTAGAGATTAGAGCTGCTTTACTATCATCCTTGTGAACTTGATTGTCATGGCGTTTCAGGTAATGCTGACACATGGACCTGAGAGCGTAAGGCCTAAAGTGAAACTTACTGATGAGAGTGGTATCTTCTGCTTTGAGGTACAGTTTCCAATGCCGGCATTTGTTGGGGGTGTTTGTTATTGTGACTTTTCCTTTGTCACCATCCTGTTAGTAATTTTTTCTTTCCCTCGATTGGTCTATTATGATGTGCAAATAAAAATGCAAAGATGAGAGGGAGTACGTAAGATCCCATTACTCCCTTAGCAAGGTGTTTGTGGGAGCATAATGATTCAAACCAACTATACAGTCTTCACATGAAGTTTACATGAATATGCTATGCCACTCACGAACAAAATCTCGTAATTGCATCCACCTACACGAGCTGAACTTTTACCGGCGCAGTCAAACAATACCTTTTTTTCCATCGAGAATTATCCTATGGGTATCCCTTTGTTCTTGCTCGAATAGACGAATACCCTTCTATAGTTTTCCTTCCATAAGACCAGTAGAATTGCTCATAGAACGTGTTTCACTTACCACTTAGCTTTGTAGGAAGTGGAGAAATTGTGATTTCTCTTCCCAACGCGCCTGATGCTATGGTGGACCCATGGCTTGTTATAGGGTACAAAATAAGTAGGTGCCTAGGTGGTACACATCCTCCCCTGAGTTCTTACAAAGCAGACAAAGACTAGTTATATCCATCCCTCTTCTATTCAAATTATTAACGGTTTGCATGCTCATTATAAAGAAAATTTCTATGGGATTCTTTCTTTTTCTTTTCTTCCTGTTTTGTTGTTTTGTTATTTTCACTGTTCTTAGTCTCTTGTTTCTGTAGGTGGGATTCACTAGGAATTTCCTTTTGCTTTGTGGTTTGTTCTTTTGGTTTTTGTTGGGATCTCTTTTGTGCGTTTATGTGGGTTCTTGGTCCTTTGACCCGAAAAAATCAGCGTCTTGCTAACTTTGGAGGTGTTGATGTACTATCATATAATATCAATCTATTAAAAAGGAAAACTTCATATTCAGCTGTTAAAAAATGTAAATGGGAAGGAAAACTGCGACACCTCTATAGATGAATAAGTTATTACTTATTAATAACAACAATATACAGTGGCCTACTCGTTAAGCCTTGGGGGGATGGGACAAAGGTCTTGGGTTCATTTTCCACGTCACAGGGGAAAAGGAGATATAAAGTGTTAGGCAATAAAGTTTTAGCTATATGCATAACCATCCCATGTAGCCACCTTGACTCAAAAAGTGGACTTAACACAAGGATTAAAGACTTACTTTTGGTGAATATCTTCTCCCCATCACGGAATTCATTTGAGTATGTATAACTTTATCAAAAGAGTGTCGCAAAACTGAAAAAAATGTGGACCATTAGATAAATCCTTAAACTTGAACACATCTTTTGACATGGTTAGATATAATAAAACGAGCTGATTTTTGGTGGATATGATCTCCACGATGGGGAGAACATATCCACCAAAAAATGAGCTCTTAGTTCCTTGTGTATGCCCACTTTTGGGTCAGGGTGGTTATGTATCCTGCTCCTATATATACAAACAAAGACCATTTGGTTAGTAATGAAATCTCTCAAAACAAACTACTTCAAACACTGTTCTGCCATAACCTTGGACACAGAGACCGGCTTTGTGCACTTTATTACTTAATATGGCTTATATGCAGTGTTGTCATGTACATTTCTGTTAGTATTAGATTCAACGTGTATCTCCAATTCGATAATCGAAAGAGGTATATGGATTTAAAAACACATTTATATGGCATTGTTAATTATGTTTTCGGATATCAAACTAGAGTTGCTTATGCAGTTAATGTTTGTGCAGTATAGGGATTACAGTTACACACTTGCATTGACCCAAACCAAACAAAGAGATTACATTATCATAGGTCTAGATGCGTGCGGGCTGCTGGGTACGTCAGTACTCTGAAGTGGGACAAACACTCTTGGGACAAAAGATGGGGCATTTCCAGAAGTGTTGCGGAACCTAGTGTGTCGAAATATCCACTTTTTGTGCTTTGAAAAGAATGTAAAATGCTGACACTGCATTCAAACTATAGACTGCATATCGATTTCAGGGGTCGAAGTTTCACAGATTTATCACACTTTGTACTATGGTTTGGCGAACAGGCAAATGCTGTCCTCTGGAGATTGATATAATCACTGATTCACTGAAGTTTCAAATATCTGTAAATAGAAGTATTTGAGAGAACTTTATGGAATTGCACCAAAGGCTTAGAACTGGATAGGATTGGCTCAATCTGCATGTCAAGTAATATTTGGTTACTTATGATTCATCACAATTTGACATGTTTGGGTTGTCTAGATATAAGAGTGTTTTATTTATTGGAAATTTTATGACAGAAATAATTTATCATCCAAAGCATATCTGGATAAAAGTATAAGACTACTAAAACAAGTGATAATAATGCGAATTGATAATATAAACATTAATGTTTTCTTGGCATGTTTTCATCCATTTGCTGTTATCCATGGACTTATTTATCAATTTATGTAATTTGGAAGTTGCTAATTCTAGGATTAAGAGCTGTTGCTTCTTTTCTCTAATATTTGGATTAGGTTCCACCTGGTGAATACCGCGTCTCCGCCTATTCTGCTAAACCAGAAAGTGCTCCTGGACTTCTTTTTATGCCACCCCACATTGATCTCAAGGTTAACAGCCCATTGCTGAATGTGGAATTTTCTCAGGTACTTCTTCTCTACAAGTCAGATTTTCTTCTTTTGGTAGATAAAAGATTTATTATTGGTGTAACCAAAAAAAGTTACATCAACACTAAGTACGTTACGCAGCAACTAACGCCTTGGAACCATCTAAACACCCACCAGCCAGATTTTCTAAAGCTCCTTATTATTATATCTTTTCTCTTTGCACGTTCAATGCCCTATTATTATATCTTTTCTTTTTGCGCGTTTAATGTCCTCTGTATCATTCCTTTCACTTTTCCCTCTCTCTCTCTCTTGGATAAGGCTTTTCTGTTTATGATATCTACTTAAAATTTAACTATGCACAAGATCACTGCATGGCGCAGCTTGTGAGGCATCAATCTAAACTTTAGACCCGACCTGTGAACTTGACTTTTTGTGTAATCAATGACTTGTGGTTATGCAATTGGTATCGATGGGTTCATTTTTACGAATTAAATGATAGTATCAGAGAGGTGGCCTGATTTGGCAGTTAAACTATGTAATGGTAGCTAGTACAAAGTTTCAGAAACCTTCACACCAAAACCAACGAATTTTTTGAAATTTCCTCTGGACTTCCTTTACTCGTTTAGTAAGATTATGATTATTCCAATTGAAGGGATTATGCTGCATACTGATAAATATTTTGCTTTGAACTCAGGCGCAAGTCAACATTTTTGGATCTGTACTCTGCAAGGACAAATGCGGTCCTTCCATTTCTGTTTCACTTGTGATTCCGTCAAGTAAAAACAAAGCAGAAAGGAAGACTGTGAGCTTGACTGAAGAGAGTAGTGACTTTATGTTCCCTAAAGTCTTCCCTGGGAAATACGGACTTGAGGTAATCCTATCATAAATTTTCTTTCCTTGAGAAAAAGATGAATGAGAAAGTGTTCAAGGAAATCGAGTGATGAGATCAATGACTATGACTGGTTATACATGGATATATCCAAAACAGGAAAAACATTGTAGCCACATAGCTGGGTGATAAACTGATAACTATCACATGGTTTTAGTTGGAGGAAAAGATTAGAAGAATGGAAGCTTTAATTTCACTCCTACAATGAAATTATTTATTTTTCTTTTTCAAAAGCGTAATGCTGCACGAAACCTGAAGTGCAGGAGTGATGTCCCGCCTCTACATATTTGTATTTTCCTTATTTATTTGTTCATTTCTGTTTTTTTCTAATTTAAGTTATCTTTTGGTTTTCTAATTCCTCCTCAGGTTAAATATAAATCTTCATCAGCCATGTCTAACGAGGATAATTGGTGCTGGGAGCGGAATACTATTGATGTGGATGTCGGGACTGAGGATATAAAAGGGATCGTCTTTGTTCAGAAGGGTTACTGGGTGGATATAGTTTCAACTCACGATACAGATGCGTACATAGATCAACCTGATGCTTCAGTCATGAATTTACGTATTAAGGTGGCTTGCTCTTTCCTTGAATACTAATCTACTCGAATTTTGTTCAATATAGCTGGTGATCAAATGTATGTCATTGCTTGAATTTTTGTAGAAACAGTCGTATTGATTATTGAACACATCTTATGTTGCTTTAAATGCAGAAAGGGCCCCAGCGGATATGTTTAGGATCTCCTGGCGAACACGAGCTTCACTTTATAAATTCGTGCATTTTCTTTGGCAGTTCTGTAATAAAGTTTGATACAACAAACAATATGGTAAATCTTTGTTATCTTTATTTGTTTTGTTCCTTTATTTCTCATTTAACATTGATTTTCCAATTATTAGCTGCTTTTTCTCTATAACCTTTTTTTCTGTTTTTGACAGCCTTTATATCTTAAAGGAGAGAAGTACCTTCTTGAAGGAAAAGTTACTGTAGATGCCACCTTAAATGTAGATGAATTACCGGAGAACATCATTGTGGACACATTCTCTCCTGATGGTTCATTTATTAGTGCTAATCCTGCTAGACTCATCTCAACTGGAAGTGATATAACAAGCTCCCCTGTGTATGAGTACTCAATCTGGGCTAATCTTGGAGACAAACTCACTTTTGTTCCTCGAGATTCAAGGTACATTTGATTGGTCAGTCATCAGTGTTAATTTCTAAATATTTCGGAGTTCCAACTTGCTTTAAAAGTTATCTTTGAAAAATGTTGATACCTTGACTCCTTGAGAAATGCTAAACCTCTAAGATATCTGATAGGGTTCACTTCAGCTCCTAACTGTAAATGATTGACCTACTGTTGTCTCTCTCCACCTTAAAACCTGATAAACCCCCTTATTCAGTGGCTCTACGAATGAACCTACTCAACACTTTAATCACATTCCACACTTCTCCGAAACTCATCCTTCTTAACATGTACTCTAAGAAGGACAAATTCCCGTGGCCGTATGCTTTGGAGATATCCACCACGGAACCCCTGGCTCACTAGATCTGATCCTATCATAATTGGCTTCAATAGTGATGGGAAACCCATCTAGATATCATCTTTGAAAGTAGCCCTTGTTCCTGAGATTTGAACGCATCAACAACCCTCTTTAACCTCAAATAAGGTGCTTTGGAGATCATTTTATACTACATTACTACCCACAAGTCTATTCCTGATCTTTCTTGGCATTAATTTTATGTTGGTGTTTTTTTTTTGCCTCATGGTGATCCAAAGAGAAATTTAAGTAAATTCATCAGTTTAAGAGTTGTAGGGCATGCTGAATGATCAAAGGACAATGGCATGCTGAATGATCATCTTCTGAGGGTGCGGCATGAAAATCATAAAGAAGACAATATGGGTGCAATTGTGAAAAGAATATACAATTGCCGAAACACGGATGATTTGCGTGATTGGATCAAATACATGGTCATGCCATTAGCAGGCAAATTGGGGATATCATCTGGTTTGGGAATAACGGGCCTTGAAAAACTCTTTGGGGAAATACATGAAAATAATAGCGAGGAGTGCCGGAGTGGGAAAACGATGGGGCTGGGTTTAGACAATTATCAGTCTAACATGGAGGTGGAACATGAAGATGATCATGTAGACTAATAGTATGTTTTCGCTAGCCTAGCGATAGGGATGACAATTGGGATTTCATATCAACATTCGGAATGTAGTTCGTTGTTTGGGGGGCGGGGGGGGGGGGGGGGGTGTTTAATTAAGGAGTCCTTTATAATGGGTGTTTAGGACTTGGGATGTGTGTGGTCCTCCAGTGTGAAGTTGGTGTATCATGTAAGTGAGTTTCTCTCTCACTGTAAGTGGTTTGTAGGGCATTGCTAGAAAGTAACTATGCAGTGTAAAGCAAAGTAAGAGGAAAAGGAAATATACAAAGAACTGGAGTAAATAGAGAAAGGAAGGAATGTCATAGGGGGAGTTTTTGGCCGTCTTCTCAATTTATTTTGTGCTCCTTTATCGTGATGCTGGAACCATTATTAACCATCAGTAATACAGAAAAAGATTAACTAGTTGATTTCTTACCTCCCTCCCAGGAAAGTTTTGAGTTGAATACAGAAAAATTCAGTGAACTGTTGTCTTCTAGTGTATCTCAAGACATAATTATGTAAACATATTGTTCTGACACACTCTCAGAAGGAAAAAAAAATCAAAATCCCTCAGTTTTTCTTGCACCGAATATTTATGGCATAATATATTTTGGTGGGTGCCTCTCTGACAATGCTTTGTTTTTCTTTATAATAGAAATGCTCACTTAAAATGAGTAATTGAATAGGGGCGTACCTGTTTGTTGTTTTTTGCCACATGTCTTGTTTAAGTTGATGGTTTTTCTGCAAGTATGGACCTTAATATGAGTTGTTAGATCCATTGAACTCTTAGTTATCTTCTTGGCACATATCTATCTATTTCTTGCTGTGTAGAGATTCTTAGAAGTATCACATAGCAATTCTTATTATGAATTTGGGAGATGTCCTTATCTCTGCACTTTCTATGTACTTGCGCTCTTTATATGTTACTGATGTTATCACTTGTTGCAGAAATGGTGAAGTAAAGAAAATTTTGTTTTATCCTAGACAACGCCATGTAAGTACTACAATGTACATAATTTGTTTAGTTATATCCTGACGTGTCTGTCAGAGTTAAGTTTGTCCTTAGTATTTACTACCTTTTCTTTTCTAGGTTTCAGTTACAACTGATGGTTGTCAAGCAAAGATTCTGCCCTTTTCTGGTCGACCGGGATTGTATATCAAGGGTTCAGTTTCTCCACCGATTTCTGGTGTTGATATAAGAGTTGTAGCTGCAGATAATAGTGGCAATGCTCCTCTGCAGAAAGGTGAATTAGTGCTGGAAACGACAACTGGACCAGATGGTTTCTTTATTGGTGGGCCTCTATATGATGATGCTGATTACGATATTGAGGCTTTAAAGGTTTGAAATCTAAATGATTTGATTTCCTTGATAATATATTACTGGGCTGTTTGCAAATCTTTTTTCAAACCTTGCGAACCTTTTGTATTGCATTGACAACCCATCTGTTTCGGATACCTCATATTTAAATTGGACACGCAGTATCTAAGCTGAGTCCTAGTAGTGTTGATGACTTGATGTAGTATGGGGACTTGGAAGTATGCATCTGTTCATCTCTTGCCTTGATTTTATCTATGATGTTGACAGTTGACATACTATTTTCGGATAGCAGTATTTGTGCACTTGTAGGTGACTAGGTGCTGTGTGCTGTAAATTAGCTAGTTTCAGTTTTTGCCTTTCACTTTCCATTTTATATTGTTTAAAGTGATACTGATGCATTTTGTCTTTCAATGAGGTGATGTTAAATAGTTATTGTGGTGGGCCTCTAGATAAAGAATGCTGTTCTAATTTTGTGCTTAATTTTTTGCAGCTTGGTTATCATTTAAAACGAATTGGATCAAATTCCTTTTCTTGTCAGAAGCTTAGTCAAATTGCCATACGTATATACCCTGGAGAGGAATCTTCAGAGTTATTTCCTTCTGTTCTACTGTCACTAAGTGGTGAAGATGGTTACAGAAATAATTCAGTTAGTGGTGTTGGTGGATTCTTCCTCTTCGATAGTTTGTTTCCTGGAAGTTTCTATCTTCGTCCATTGCTAAAGGTGCGTACTAGAAAATGAACTTTGTACTCAATACATTGTGTGCTTGGTGCTATTAAGTGGTAAAATAATTACCATTTACTCGGTAATTTATGTTGGTCAGTGCGTGTCAAATAATTGCCATGCCCTGTCGGTTAAGGGAATTTTATTTTCTTTTGGATGATGTGGACAAAGTTATTACGCCTTATATTTTTTAGGAAAGGGTTCCATAAGCTACTTTGTAAAAGCTAAGCGCCTAAGCAAATGATATTATACCAAACTCTGCTAAGTTTTATTTTTATATTATGATGTAGGAATATTCATTCTCACCTTCAGCACAGGCGATAGAACTTGGCTCTGGTGAGTCGAAAGAGGTCGTTTTCCAGGCTACTCGTGTTGCTTACAGGTTTGTTGCTGTATAGCTTCTCTCTAGTTCAATAATATCTATATGTAGAGTGGTGTTCAAGTAAAAAACTTAGATCTGATGTCTAAAAATTTAATGCTTTGCATTTAATGTCGTCTTGTTAATAGGAGATAAAATGCAAGGCTAAAGAGAAGGGTTATAGCAATGTCACCGTTTTCATTATAATTTATTTTTTTAGGGTAATGGCTATATGACATATCTATTATATAAAAATGATCAAATATGGAGACGTTTTAAAGATTGCATGGGTTGAAAACTAAAGTGGTATTGGTAATAAACAAACTGGTCTATGATTTGCGCCTAATTGTTTTTAAATTGTCTTCACATATTGGTCAATGTGAATTTTGGCTCCAAACTGCAATAAGTCAGGAAAGGTTGTTAGTGATCGTTGTGACTTCTGGCTCAATGCTGCAATAAATCACCATAGTATTAGTAGTTCATATGCGTATTTCACTTCTTGTTTCCTTTTTAAGGACAATGAAAACTATTTTAACTACAATCCTCAAAAGTAAACTCCTTATATGGTGTGAATTTTTTCCAGTGCTATGGGTACTATTTCACTACTCTCTGGCCAGCCAAAGGAAGGTGTTTTTGTGGAAGCCCGATCAGAATCAAAAGGTTATTATGAGGAAACACGAACTGATTCCTCTGGGAGTTATCGGCTGAGGGGACTTATACCTGACACAACCTATTTAGTCAAGGTAGTGGCAAAAGAAGAATGGGGAAGCACAGAAGTTGAGCGCGCGTCTCCAGAATTTGTTACCGTTAGGGTGAGCTTTCCAACCGTGATTTATTTCTTTGTTTTTAATCAGTGATAGTATTTCTTCCGCTCCAGGAAAGCATGTTACTCCATGACATCTATCCTTTTTTATTGAATGATTAAGCACGGACAAGGACTATGACACGAACATAGATTCTCTGACATGGACATACATTGAAATTTTAAGATGTGTATACAGCAAAGACACAGCAACTAAGTAGTTTCACTAATCGTCTAACACTTGTGCTTTTAACATTATTTAAATCAAGTCATATCATAATGATTCAAGATTCATAACCACATAAATTAAATGGTAACTCTTTTAATCATATCCACATTCTTTCAGCCCCACACCAATATACCAAGTACGTCCAAAAATTAAAAATGAAAATAAATACAAAAACAAAACCACCTTTGTAAATGAAAAGAGAGACAGAACAAACCTAGACTTGATATCAACTGAACTGATTCAAAACAGATCATTACTTGTAAAAAATTAAGGAATGTTAGAAGGCATGGATTAGCCTAATTGCGAAACTATAACCATAAATACCAATTCAAATCACAAATTGAAAATCAAAACTTTAAAGAGTGAAAGATGTAGAAAAAATAAACCAAAATAAGAGGTTGACTTTAGAGGAGCTGTTACTGCTGCTAGTAGATATGATAAAGTAGAGACAAGAGAGGGTTTTGAGAGATGAGGACACAAGGTCTTTGTTTTATTTTTTTGGATTGTTGGAACCTTTATTCCATGTTCCCTTCTTGCCCGCTCATGGTGGGTACTGGTCACAAGACCTTGGGCGCAACCTCCCAATGCTTGACCAGTAGGCCACTGAATTTGTTTGTTAAGGTGGAGTATAGGCCTTTCAAGAGCTCGAGTTTCTTTCCTGACCCTTCTTATATTTGGGTCCTGGGCTTGGGCCATATCCTCTTCCAAATCTGCATCCAAGTTGCGACCATATCCATTAATCACGTGTGATGTGCATTTGCTTCTTCCGTCCGTCATCGAAGCTATGTTCGCAATAGACTCAGATATGGTGGATTTTTAGCCATGTTAGTGTTATATAGGTTGAATGCTATCCTTTGTTGTGACCACCAGGATTTAGAAGAATCAACCTCCATATATAACGTTGTATGAGAGAGGGTCAGTCAAGATCCTGAGATTGGATGGCTCAGTTAAAGATTGTTTTCTGCCACAACTATGCACCGAGATTTTCATTACGACTAGAGGAAGTACAATTAGATAATTTTCTTTGATTTATTTTTGAAAAACTGACAAAAAGATAATAATCTCTGATAGAGCTTGTAATTAGGGCTTGAGACAATAGCTAGATGGTTGACGTAGTACATTGCAACCATGGCGTTATGGGTCGAAGTCTAGGTTACCATGCCAAAAACTAAAAGGGAGAATTCTTTCTTTATATATACTAGCGGAAACGCATGGCGTGGCTACAGTACTCCTGGGGTTACAGATATATAATTTAAAAACTGCGTGGACACATACACGAGTGATGCTAGTATGCTACTAATAAACTATTTGGTTTTCCTATCCAAAACGTTATCAATTTTATTTTTGCATTTTTTTCTTCTGACCAAACTGATCCGATTTATTGAGAAGGTATTTCACTAGGGCATTCTTCTCTATTTGGGGGTAGTAATAAAATAAATATTAATTAAGAAAACAAGGAAGATTCCCAATCAAACAAAAAAAAAAATTGGTTTTGATAATTTTAAATGAATGCATTAATAAAGTATGTCCAGCATTTCAAAATTGAATACATGTTGTACTCATTGTATGTGTTTCACCTTCTGGTGGTTGTATTTTGTAAAATTCACGTGCTTGTTACCATTTTTTGTGGTTTGCGTGTTTCTTCTAATGGTAGATTACTACAAATAGCTGTCATCAGAGTATTTGTAGTTGCTGTGCTAATCTGTTTCTTTATTGCTCGTCTATATTACAGGTTGGGGCTGAGGATATTGCTGGGCTCGATTTTGTGGTGTTTGAGCTGCCAGAGATGACTATCTTGAGTGGTCATGTGGAAGGTAAAGGTATTAAGGAATTACAATCTCACCTCTTCATAGAAGTCAAGTCAGCAAGTGATCCATTCAAGGTTGAATCAGTCTTGCCCTTGCCACTTTCCCACTTCTTCCAGATACGGGATTTGCCAAAGGGTAAACACCTTGTGCAGCTACGATACAATCTGCCATCAAGCACTCACAAATTTCATTCTGAGATAATTGAGGTCGACTTGGAAAAGAACTCCCAAGTTCATGTTGGCCCGCTCAGCTTCAAACTTGAAGAAAATCCTCACAAACAGGTATGCTCCAGTGCTCCACTAGTCTGCTTAGCAATACAACATGGCCCAAAACTTGATTTCTACCAAAATATTAGACCCGTGAATACGATACTGCTGCTATGTTGGAATGTCAGACCAGTATTTCCAGGTCAAGGCAAAGCTTGGAAAAAAGGGTGGCGAATTTCAGTGTGTATATAATGTTAGAATATTGATACCTGTTACCTGATTTCCTAATATATATATCGGGGAATTTTCCAATATATTGGGCAGTTTATTTGGGCACCAGTATAGAACAAGAGTTAAAAAAGTATACAACGCTCATCTACCAAAATGTCATTTTCAGAAGCTATCTTAGTCTTTGATGAAAGTGACCATCTCCTTCTTTTAATTCTATTTCTGTGTTGTGCAGGACTTGACACCTGCGCCAGTCTTTCCACTATTTGTTGGAGTGTCGGTTATTGCTCTATTTATCAGTATGCCGAGGTGACTGCACTTGAGAAAAGATAACTAATAGATCCTTGATGTTCCACTCCGCATCGAAGATGGGTAAAGGCTAAATTGTTTATTGTTTGCTCCTTGTACAGGTTGAAAGATTTATACCAATCAACAGTTGCCTCGTCAGGTTCTACATCAACTTTGAAAAAAGAAATGCGAAGACCCATCATGAGGAAGAAAACTTACTGAAGAATTTTGTTGTCGGCAATGTAATTCTTGAGTATTTTATCCGGGTTGTCTTGTATCCCTTCTTTATTCCTAGGCTCAAGTTTTGATTGATTTACGAGTAGTAGGCTAAACTTTCCTCAGAGGGACGTGTATGAGAGAATTTTTACAATTCAATGCTAACATAATCTTTTGTCTGTATAAAACTAGGGATTTGTAAAACCAGACAACACCAATATTGTTTCGAAGTCCAAAATTCGGAAAGTTTCAAGCCTTCTTTTAAATAAAAGAAATCGATGAACCTAGTGTTTTGCTAGATTTGGACTAAAACCTGACTTTTAAATCAGAATGCGTCATCACCATGTGAAATTATGCATGCTGTGGTAAGGTTCATTTGTATGGTTGGCAGAATCAACTTTGAGACAGAATTGGCACCATGCATCGACCTCGTAATCTCGTGGGTCAGTTTCAAGTTAAGTGCTCAGATGAACCAGATTCAAGTTAAGTCGCAGGAAGTAGAGATGGTTAAAGTCCTTAAAAACAGCACATGGTATCAATAGCAAGATGACATTGAGCAAGATTCTCATAAGTGGGGAGTAGATTCGGATTTTCAGGAGAGTTTTAGGAGGATTGGCCTATCTGTAGTTTGTTTGACGGTGATGCCGCCAGACTATTTTATCAAAAAAGAACAAGGGTTCTAGGATGCACAGTCGACATTTCATCCGTAATTGGTTCAGGAAGTTGGATAAGTAATTTTTGGTTCCATTCATCAGAGTGATATCCGATAATGGAGGCCTGGAGGGTCTACCAATTGAGGAGAGGGTTTGGTCTTTCCCAAAATCCACCATGTTTGACACAATTTTTCTGTAGTCTTCAACAAACTTGTGAACATGTAAGAAGCATCACGACGCACTTGAGATTATCGTTGAAATGATCCAGCACTGCCATATTTGGCTACTATGAATGCATGTGAAAGTCCGACTCCAAGTCCACCTTCCTCTTTCCTCCTGAAAAGTTTGTCCCAGTTACAGATATGAATTTCTTTACATGAAGTAGTACCTTTCCACCAGAGATGTCTCTACACTTGTTGCCTAAGTTTTGTACAATATTGCCTAAGTTCGGAGTAGAGGAGCAATAAAGAAAATACTTCAGAACTACACATTAAAATTTAAAAGTACACGAATCAACCAATATATTACGCTATATTTCAATGTTTGTACAAGGCCTGTTAACAGTTCTCTATGTACATGGCCTGTGAAATCAATTACATCATATTAACCAGTAGCAGGAAACCAACTGACCACCAAGGAAATGTGCCTTGGGCTTGTGGGTAAAATTTTAAGGGCCAGTAGGTTTGTCTTGGATCAATCGGGAAGCTTCAACAGAAATAAATCAACAGTTCGAGAAGGGTGATGCTGTTGAGAATGCAACTAGTGTCAAAGATCAAACAAAACACCAACAATTTGAAAGTAATTAAACACAAGCTGAGGTATATTATCTTCATAAATGCCGACTGATCATTTTTTTTATACATATAAATCCAGTTAGTGACAATTACGAAACTACTATTTTACTCGGTCATGAATTAAGTTCACAGCCGTACACTACCCTTCATATAGGTTACGTCTTGCAGGATAGTCCACTGAAAATTGGTGATTTGTTATTTTCACGGCAGGATTCAAAAGGTATTATGCATGTCCTCTTAGATATACATTGTCATAGAGAACCAATAATGCATATGCAAACCAGAAAAATGGCATAATCTTAATGAGGAAAAAGGTGTTAGTCGCAAGTTACCTAGATTAGAAATCAAAACCGAGGATCAAACGAGAAAAGTCTTCTTTGCTCATCCGTTGGATTCAATAACCATCGACAGAACACCCATGCTGCCCCTACTACAGAGGAGAGGGAAAGCATTGCTAGAAAACCAAAATGTGAAACATCATTTGCAATTATCGCAACTCCCAGCATAACAAACTCTGCAAGGCTTGCTACGGAAACCTCTGTTGTCCCTATAAGATTAGCTTTGGAAGGTGGAATTCCGGTCTGAAGAATCTGGGCTCCTACAACATCATATGACATGTGTCCCAACCTTGATAGCACCTGCGAGGGAAACAAGAATCCAAATTAAAATACTAAAGAAATTGAGTTAAACAAGAATAATACCTGTTCAAATTGGTGTATTCATCATAACGAAACACAATCAAATCAAAATTGCAAGGTTGACTTCCAGATAATATCTTTCCATTGCAAGAACGAAATATGATGCTATTAAGGGAAAAAATGCAAAGTCAATGAAGAGTACCAAAAGATTCAAAACAAAAATCAACTCAAAATCCATAATCAATCAGAACCAGAAGGTGCCTCCAAGCTTCACATTCAACTCTACCTACATCAATTCTAATACAAGATCATTTTTTTTTTATCGGCAAAACAATATTTTATATTAATAATAGTGACGTAGTGTGAGAGATTCACACTACAAAATTACAGACATACAAAGACTAGCCATCACAGCATCCTATCTAAATACAAGATCTTCCTATTTTAATCCCCTACAAATCGGTAGATACAACACCCAGCCCCAGATAAGTAACTTGCATTTAACTATGAGCTGCTGGACATCCATAGAGTCATAGACTGGTCATCAAAAGTTCTCCGATTTCGCTCAAGCCATAGCAACCAAGTGATTGCATGAGCAACAATCTTTGAGAGTAGATGTCCTGTCCTTGAAATCTGACCCTGTGGCTGACAATTGAATCTACCCATAAGCCCTTGCGACGGATCACCATAACACTTGAGAGACCACAAGAAATACTCCCATACCGCTTGCGCCACTTCACAATCCAAGAATAGATGCTGAATTGTTTCTTCCTCTTTAATGCACATTACACACCTGTTTACAAGAATCTTTCCCCTCTTTCTTAGATTATCAGAAGTCAGAGTCCTACCCCAACATAAAGCCCAAACAAAAAATGAAACCTTTGTAGGTATTCTTTTGTTCCATACTTTTTCCACGGGAAGTTCAGACCTCTCAAATGCATCGCTTGAATCCTCCTCTCCTCAATCAGTTCATATAGTCTTTGAAGTGAACAATTGCACCTTTCCCAACCACTTCCATGTATCATTTTCTGCGTTTACTCTATGATTGGCAAGCAAATTTAGGAATTCGCTAATCAGTTACAGCTCTTTTTCAACCAAATTTCTTCTGAACTTTAAATCCCATAACTGAGCGCCATTCTCCCATACAAAATTCTAATACAAGATCATCTCTTCATATTTTACCTCGACTGCACCATGCCTAGTTATTTTCAGTCATTGATTTGTTAAGGCCTTGCTTAATCACTAGGATATGCTCCTGTTTCAACTGGACCTTTGGGGGCTATCCTAGATTCACTAGGATGTGCTTATTCTGACCATCTGATTCTTTCCACATACTGAAGTCAATATTCAGATCCTAAATATTCATGATGTAAACAAATACGCATAAGAACTTTCCATTAGTTTTCACCAATATAAGTTAGTTGTGTAGCACATGATAAGTATATACTATTTAGTATATATACTCCAATCCAATTAAACAACAAAAAAGAATGAAAGATTATCAAGACTCCATGAGGCTTTGAAAGGTCATGTACAACTCAGGAAGCCTTTGAAGAACATATGCCCACTTGGTCTCCAACTAGTATGGTTGTACCAAACTCTCCGGTCGCCGATAGAGTTTTCGCGTTTCACTAATAGGAGAAAGGGCGTTTTTATTTATCACCAACAAAACAAAAATTATATCTAACTCCTTGAAAAGATATGAAGTGTTAAATTCCCATCATCTTTTTCCTTCACCCCTTCCTCTCTCCAAATCATCAAAACACAATCACACTAACATATAATGAAAATCTACAAATTCATAATAACAAAACTGAAACAAAATCTAACCAAATTGACCACCGCAACCGCAACCATAAAATAACCCCAAAATCTTCATCAGTACTTAACACTTACAACTTCAAACATGATACATAAAAAAGATAAGTATAAGAATTGAAAAACAAAGCTACATGAGGAGCAATGAGATCTTTGAAATACATTTGAAGATGACAGCGGGAGAGTATGTTGTTCTTCCTTAAAGGGGTCCAAATTTAATACGACTTTTTGTTTATGGTGAGTGTGCGTGTGTGTGTGTGTGTGGGGGGGGTCATAAAATGGAACTGTTTGGACTTCTGTAATTCTGTATTCATTCAGTACTCATGTGTTTAATGAATTGATGATTTGGAGGAAGAAGAAAATGAGTGAATGTAATAATCCTCATAATTCTAATTATCATTTTGTAATCTTCGATATTTTCGTGTCTTGGTGATTTTTATGGATTAGGAGGTTTAAATAACGACACCTAGAGTGGAAATGATCATAAAAAGATGCTTACTATCAAAAAGAGGAAAAACATCACGGGCGTCTGCCGAGAAAGTGAACCACTCCAGTACACAGCAACCGCTAGCGCAAGAAGTGAAGCCTGAAATACCAATCCAAGTGCTCCTGCCTGTATAGAAAAGGTCATTCTTAATGTCAGTGTTGGAATAAAATGATGCAAGGAAGCTGATAACACTTTCCAAAACAAGCCACCTTTAAAATTCCAAGTCTCTTGACCAAGCTTGCCGATATGAATGTTGCAGCCACACCCATGAAAGCACATAACCCACTAAACCCGCCAATAATAGATGGATTCAAACCTGTTACCAATGCAAAAACATAACTGAGGTTGTACAATATGGGAAAGAAGAAGGCAGTTGTACAATGTATTTTTAACTTTACCTGGTTAAACTTGCAGAGAGCGTGTGTGTGTGAGAGAGAGAGAGACTCTCCTAAAATTCACCCATTGCAAGTTTAACACATACACGTGGTACACAACTACAAGGCGAGTTGGCTAGGGGATCAATAGTAATAATTTACTCGGCGAAATGACTTATTTTCAAATCGCCCATTACTCTAAAAGCTTGAACTTGTAGAGAGGGCAAACTTTAAGTTGATGCAGGAGTATGGAAATATATTTAATTAGTAGCCTAATTACATTAGTAATAGGTTATTAGAGTTTCCTATTTGTTTTAGAATTAGGTTACTAGGTTATTTAGTAGTTTCTATTTTGGTTTCCTTTTAAAATTAGGAACGAGGATCATTATCTAATGGCGTCTAGGCCTTCATTGTTAGATTTGGTTTTTATTGAATATTAATTCTAAGAGAATTGTTCTTCTTGTTGAAGGTTTACACCCCAATTTTAGTTGTTTCTTTCACTAAAAAAATTGATGTTTAACCATTGTTGAAGTTTCCGCCAACAAGTTACATTGTTAGTATATCAAAAGGAGGCCCAATGATAGAACATAGGTGGGACACACCTAGAAATGGGATGGTATAATCTCAACACATATTTTTCTTTGGTTGGAGATTAGGGTAGAGTGGAGTGACATGTTGTTTGGAGCTAGCTTGACATTATAGCAGCTCAACTTCTGCAGCTTGCGCTAGAGGTTTGATTGCCAAAGTGATAAATTTATGCAGATACATGTGCAGAATCTGGGAACTACGAGCGTACCTCTTTGTGTCAAGAATGCTGTCATCAAGCCACCAGGAGTAAGAACAACATTGAAGTAGAGGAGGACATAAGCTAGGCTTGCAGGAAGAACAGGCTGCTGCTTGTATTCCAACCATCCATGTTTGATGGCATCCAGACCCATTTCCACTGCTTATCAGTAAAGTATTAATCGATCAGTACGACGAATGAAATAAACTTACAACAAATAAATCAAAATTTACATCTTTCACCTAAATTCCATGCCTGTGGCATTGTAGCTCCATTGAAAGATTTACCGAAGGCTTGAGATGATTTAGAGCGATCAAGGACCCCAGTCGAGAGCTTGTTGCTTAACCACATTAGTAGGATCTGAAGGGGAGGGAGGGGAGGAAATGAACGTGGAGAAGATATTCAGATAATAGAGATTGGATTGCGACCAAGTGAAATAGAGTATAGAAAATATAAAGAAGAAAGCAATTACCACAACAGGTACACAAACTATCATCAGGCCAGCAGCGAGCTTCAAGCAAGTCACAGGATCATATTTGGACAAGAGAATGCCAAAGAGTGATGCACCAGCTATCTGTAATGTGAAAGCAGAGCCTTGGTTCACAATTCGATCAGTCAATTACACATGGAAAGTTAACAATCTAACAAAAGTGACACCTCACAGAGAAGATCGATTCGACTGATAAAAGCATTTGCTTCTGCAAGTGCGATCGGCCTGTTTGTGCCTGCTAACTGTATAATTAAGAGAGAACAAATTAAATAACACTAGAAAATCCATTCGTAATAGAAAGGTAATGTAGTTCATGGATTCGTAATCACCAGCACAACCCAATCACGCTCCATGGCAACCCCCAATGCCAAGCCTGAAAGCCTCTCCACAGCACCAGCCAACACAAGTACAACAAACCACGGCTGCAGTAGCACGGATGAAGAGGTAGAAGTAACCGTATGGGCATGAATTATCATTGCTACAGATAATAACTGAGCAGCTGCCTGACACATATGGAGGTTATACAAATCATGTCACTATACATAGAACCATTACCAAAACATTAGATAATTATAGAACCGCCTAGTTCATTTGGATTCATTCTATAAGATGGTGAAAAATGTATTCACTACAGGTACAACTCACAAACTGTCATACACAGTGAACCTCATAAACCAGTTAAACAAGTCCCACTAAAGCGCATATGCATCTGCCACACATGATACGGGGTACAACAGTCTCCAACATCCAAAGGAAATTGAATATCATTACAAGAATGAAATAGTTACCTGTACAGCGCTCAAACAATTATATGCAGGTACTCTAGGAAAATGATCCATAAGTTTTCCAACCAAGGGGCCTCCGATGAATATCGCAAGCTGTTCACCATAGGGCTTGTTAAACGCTAATTATTACTAGAAAACCAAAAGGGGTAATCTCATTTTATACCTTTGTAAAGAAGCCCACTACAGCTACTGGTAAAAGACTAGGATGAAGCAATGCGACAGCAGCAGGCCAAGCAAAGTTCCATAGTTGTTCCACCAAATTTCCAGCGAAGCAACTAGCATACAGAGCTGTAAAAACACAATGGAACCACAGTGGGTATGAAATATTATTCCAAGTGAAAACATAATTAAGTAGAAGGAGAATGTTTACCATACAAGGCAGCCGGATGAGCTGGAATAGAGGCTAAAGCAGTCTGCTCCTCCTCGGTTAGTACCTGCAAAGGGGCGAATAAATTAAATTCCAAATTTAAACAAAAAAAAAATAAAAAAAATAAAAAAAATTACCGGCAATGTAGTCAATGAAAAGTGGTTATCAATGAAACAAGAGTCATTAACAAGTAAATTAATGGGTTGTTGTTGGTGTGTGGTGGTATCAAGAATAATATCCGAGTTTAAATGAAGAAATGGAACAGAGTCTTGGGAAAACTCATCCTCTGCAACTAAAGAATTATTATTTGAGCATAAGCACTTGGACCCAAAAGCATTCAGTCTTGTGGAATGATACGAAAGGATACGATGGTGGTGGGGTCGAATTCGAATAGGAAGTATGGGAGAAGAACAAGGTTGGGAGTGAGAAATAAGGAGAAAGCTCCCCATGGGTGATGGTTTAAGTACCACCACCTTGTTATTGTTATTGTTATTGTAAACTCAAAACACTTCCCAATACTACTACTACTACTCATGCAGTAGGCTTTCACTTATGACTTAACTGAAGAGAGAGGTCAATTTTTTTATGCTTTGTTGATGTGAAGAAGAAGAGTTTTGAGAGTTTGATATTTATTATATTAAATTTCTTATCCACTTCCGTGTTCTATCTTTCATCATATATATATTTATATTTGGCTGCCCTACTACGAGAACGGAGTATTCAACGGAGGGGGGTGCTAAAAGTGCCACATTAGATGTTTTTTAGCCCGCACTTTTTAGTGACCATTTAATTAAAACGGGGAGAGAGAGACGGCACGGTTTCTCCCGTTTCTACACAACTTAACAACAAACTGGCAGAAAACTGGTAGAAACTTTGTCCTCTGTCTCCCCAACTTTAATTATTGGCAGCTGCTAGATAAAAAGCCACAAATTTGGTTGGGTTTATCATACCACCCAAATTTAAGACTTTTCTAGCCGTTACATTGGAATGACATTTTGGTGTTTGGGTGTTTTATGCCCCATGTAATGCCCATTAGTGTCACATGTGTTAATGCGACTTATGCACCCAATAAACCATCATATAATCACAAATTCACAATCAAAATGTCTTTAATCCAAAAATAGAATATAAAACTAATGTATGACTAAGAACGTTAGCTCACAAACAATTCAAATACCTCTCCTTTAACCAAAAAAAGATATTAATTAATCACTCTCTCACCAAAAGTTGATTGAACAAAGTTTAATAATCAATAAGTGTTTTCTAAAACCCTACAATTAGCCTAATATAGGCAACCAAAAACAGACACGAAACTAAATCCCAAACAAAAGGCCCAAAACGAATGAAGGAAAAAATACACGTAACAAAACCACTAGAGGGCGCACGCCCCTTATTATAACTGAGAATGAGGGCATCCGCCCTGCCTTCCAGTAAACACCACTAAACCTTTTACGCACGATCACAAGCGTTCATGAAGCCATTTGCTAGAGTTTGTACTGCATCATTCTCCTCTGGATAGAAGGAATTCGTCCTCAAATTTTAGCCATCCTCGTCGTCAGAAGAGTCACCAAAGAATGGAAAGAGATGCTTGACTTGAAAACATCTGAAGTCTGGATATGGCTAGGTAAACGAAGGCGATAGACATTAGAGTTAATCTTTTCAACCACTTCAACAGGACCAATCTTGCGATGTGTCAACTTATTATAGTCACCAACAGAAAAACGGTCTTTAGTAAGCACAGCCCAGACAAAATGACCCACCTCAAAATGAACATCACGACGATGGCGATCAACAGTAACCTTGTACTTCGCATTTGACTCTAATAAGTTCTTACGAGCAGTAGCATGAGTTTCCTGAAGGTGCTGAGCAATCTCAGAAACAGTAGAATGAATAGGCTATAAACCAAGAATAGGAGTAAGATCAGCCGCAACTAGGGATGTCCAAACGGGTACCCGACCCGGCCCGAACCCGATTTTTCGGGTTTTGAACGGGTATCGGGTTACCCGGGCCCGGCCCTATTCTTTGCAGGTCGGGTTCGGGTTCGGGTATTTGTTGGATACATGTGACCAAACCCTACCCTAATCCTATATTTCGGGTACCCGTCGGGTTCGGGTTCGGGTTTCGGGTAGGGTAAAACCCGAAATATATGAAATAAAAGAATATTAAATCTCTTCATCAGGAACGCCATTTTCAGTTATTAGATCTCAAGAAAAAACCTCTTTTTCATCTAATTAATCAAAAGCCATCTTCTTTTATTGGATTTGATCTGTTTAACTTTAACATCGTAAAGCCACCCAACAAATCGTCAAAGATTCAAAACACACAGGGATTGCATTTTTGAAAAGCAAAAGAAGAGAAAAGTAGACCAAGCAAAGCAAAGAATTCCAAGACAATAACTCAATAAGATTGATGGGTTTTGGGAGTTTCGACTTCTTGTGGTGGTGTGAATCGACTGTTGATTTGACAATAAGATTGATGGCTTTTGGGAGTTTCGGTTTCTTGTGGTGGTGTGAATCCGACTGTTGATTTGCTTTCGTTGGTACATTTAGAAAGATATATTTGAGGAGGTGCCGCAAATTTTTCGAGTGAATGCAAACTTAGCAAGACCATCAAACCCACCAATCTCTTCATCATGAACGTGTGATTGGGTTGTCTTGTTCTTGGAGAGTTGTTGGAGGAAGAGAGAGAAGAGTAAGTAAGCGGTACGGTCAAAGGTAATTTGTCTTGAAGACCAAAAGTAAATAGTAATGAAGCAAAAGACTAAAAGTTTGTTGAAGATAAATAGATAATAAATGAAAATATAGTTGTTGGGAATTATGGTCCGTTCGGGTTCGGGTTTTGGTCGGGCATTTTACCCTATATAACCGGGTTTTGGGTTCGGGTTCGGTCCGGATATGGTTTGAGGCTTTTAACCCTTTTAACGGGTTTAGGGCCAAATTATCGGGTCGGGTTCGGTCGGTCCGGGTTTAGATAGTGTGACCAAACCCGACCCTATGTATTTCGGTCCGGGTTCGGGTTCGGGTTTTGTCGGCTCGGCGGGGTTCGTTCGCGGTTTTTTTTTTTTTTGGGCGGGTTTCGGGTTTCGGGCAGAATGGACATCCCTAGCCGCAACGCGAGGATTAAACCCATAGAGAACCTGGAAGGGACTATACCCAGAACTCCGATTAACCGAACGGTTAAATGCAAACTCTGCTTGGACAAGATGAGAATCCCACTACTTAACCTTAGTACCCACCAAAGAGCGTAAAGATTACCCAATGACCGGTTAACAACCTCTGTTTGGCCATCAGTCTGAGGATGATAGGCACTACTAAATTTCAACTCAGTATGCATCATCTTCCATAAACAACGCCAAAAATGACTAAGGAAACGAGTATCCCGATTAGAAACAATAGACGAAGGTAAACCATGTAACCGGTAAACATCTCGAAAGAACAACTGTGCAACACTGACAACACCGGTAGTTTTCTTGCAAGTAATGAAATGCGCCATCTTAGAGAATCGATCCACCACCACAAAAATAGAGTCGAAATCTCGTTGAGTACGAGGAAGACCAAGAACAAAGTCCATACTGATATCACACCATGGACGACTCGAAACAGGTAAAGACATATATAACCTTGCATTAGTAGCATGGCCCTTCGAGACTTGGCAAATCTGACAACGAGCAACAAACTTGTGAACCTCCGTGCTAAGACCCGACCAAAAATAAGACTTAGATAAGAGCCATAGTGTCTTGTCACACCCAAAGTAACCCTCATTATGCAATTCAGTGAGGAGACGAAGACGAAGACTACATGCAGGAACACAGAGACGCTTACCTTTAAACAAAAACCCATCTTGTAGAGAAAACTCAGATAACTAGCCCTCATGTATAGCAGTCAGAATAAGCAAAAAATAGGGATCACTAGTGTACATATTAAGAAAAGAGTCAAACCCAAAAATAGTAGTACGCAAGGACACAAACAACAAAGAACGCCTGCTAAGAGCATCTGCCACACGATTTTGAACCCTAGATTTGTGGCGCAAGACAATGGTAAAATCCTGCAAATAACTAGACCAGCGCAGCTGTCGGGCACTGACGTTATCTTGGTTACCAATATGTTTAAGTATTTTGATAAGAGAATTTAATAGATGTAAAAATAGGTGTTAAAACATTACTAAATTATGTATATCAATCTATATTATACTCTCTAAACATGTTGGTAAGAGGAGAGTAGTCGTGTTCGAACCACTCTTGCTTGTACGTATTTAACACGAATTTAGACTAAACAAACGATTCGCTAATGAGAGTAATTATATAATATGAAAACAGTAAATTTAAATGCTAAAACAGTAGATATAATGATGATAAAAAGAATATAGAGAGGGGCAATCCACCACGTGATTCGATTGGCTATTAGTTAGTCATCGAATCACTTTTCTTTGATCCATAGTTAACAACTTATATCTCTATAGTCATGGTTAAACTAGCATGAGAGATTAGCACCCCCACAAATCTCTTTGATGGGGTTTCTAATTTCTAGTTCATCATTATGATATTTATCTCTAAACCACATAACAATGAACTTGAAACACATATTGAAACAACAACTAATTAAATAGCAATCATCCTCATGTGGCTTCATTAGCCCCCTCTAATGGAGGTTTTAGCCTTGTGTCATTGGATGTTCAATTCTATACTAATGAGAGAAAAGAAAGACATTAAATTAGAGACAAGAATTGAAATTAACTAAAAGTTTTATTGATAAGGTGTTCTAATGGAGGCTATAAGAATAAACTAATTCTAATCCTAAACTAAACTAAACTAATTAGAGACTGATAAGCACTAAAAACTATATTATAAAACCCCATATAGACGTAATATTTCGGTTAATTATGTGTTTAATAATTATAAAATAATTATATTTTCGTGTTTTTACAAGTTTGCACAACCAATGAAGAAATAATGATAAAGCCGGTATTTAAGCACGAAATAGTAAGTATACGTAAAGTTTTCCGATCAGGCCCATGTGAAGCCCAACAAAGCTGGACTAAAGCCCAAAGACTCAAACATGACAAAATTAAGTCAGAAATGGAATTACGTGCACAGAAACATCAAACTTCCAGAGTTCATATCTCTTGAACTAGGACTCCAAATTCGACAAGTGAACTGCTCAGACGATCAGTGCGACGAACTCTACGCAAAGGCAGCGAAAGTTGTAAAAATGCCAAAAAACCGGCCAACCACTGGATACAATATGTGGACTCACTATACGGGCCCACAAAATTTGATGAGTCATCATGCAAGTCAAGACAAAATATATAAATAATTGGCACAATGTGGACACCTTGCATGACATTAATTGAGTTAGATGGATTTAGGTGCTAATTGTGAAAAAAATTGCAAGGTGTCAATTTGCTTTGGTTTTTAGATAAGATGGAAGTTAATATGGGAGGTGGTTTCACGTGGGATTGAGAAATGAATGCTCTCATATGTAGTAAAGGAAAAAAAAAAAAGCATTCACTCCCTTGACTCCTTTTCATTTCTTGTCTTATATTTTATCCTTTGTTTTGTTTTATGTTAAAAAGTTTGTAATAGTTTTAATGGTGGAACACTCTTTAGTTCTTGAATAAATTTCAAACATTCCCTTAGGTAAATCAGTGTGTGTATTATTCTTCTTCTTCATCCCTTCTTAGATTAGCATAGATAACTTGTAATACTTTATTAATCCCATGATCATGAGCTAAAACCCTCCAAGGTGGAGGGTTAATAATGCTCATGTGAGGATCCTTATATGTCTTTTAGAAGTATGATTAATTGCTTAGAACTTAGGATCCATTTAGCACCCTACCCCAAAATGGTAGTGTCCGTCCAAACTTGAGGCCTGGATGTTAAGAATGACTCGCGTGCGCCACCCTTTTCACGCCTGGGCTAGCCGCGCCCGCGAGTCTTATTTGACCTCATATTCCTCTATTTGACAAGAGTATGTTTTATGAGTCCAGGAGTTGAGATGGTATTTCAGAGATGAAATATCAGTTCAACTCCTCATGCTAGTAAGATGGACTTAGAGATGAGTTCATCTCGCTAGGGATCGATTCTTAATCCGTTTGGGGTTTGTTAATAAATCCAAAACGGATTAGAGATTGTAGTAATCTGATTTTAGAAGAAATATAGTGAGACCTTGCATGAGTAGCATAAGCCCCTACCCTTTCTCTCTCTCTTTATTTATCTTGTTAAATATCAACTTTGATCCGTTTTCATGTCTTGCATGATAACTGTCCGTTATGAAGTAAAACCAATCAAGACTTAGCATAAAAGCCTTACTCATTAGTTTCCTAAATAGCATAATAAAGTTGTAATGTTATCCTAGACTTTAGGTTGGAACGAATCCCTACTCTAACTAAACAATCGAAGAACCGTGAGTAAGAAAGTTGAGTTAACACCGAACGGATAAGAAACTTCAATTCTTTACACCGTAAAATGTTAATATCAGAGACTAAGGGGATGAAAAGAGACCTAATTAAAACTAAACTATACTAATGAGGGAGTAGCCAAGTTTTGTTTAGTTTTAACCCTCCTTATATAGGAGAGGGTTAGGGTTACATTTTCATGCATGGGCCAAAAAGGGGGACTTTGGGCTTCTAATGTGAGCCCAAAGTCCATTAGGTTAAGTCTAAAGAGGCCATAACTGTTGGAAATTACTTTAGTGCTCATTTTGTCCACTTTTACAACTCTAATTGGGGCAAAACCGGGTCCATTGGAAAGCTTATTCCGAGACGGTCGATTTAACATAAAGTAGGCCCAATTTCGAAGACTAAGTTCAAAGATACGCCCATTTGAAGTTTTATTGACTTTTATGTTATTTTTCTACCCGTATTGACTTTGACTGGGCTTGGAAAAGCTCTTTCTTCTTGATTCTTGAGCTTTAAACATAGAACTCTTCTAGTAATTATCTTGACTCGTTTTTCATGCAAAATGGCGTCTTTAAGCACATAAACAGCTTCAAGACCTGAAATACACGAAAAACGTAAATAATACTAACTATTATTTATTATAAACATAATTGGCCTAAATGTAATACTATTAAGGGGTTTAAACTACACTTTTGGGTGCTTATCATGCTTCATGGTCAGAATAAAAGATGAACTCTGAATGAATCAAATAATGACGCCAATGTTTAAGAGTCTGAACAACGACATAAAATTCTAACTCATAAACACTGTAATTTTGTTTCGCACCTGAGAGTTTCTCACTGAAATAAGCGATAGGGTGAGTATGCTGACTTTAGAAACATCAGTACACACTTCAAAGGGAGAGGAAAAATCCGGCAGTTTAAGAATTGGTGCCGAAATAAGCTTAGTCCTGAGAAATTGAAAACTCTCTTCAGCTGCCTGAAACCAAAGAAACTTACTACCACGCAAACAATAAGTAATAGGAGTAGTGATAGTACTAAAGTGAGGAACAAAACGACGATAAAAAGAAGCAAACCCATGAAAACTACGTGCTTTAGTTAATGTCGTCGGGCTAGGCCAGGAGCGAACCACCTCGACCTGAGAAATATCCACAGAGATACCTTCTACCGAAACCATATAACCCAAAAACAAAATTGAGTCCGTACAGAAAACGCACTTAGCAACAGCAGTAAAGAGTTGAGCTTGGCGTAAGACAGACAACACCGACTGGAGATCTTGGAGATGAGACTGGGTGCCCTTGCTATAAATTAAGATGTCATTGAAGTAAACTGATAATAAATAATTGATGGTGCATGGATTGATGCATATTGAATATATGATGTCGTGAACAGTAAGTTATGGTGGAAAAACAGGAGATAAAACTCATCAAAATCATGTGATAAAGAGGAAAGTAGTCGTGTTCGCCAAACTCTAATTCATACACTACTTGGATGCGAGTCTAGATTGCAATTATGTTTCACTAATAAGAGTCAAAATAGTAAATATGATGTGAAAACAGTAAATTTAGAGAATGAATAAAGGAATTAGAAGAGGTTTAATCCGCCATGTGATTCGATTTACTATTAGTTAGTATCGAATCACTTTATTAATCCCTAGTGAAGACCAAGTCCTCTCGGATTGAGGTTTCATTAGCATGAGAATATAGCTCCACCACAAATCTCTTTGGTAGTGGCTCTATACTCTAGTCCTTCGTTATGAGCTCTATCTCTAATTACTCATAACAAAGAACTTGAAGTTCTTATTTGCAAAACAATAAATACTAAAGATTAATCATCCTCACATGGCTTCATAAACCTCCTCTAATGGAGGTTTAGCCTGTGTCATAGGAATCATTATAATTAAACAATAATAAGACATAATGAAAAGAGAATTGAATTGAATATTAAAGACTAAGCTTTTTATAGATGGGAAATAATGGAGGCTACAATTGCTAAACCTAATTATCAACTAAAGAAATCATAAACCTAAATTAAACTAAGGGTTTGTTAGAAGAGGGTTTTTTATGTTTAGCCTTAACTTTCTTTATATAGAAAAGGGTTAGGTTTACAATTTTGTGCATGGGCAAAAAAGAGGGACTTTGGGCCTCTAAAGTGAGCCCAAAGTCCATTAGGTTAAGTCTAAAAGGGTCACAGCTGCTGGAAATTATTTTAGTGCCCTTTTCATCCACTTTTATAGTTTTGAATGGGGCAAGGTCAGGTCCATTGGAAATTTGATTCCGAGCCGGTCGTTTTGACATAAAGTAGGCCCAATTTCGAGGCCCGAGTTCAAAGATACGGCCTGTTGAAGTTCTGTTGATTTTTCTGTCCTTTTTCTATGACCCGGATTGATTTTGACTTCCCAGCTTTGATTGGATTTGAAAAAGGCTTTTTCTTCATGATTCTTGGGCTTTAAATGTAGAACTTCCTTGGTAATCATCTTGACTTGTTTTCCATGCAAAAGTGGTGCTTTTAGTCACCTAATCAACTTCAAGTCCTGAAATACATAAAAACACGTAAACATTACTAACTCTTATTTATTATAAACATAATTGGCCTAAATAGAGTACTATTAAGGGGTTTAAACTACACTTTTGGGTACTTATCATAAACCACCACACACTTGCCTAAAAATGGCTTCAACACCTGGTTCATGACTCGTATGAAAGTACTGGGTGCATTAGAGAGGCCGAATGACATGACCAACCACTCATACAGGCCTTCCTTTGTCTTAAAGGTAATCTTCTACTCATCACCAAAACGGATGCGAATCTGATAATAACCGGACTTTAAGTCAAGTTTGGTAAAGGCTATAGCACCATGCAACTGATCCAGAAGGTCATCTAACCTTGGAATAGGAAATCTGTACTTGGTAGTGATCTTATTAATAACCCGACTGTCGACACACATACGCCAAGTACCATCCTTCTTGGGAACTAACAAAGCAGGAACCGCACATGGGCTTAAACTTTCCCGAATAAATCCTTTATCAAGCAAATCGGTAACCTATCTCTGTAACTCAGCATGCTCTTTCGGACTCATCCAATAATGCGGACGATTCGAGATTTTAGAACCAGGAACCAAATCAATTTGGTGCTGTATATCCCTCAGAGGAGGCAACCCAGCTGGTAACTCATCTGGAAAAAGGTCCGAAAACTCCTATAACAATCCCTGCACACACTCTGGCACTACCTTTGGCGTGTTAGGTTCACACATTAAAATAAACACGTGACTAGTATCTAGCAATTTGGTCTCAAAATTGCGCATAGCCAAACAAGAAGACTTTGGCTCAGCTGGTGTTGTGGGCACATGCTCCTTATTCGGTACTAACACAATTTTAACACCCTCAAACATAAAACTATAAGTATTCTTCCAACCATCATGAGAAACCCGCCAATCAAATTTCTAGGGGCAACCTAATAACAAGTGGCAAGCATCCATTGTAACAACATCACACCACACCTTATCAATATACTTAGAACCAATAGAAAAAGAAACCAAACAATGCTTAGACACTGTTACCTCTGTGGCCTTTTTCAGCCAAGAGAGAGAATAAGGCACCGGATGTTTCTCAGCGTAAAACTTCAGAAGAGATGACATTCTCATAGCTACCTGAGTCAATAACCAGCTTACAGACTTTCCTAAGAATGGTACAGGTCGACTGAAAAATATGATTGCGGAGCCAACCATCACCATCAGTCTCCTTAGGAGTAAAACACAGTCGGCGCACCACCAGAAGTTAACCCCTGTCACCAGTGACTATCTCTTCAAGAATGTCATCTGATCCCACATCAAATATGGGAGCACCAAGAAAACCACCAACGGGATCATCATCAATATCTTCATTCTCAGCAAACAAAACCTTACCAGGAGCAGGTGGTTTTGAACATCTGTTAGCATAGTGACCAATCTCACCACAATGAAAACACTTAACCGCATTAGTGTCATGACCTATAACTTCTGGACCCTGCGGCCTAGTGATAGGAACATTGGGAATGTGGGTAACAGGACCACTACCCCTGCAGTTTTGTTGTTTCTCCAGAATTAAGGCGCGTTGATGGGTGAGCTTCAGAGACCGAAAAAACATCAAACAGGTTCAAGGCATCCTGCAAATTAGAACAAAAATCTCCAATATAACGAGCCACCAACTGATCATCAGACTCTGTCAGTTCTACACGAGACAATAACTGATAAAAGTCCTTGGTATAGTCATCCACAGATTTGGAACCTTGACGCAAGTTCTGAAAGCGTTGGTATAGTTCACGCGTATAATTGAATGGTAAGAAATCTGCACGGAGATGTTTTTTTAGTTTCTCCCAAGCCACGATTTTAGATTTACCTTTTTTGTGTCGAGTCGCCTTCAACTGTTGCCACCAAGCCATAACACGACCACGAAAATGAGTTGCCACAAACCCCACCTGTTTGTTGTCTGGTACTTCTTTCAACTCCATAACCTCCTCCACAGTACTGATCCAATCAATCAAATCATCCGGTTGCAAGTTATCATGAAACTCGGGCAAATCAATTTTTAGACCAGATTCCCAACGCCTGTTGTCTCTGGGCAGTGGAACAAGCAGTAGATCATCCTCATCCTCCAGGACGGCGAAAGGATTAGCATCCTCTGCCTCCAAACCGTCCTCCCCTAATGGTGGCTCGCGATCTTGTTGGAGATCGGCTTGTCGATTTAGGGTTTTGAACTGGCGGGTTAGCGCTGCAACCTACCTAGAAAGTTCGGTCATTCGCTCACGGTTATACACCTCTTGTAGAGCAGCTTGTCTCTGTCCTCGACCACGCCCTCTTTCTGCTAGACGAGGCATGTCCAGTTCATTACTGATTCTGATACCAACTAATGTATGATTAAGAACGTTAGTTTGCAAACAATCCAAATACCTCTCCTTTAACCAAGAAAATATATTAATTAATCACTCTCTGACCAAGAGTTGATTGAACAAAGTTTAATAATCAATAAGTGTTTTCTAAAACCCTACAATTAGCCTAATATAGGCAACCAAAAACAGACACGAAACTAAAGCCCAAACAAAAGGCCCAAAACGAATGAACGAAAAAAACACGTACCAAAACCACTAGAGGGTGCGCGCCCCTTATTATAACTGAGAATGAGGGCGTCCGCCCCTGCCTTCCAGTAAACACCACTAAACCTTTGACGCACGATTACAAGCGTCCATGAAGCCATTTGCTAGAGTCTGTACTGCATCATAAACTAAAAAAACCCGTAAAATTGGTTTGAAGGAAATGTGGTTGTAACAATACCAAATTTGTGGGCAAAGCAATTTTTTTTTTTTGGCTAATCAATAAGGGAAGCCGTATTAATAATATGCAGGGTTGTCAGCGTTTGAAATGACACTATGTGAGTGAATTAGACATTCGTTCTCATACAATAAGTGTTGTCATCAAGATTTTTTTTTTCCGTGCATGATAACAAATTAACAAGGTAAATGATACAAGTTGGTTTCTTATGTTATGTTTGATGAAGTTTGCAAGTGGTGCGCTGGATTGAACAATCTTTCTGTTTTAAGATGCAGACACTAATGACTGATGTACACATTTCAAACAAACAATATTTGATTTTCAGTATTTCGCAATAACATACCAACAGTTCAACTGCTACTCTCTCTGACTAAATAAATGTAATTCTCCAAAAATTCAGACGACAATTCCAACCAAAAAAGAAACTGCTGCATTGCTGGGAAGACGGTTAGCATGAGAAGCAAACCGGCCATGTGTTGCTACCAACACATCTGATCCTTTTCTTAAAACCATCTCTCATTTGCTTTACATGCTGCAAGTTTGTTTACCACTTTAAGCTCAAATTTGGCATATGCTTTTCTCCTGTGCTTCCAACTGTAAACTCATATCACATCAGCTGTTAGGGGCAATGCATCAGAAGCTGCTTCTTTCTGCTCTATCTGTTTGTTTCTTTGGTTTTTTGCTTGGACGATTCTTGTTTGAAATTCGATCAGCACTGGAAACGACTTTCGAGACTGTAAAGCCAGCAAGTTCAAAAAATTGTGCCCTTTGAGGAATGAGCGAACTGCGTAACACAACATCCACCCCATCATACGTCCAAACACTTAAAACTGCATCTCCTTTCAGACCCACAGCAAACCAACCCAGACCAGAAGCAGCGATATCTACAGAACTCACATCCCAACTGTTCCCATTGACACGAAATTCCTTTCTCACCCATTCTCCAAGTTCCTCTGCTCGATTTTCTCCAATAGGTGGCTACATTAGGTGTATCTTCAAATTTAGTTGGATATTTAAGCAAGAAAAAAATTGAAACGTGTAATTTAAGGATGTTTGGATGCCTATATAATAGGAATACTAGAATTGTAGTCCAAAGTTCATTCATCCATCAGTGAAATTCCAAAGATTACCTGTAATTGGAGTCCAAAATGGTCTTCTAGCATTGTGCTCACATTCTCAGTTTTCCCCATGTGAAGCGGGAGATAAGGAGATGCCCATACTGTAATGTAAACTGACTCAGAAGATGCTTCTTCAACATCCAACCTCATGAGTCCACCAATGTGAACCGTATGACCTGCCTATCAATCACCAAAAAAATGTATTAAGAAAAAAAGACAGAAATCAAAAGATTACTCTAATATATACCTTTGCGACTCATACACGTATAGTTAAAAGAAAAGGGAATTTTTTGTTTTGAGGTTGCCCAGTCCACTTGAATTGAGGCTGCACATTCAATTTTGCATACCCACTTAATTAGAACTCAAATAAAAGCAGTCATAACCTACCAAATACTCAAAATAACTCCCCTGAATACCTATTAACAACTTCCTATGAAACAAAGGCACCACAACATGTTCAATAAAGTGCAAACCAATGTAGTACTAAAACAGGGGCAAACTGTGGCACAACTTTGAATTTATTTGAGGTGAGCAAGATGACCACTAGTAGTAAATCTACGACAAGTATAGTCCTTTTTTATACAATTCTATTTTTTAATATCCCCCCCCCTTCCCAGTGAAAAAGGAAAAAGGAGGTGTAGTTTAGCTTGTTTCACCAAATTTTCGTGGACAGTCGCTATTTAATGATTTTTAAATTTGGCACCAGAGGTCATCCTTGAATTTGCTGCTGCTAATAATTACTTCCGACGTAATTAGAGTATCAATCAGAAAAAGAAAATATCATTGTTGATTGTTAGTTTATCAGTTTCTGGAGATATCATGTTTCCTTCATCCAAGCAACAGAAAACTTTAATGCCTCAGATATTTTTGAAGATTTTGATAGCTTCAGGAAATTTGAAGAAGCTAACAGTAATTTTCACTAAACACTGATCAGAGTCTATCCGTCTTTTAGTAGAATACTAAAAGCATCCTACTAATAGATGATCCGAGCATGTAATTTCATCAAAATCGTGCGTGGTCAGAATAGAGGAAAAGTAAACTCACAATTATGCAATCCAGAATTTAAAAGCTAAGTGGTCAGGGGATAGGTGAGACGCAAGGTGTTAAACTTCTCCACTAATGCCTTGGGACGCCTTAGCGCCATATTGGGAACACATATGACAACAACCTGCAACTAGTTTCCCTAAAAGCCGTCTTTGCCGTCTTCACCACCGATTGGGCCGCTTAGGGGGCTTTCTTAGATAACATAGCTTAAACGTACAAGCATATAAAAATCACACAATTTGTTCAGCAAGGTTGATTAAGCATGTTGTCTCCAATATCTAAGAGTATAATCAATGTGAAGAGGCAGTGTGATTGCCTCTAAAGTTGTTGAAGGCTCCCCTTTCACAAAAGCAATCTGCAAAAATGGAGACTAATTATGGAAGTGAGATGAGAGGCATCTCCGCTTATAAAGCATCAATGACGTTTAATGAACAACATTCTTTTTTCCAAGCAATTGCATCCTTATAATACTAGGGAACTTGGCAAGAGTTGAAATAGAAAAGAAAGGAAGACAAGGGGAAGAGAGTTAAGGGCTTAGGGTTTCAAAAATGGGGAAGAAAAGGAGAAAGAGAGAGGGCAGCAAATGGTGGGGCCTCTCAAACACCTCAATCCCTCAATCACCAAAAAAAGGTAAAGGTAAAACAAAGCAACGAAGAGGGCTGTGTTTCTACAATTAAGGATTAGAAAACTCTTTATTTGAAAAAATCAAAAAAATAAGTTTTTGTAAGTGATTAGTATTAAAAGAACCTCTCTTTGTCAAGATCAGAGGGTAAACACTACCTAACTTTGGCCCTTGCCTGGCTCCGCCACAGGCAACCAATTTCAATTAGAGAAACTGAGACTGCAAAGTCACTAGAACTAAATCCATATAAAATGCTAATCTAAAGCAATATTGTTATAAAGCTAGAAAGGATTTATAAGATTCTTGGTAGTTAACTCTCTAAGCTAAAAAAAGGACCATTTAACTGCATTTTAGCAGAAACAATTTAAAATAAATAAACAAACGGAGGTAGAGTCGTAGGCTCATAAGTCTTAAACCAATGAAGGGGTCTCACTAACACCTTACTAGGCAACGGAGTCCCCCATCACTAGGCTCACCAACCAACTTGGACCTTTTTCTTATAATTCCCTACTGGATATCAAAACCATAAGGATTGTTTGGATTGCTTGGGGTTCTATGTTGGGCCCGCTCTTTTTCACCTTACGAAAATTTCGTATAAAACCACAAGAAAGACGAGTAGGTTTTGAAGCTCGAGCAGGAAAAAGAGATGTATAACTCGTCATTTGGACTTACACGTCCTACAACTTTGAAAGCTCCCCTTTCTCTATTAATAAGTGTGACCAACAAAAATTCTAAACTCCGGATAATTGGATGCATATTTTGTCCACACATCTGAGCACCACATTCTCACCAAAGTAGCAAGTAAGAGACTACACTAATCTATCTTACATTTGGGAAAAATTTGAGATTGATAGCTTCATAGCTTTCTAAAATACAAACAGATGCTCTTAAGCTCTACTTAGTCGATAAACAATAACTTATAAAACCAAACTAATACATATCAGGCCAGTTTAACAAAAAAATGAAAAAATTGGAGCTGCAAAAGGAATAACCAAAGAGAAAACTATTGGTATAGTGATTATGATAACATGTGTGTGAGTTCATTATCTGACAAATTCGTGATCCTCAACTTTATGTCAGCGTCTGGAAGGAAAACATTTTCAAAATACATACAGATGTGTAAAACAACAGTCTCAGAAAAACTATAATTTATGGGAATATAAGCCCTAGTAAACCATAAAAAACTTATTTTTTACTTTATGATTCATTTATTCAATAATTTTGTTCACACATTATCATCATGACTTATCATTTAACTTCATGAATTGAATAAGGTAACACTAAAAAAGGATGCTCGTGTGATTACAGAATTGTAGATGAAAGATGTGATCAATTCAAGTTAACCTACAAATATTAGTAATGAGGGGCAATGACTGTAAACAATATTTTAATTAGTAAAAGAAAAAGTAAAAGAAGTGTTTTTTTCTCTATCAGGGCCTATATTACGACCAGTATTAGCAGGTTATGAGATTCATGAGAAATGTCATAATCACACAAGGCCATATGACCTTCCTTCCAATTACAAAAAATATAAGAAAGAGGCAGAAATCAATAAATCACTCTAATAAATACCATAGGGACTCCTATACATGTATATGGGACTCGTAGTTAAAAGAAAAGCCATATTTTACATTTTTTGGTTGCCCAATCTTCTGGGATTGAGAACGCATATTAAATTTCCAAACCAGAAAACGATATCCACATCCTTCCGTCTAACTCAAAGTAAGGATTTCAAATAAAGAAAAAATAATTCCGGCTTATATTTGAAAAGCACTCACACAAATACTCAACTAAGACTTCCTATGACATAATGGCATCAATCAAAGATTTGAAGGTAATAGATTCTTTGAGTGTGACCATAGAAGATTCAACTTCCAACAGCATGTTCCACACATTGCATAAACCCATTATCCTTTTTGTTTTCTTTTTTCTAGGATTTGTGGGACCTCTCAGACACCTCAACGACAAAAAATGTGTGGGATAAAAAAAGAAGCAAGTTTCTACAATTGAGCGTCAGCTAACTATTTCTTTGAACAAAAAAGACAGTTTTTAGAAGTTATTGGCATTTATAGAGCCGCATCTTTTCAAAATTTGAGGGCCAACACTAGCCAAAAATGTCCTCTCCTCCCTTCACCACAGGCAAACAGATTTCAGTTAGAGAAGTTGATACTATTGAGTCTATTGAACACAATCCATGATATACAATTCCAAAGCAATATTGCTACCAAGCTAAAAAGTGTTTGATAAGACTTTTTTTTTACTATATAACTAACACAACAAAGGTCCTCTAAGTTAAAAAAGGACAACTCAACAACTTTTAAGCTTAATACACATGCACACCACGAAAAAAGGAACAAAAAGGAGAGGAAAAAATGGATTGAGACTCTTACGTCTAAACTCTAAAGTCTAAACATAACTAATGGTTTTGAACTTCCAGGTCCTAAAACTTTAAAAGAGCCCATTCCTCTCTGAATAATTGGTGGGACCAATTTGCAAAAGTATTTTTAGCTAAGGAGAATTGGATGCAAATTTCACCACATAAATGAGCATCACACTCACACAAGATTAACAAGTAAAATAGTACATTAACTTATCTCGAGGAATTTTTTTTGAGAAAGATCGGTTTCAATTATATACGGATGCTCTTAATTTATGTCTAAGCTTTTTGTGTGTTTGTAAACCCTTACTTAGTAAAGCCAAACTACTATGGCTCCGCTTGGTGGTAGTGTAAACACGAGCAAATCTGGAAACCATTCCAGTGTAAAGTTTTGTTTTGTAAAGTTAAAGAAAGTTTTGTGCAATGCGTTTGTGCTTGGTTGAGTTTAAGTTTTTGTGGGGCTAGGGTTTTGAGATTTCGATAGAGATGGAGGAAGATGATGGAGAATGAGACGGGACGGCTCGTAGAAAGTCGTGTCGCCACTTTTTTCGTGCAAAAAGTTCTTCCAAATTTAGATAGGTTTAGAAATCTTTCCGCTGGACCCCACCCTATCACTACTCAACCAAGCACCAGGAAAAATGGAAATGCCTAGAAAACTTTCTAAAACAAAGTTTTGTCATGTTTTCCGGCTAAACAAGCGGACCCTATGTATCACCATTTACTGCAAGTTTTTACTAAGATTTCAAACATCCAATGGAATAAACCAAAGTGAAAACTGTTGATAAGTGCCTGGGAGAACTTGTGTACGAGTTCATTATTTGAGCTAACTTGTGATCCTCATCTTTAGTGAAATGCATAGATAGATAAGTCTAGACTCAGTCCTCAACTATAATAAATGGGATTACCATAAAAAATAAATAAATAAATGGGATTATAATCCCTATGAAACTGAGAAAACTTACGTTTACTTCACAATTCCTTTATTCCATACTTTTATTCAGAGAATATTATCATGACTTATAATGATGACCAGGAGTAACAGAAGCATCAATATGCCTTTGACCACGGCCAAGGCCTGACAGATTTCGACAATAGCTTATGCGATTTGCATCGAGATCTGCATCATAATAAATTTCGGGAGCAAAATCTTTATGCTGAAAAGTTTGATCAACATGGGGAACTCGAATTGTGTGATTGCGTCTGCGATCTTGACTCGGGAAGGCCAAATCAGCACGAGGAAATCGACCCCGATCAGTAGGATTCAAAATCGGACCACTTCCATCAACAATAGGTCGTCCCAATCGACGAATTGGAGAAGATGGTGATTTAGTGCTTGAAGCTACAAGCGAGTCTTTATCGCTTTCAATGGAAGATGGATGTGGAGAAGTTCTCATGTAGGGTGCATGATGATGCGGCGTCGATTCGATTGAGTATTTTGGGCTGCAACAACTAACTCAACTTCATAACCAGAGTGGTGGAAATCTTGGGGGTCATCGTCCACCCATTGTCTGTCCACAACGTCAATGGTGTGTTTGGGTTGAAAGTCAGGTACGAGCTTCATCAAAATCTCTTTTATGTCGCGCAAATCAGTCGAATTTGCTTGCAATTCTTTCTCAACACGAACCAATCTTGAATTCACTGCTGGTGGTCGTCCGCATCCTCTTCGTTGAGTGGCCATGACGAGCAAACCAGGAAAAACCTAAAAATCTGATACCAATTTGATGTATCTTTGTCGCGGAAGCAAGAACAATAGATACACAATGTGTGAAAATACCCAAAACTAGGGTTTAATGAATAAAAACGAATTATCTTAATTCAATAATAATAATCAAGTCTCAAAATCTTAAGGTTTACATCTGCTTATATAGAGAACTAGTTAACAAATCCTAATCATAATAGAACTTGGGAAACTAAAATAGAAGCTAGTCTAATTCTAATTAACTAAGGATTTAAAATAGAAGTAGAATAAAAGATAAACTCTAGCTGTAGCATTATGCATGTGCTGTGCACATGATAATCTATTGCGTCCTCGCATCATATAAACTATTCACTTTCATGAAATGAAGTGAGGATCCATAGGTGATATGGAAAGAGGATTGCACATGTGATCACAGCATGTCATGTGAGAGATATGAATCATAACACCTAAAAATATTATTATCATGAGCAATGATGTATACAATATGCGAATCAGCATATTAAAAGAAGTGTTTTTGCTCTATCACGGCCTATAACCCACCAGTATTAATACCCATAGGTGATGAGTAGATTTATGTGAAATGATATGATACAAATTTGAAAATGACTGAAGATCAGGCTAGGGAGAAGTATCATAGAAGTTGCAAACAAACAATAATATTAGCAAACCAAAAAAATAAATAAAAAAAGATCATACAAGTTTGAGGCCTGCGAAGTAGAAAAATAGACGCTAAGGTTAGTATTAATAACTTAACACACAAAAGGGTTGAATGGAGAAAGAAATTTGCTCAGCATTTCAGCCTAATCGAAGCAATTTTGATATAATAACGACGATGAACTACTATCGGTAGTAACATTAATAACAGAAACGTGATTGTTTGTTTCTACTATTCTGTCATGCATTTGTCAAAATGACCAGATATGATGCATGAGCACTATTTATCGTCTTCTAGACAATTTTGTAAGCAGAACTAACAAATTCAACAAAAAACAAAATGAATTATTAACAAAACATACTGACCTTAATCCTGTATGTCCTTGATCTCAACTCCTTGCTTACATGCACCATTTTTTGCTCTTCCCTCGTCAACCTTGTTGTAATTTGGTGGGGATTCAAAAGCCCTGGGGTATCAAACAATTTCGCATTACCAGGGAGAATACCCTCAACTCTAACAATCCCCAAAGTAGTGCCTGGAACTGGAGCTTCCGTTAAGTGAGTAATCTTCCCACTGACATGCTTCCCTATCGAATTGATCAAAGTAGATTTACCCGCATTCTGAGCTCCAATAGCCCAAACATTTCCTCTTGCACCCGCCAGTTGACACACATCATCCACAAGATTCTTCAACCCCCAATCTCTCACTGAACTAACAAGATGTACACTAGTAAGCTTATTGGCACCCCCTTCTCGAGCGCGCTGCCTAACCCAATGCTCCAATCTAGTTGGTGACAACGAAGGCGGAAGAAGATCAATTTTCGTCACAACAAGCACCACTCTAGGCACATTCCCAGACTTGCCCTTTTTCCACGCGGTAGAATTCTCATCAATCGACTCGGAAACCAACTTGGCAACTTTCCTAGGAAACGACCCATCGAAATCCGATGCATCAACAACCATCAAAACAATAGACCGAGTTCCAGTACTAGAAACCAATTTTCTACCAATAGTATGATCGAAATCGAAATCCGGAAGCAAATTCTCCACAGTAGCATCTTTAACTTTCCCATAATGTCTTAAAGAATGACACCGGACACAAACCACAGGCTTAACATTACTACTACGGTTATTAGGGTAAACTATTTCCGGTCCTTCAACAAGGTCATTCAAGAAACCCCTTTTAAAAGAAGTCGATATCTCGGATTCTTCCGCAATGGGCTGTCTATTAATAGGTAGTTTATAATCTAAATCTTTCAGTGAAGGTGTAATGAAGTAACCAGGGAGTTTCGAGTCGGTTTCTTGCATGTGAACACCACAGCCAGGGCAAATATGATTATGCTTGGTTTCATCAAAGTTTCCATCTCTAAGGAACTTTGAGAGTGGCTTTGTTTCAGTAGAGAAATAATGTTTGATAAAATGAGGGGGGTTTAGGGAGTAGGAAAGAGTGGTAAAAGTGAGTGGGCAGTGAAGTAGTTTTTTGAGTTTCAACTTTCTAGATAGTAACATTTTATTTTGGTGTTTATTTCTTCTTCTTGGAGAGAGGTTACAGTAGTTTTGTTGATTGGGCTGGCGAAGAAGAAGAAGAAGATAAAATGTTTGGGCGTTTGCGAAAGGAGGAAGTAGTGCAGAGCAAAATGTCGAGATACATGATATTTTGGTAATTTGTCGGTAAGAATTATTTTAGTCACACGAACCAAACCGCTGTTTGAGATACCCTGTTAATCCTCAAAGGATTTCTAAAGGTGATTCCATCGGGCACTCATCAAATTGGATTGGTAACCCCTAAAAAAAAAAGAAATTTTACAAATTTGCCATCAAAGCTCAGGCCCAGCAACCAATTTAACCGGTATCGCCAAAACAAACCCTTCGGACCGTTTCTGTTTACACTCAAACGACGTGACCATATCGTTTGAGTGCACGTCGTTTGAGTGTACTTGGTCACATCATTTGAGTGTTAGTTTGAGTAACACTCAAACTACATGGCCAAGTCGTTTGAGTGTATACCAAAACGACGTGGTCAAACGATATGGCCAAGTCGTTTGAGTGTATACCAAAACGACGTGGTCATATCATTTGAGTATACACTCAAGCGACATAACACACTCAAACGATATGGTCACATAGTTTGAGTGTACACTCAAACGACGTGGCCACGTAGTTTATGTGTGGATTTTAGATTTGGCTAATCATTTGGTATCACATGCAAGTGGGTCGTTTATGACTTATATGGGGCGATATGGTGAAGTGGTTTGGACATAAACACCAATTACACTTTTCTTATAATTCAAATAATTAATCGATCATAAGTATAAAATAATTTATTTAAACAATTATGTGCAAAATTGAATTAGTAATGATCAACTATCAACACATTTCAATTGAATTAGAAAAATTGAAATCCAATTTAAAAAATTGGGTTAGAAACAACACAATTACACTAACACCACATGCACACTGCATTCTTTATCTGCTATGACATAGTCACCTATCTTTATAACCAAGTTAAAACATGTAATCAAACATGCTAAAATCAAAAATAATAATTTGTTTTATATCTAAACTTGTTATTATTATTATTTTTTCAATTATGAATCATAAATTAGTTTGGGGTTTTGAGTTCAGGGTTCAGGGTTTAGGGTTTAGAAATTTCGTACCAACATATTTCACTTAATTATTTGAAATAATAATTTGTTTTATATCTAAACTTGTTATTTTTTATTTTATTTTTAAAATTGTGAATAATAAACTAAGTTGGGGGTTTGGGGTTTTGGATTTAGGGTTTAGGGTTTACAAATTTCGTACCAACATATTTTACTTAATTATTCAAAATAATAATTTGTTTTATTTCTAAACTTATTATTTATTATTTTCTTTTTCAAATTTTGAATCATAAACTAGTTTGTGAGTTTAGGGTTTAGGGTTTAGGGTTTAAGGTATACAAATTTCGTACCGACATAATTTTTTTTTTAATTTTAAACATATTTAACTCAATTATCCAAATCTAAAATAATAATTTGTTTTATATCTAAACTTGTTATTTTCCATTTTTTTTTTATTAAATTGTGAATAATAAACTAGTTTGGGTGGGGGGGGGGGGGGGGTTTAGAGTTTAGGGTTTACAAACATATTTCACTTAATTATTCGAAATATATCAAAATTTCAAATATATATAGAATACTCATTACTCCTCGCTCATTTTTTCATCAAAATTTTTACTCCTTACATAGAATACTCAAGTTTCTCTACATACTCAAGTTTCTCTACATACTCAAGTTTCTCTACATACTCAAGTTTCTCTACATATTAGAATATACAAGTTTCTCTAAATGGAACATGAAGATGAAGAAAAAGCATTTGAGGTAATGTTTGAGGTGCAATAACAAATTAGAGAAGGAGAAAATAGAAGATATGTTGAAAGTGAAGAAGTGGAACAAAATGTTGAAGGTCAAGGTGAAGAATTTGAAGATGCGACTAGTCGAGCAAATGAGATGTCGAGAAATCGTCGACGACAAAGTGCAAACCTAAATAATGAGGTAACAACACTTGATTAAAATGAATACAAAATACTTGATTGATTAAATGAATGAATGGATGCAAAACACTTGAATGAATGCAAAACCCGAGCCCAAACGACATGGCTGGGTCGTTTGGGAACACTGTAGAACGACATGGCTGGGTCGTTTGGGAACACTGTAGAACGACATGACTAGGTCGTTTGGGTACACTACAGAACTACATGGCCATGTCGTTTGGGGACACTACAGAACTATATGGCCGGGTCGTTTGGACCCTTTATAAAACTACATGGCTGAGTCGTTTGGACTAAATTTAGTTAAAAATTCATTTTTTTTGTGACTTTGAAACTAAATGCAAATTGTTTGAGACTATTGTTTTATTAATTCTTCTATATGTAGAATTCTTTGCCGCTATCCGGGAACCGATCCTCTGCAAACTCGAATGATGTGGATTGTAAACCGATTTTAAGTGATACAACAGAAATTTTTACTACGGAAGAGGTATGATTGAGTAGGCATTGATTTCATTTTTTTTTAAAATTTTCTAAATGTAATTTTATTAGTGTATTAATAATAATAGTTGTTTTTTATGTGTTTAGGTCTTTCATACACGTAGCGAGGCAATCGGTTGGGCAACCGCTAGAGGAAGACAAGTTAATGTTGTTGTGGTCATTGAAAAGTCGAAATGTGCCAAGGGAAATTGAGTAGCAAGATTGAATTTGGCTTGCGAGTGCTCGGGTGTGTATCGGTCATACAAGAAGGAAGGCGAAGGGAGGGCTAATAAGAGAAGGTTGGGAACCAAAAAATCGGGATGTCCATTTAAGTTAAAAGGTGTTTTCCAACCATGTATTGTCGAATACCTTTGAAGGACATGCATTTGGTACTCGTCTGACCGTTCCAGAGTTTGAGTACTTGTTAGAGATGAGTAAGTGTGGAATAAAGCCTAAACAAATTTTGGATTCCATCAAGAATAGGTATCATGATAACATATCTAGTATATCCCAAGTCTACACTGCAAGGTAGAAAGTGAGAAAATTGGATATGAACGGTTTCACACAATTGCAGAGATTGTGTGAGTTGTTAGCAAAAGAACATTATTTTGAAGAGTTGAGACAGGATGAGAATAGTGAGGAGATAACGGGGTTGTTATGGGCCCATCCAGAAGGTGTTAAGTTGGCTCGGACTTTTCTAACAGTTTTCATGTTAGACGCTACCTACAAAACTAACAGGTATTGGTGGCCTTTCGTACAATTTGTTGGGGTGAGTTCAACGTGAAAGTCTTTCACCGTGTGTCAGGTGCTGCTTCAGTCTGAAACAATAGTCAACTATAAGTGGGCCATGCATCATTTTAGTGGCTTGCTTGGTGACATAAGCCCATCCGTGATCGTGTCTGACAGGGACTTGGCCCTGATGAGTGCCGCTGACAAAGTTTTCCCTAACGCACATAAGCATCTATGTAGATAGCATATCGCTACGTGCGTCCTTTCAAAATGTTATGATATTTTTCCAACTACATAACTTGTAGAGAAGGCCCAGTTCTCGTGGAACACTGTAGTCAAATCGAAGACAAAGGTTATTTTTCAATGTAGATGGGATGCTTTGGAAAAATATTATAGGGTTTAGTACTCCAATTTTGTTAGTTATTTGCGAGAGACTTGGTTTCCTCACAGGGATCGATTCGTATGTTGTTGGACTGACCAACACATTCACTTTGGGAGTACAACAACCAATATAGTTGAAGGGTCTTATGCTCAGGTGAATCGTGTACTAGGAAATGCAAACTATCACGATTTTTTGAGTATGTTTAGTTTAATCCACCCAATTATAGAGATCTAGATGTCCGAGATTAGAGCTACCTTCGAGAGAAGTATGATTGTAACTCAGCACCACCACCAGATTCCTTTGTTTCGTGAACTTAGAGGCCTTGTCTCACGCAAGTGTTTGGATTTGCTATTTAAAGAAATAGATACTTGCGTAAAGCATGTTAAAGATGGAGAGATCAAGTGTTGGTGTTATTTGTGCATGAGCCATGGACTGCCATATGCTCATAAATTAATTGAGTTTGAAGAGCAAGAGCGGTCCATCCCTTTGACTGCTATCGACCCCTTTTGGAAAACATTGTCTGCTTCTCCCAATGTGTCAGTGGGTGTTGGTCCCGATGTTACACCTTCGATGGACTTGTTCATGAATAGGTTTGCAATGGTTTCTGAAAAAGAGCAAAGGGTTATGATTAGGAAGCTTATGGAGATTGCCGTACCAGAAAGTACATGGCTAGTACCGCCTCGTGAGGAAGCAAAAACCAAAGGTCGGCCGAAAGGTAGCTATAGCAGAAAGCTTCCAACTGAGGATGAGAACTCTTCAAAGCGAGATCCATCTCATTTTGAACATTCTCAACGTGATCATGAGGAGTGGGTCTCGTCACAACCAAATACTACGCCAACCCAAAACACCCACACCACACCAAGAAAGAAGCCTTCTCCAAAAATACCAACCCAAAACACCCACACCACACCAACAAATAAGTTTTCTCCAAAAACACCAAAAGCAACCACACCAAGAAATAAACCTTCTCCAAAAACACCAAAAACAACCACACCATGAAATAAGCCTTCTCCAAAAACAGCCACACCACGAAATGTGAGAGATGGGTTAGACTTTGGAAAGACGAGGGGTCCTAAGGATTACGGGTTGGATATTCCTGAAGAAATGCATAAATACATTGTTAGAGTCCATGACCCTGTTGGCGATGGCAACTGCGGTTATAGAGCTTTCTGCATTGTATTAGAAAGAAGTCAAGAAGATTGGCCGCAGATGAGAAAGGACTTGTACCAAGAGCTTATTGATAACCTCTTCATTTATTGTACTTTGTACAGTCAAAGTAAGGTTATTTATGCAATAAAGGAAATCCTACATGAAGAAGGTTACGCACCCTTAAATAAGTGGATGAGCATGCCCTTTGCTGGATACCTATTTGCTTCAAGATTTAATGTTGCTCTTGTATTTAGGAGCTCATCAGTGCTTTCTTATCATACCGCTGAGAACCCAAGCAAATCCTGAAAGAGTGACCCAAGTGTTGGGTAGCGCACATGTTGGTGGAAATCATTTTGTCAATGTTGAACTTGTTGAAGATTGTTTGGTTCCTCCAGTAATACGCTAATGGCTTAGAGCTCGATATGATATTGCTGAAAGTTGGAATTTGGCCTTGACAGCAAGGCAATTGCAATTTATGGCATTGAACATTCCCAATTTAATATAGGAAAACGAGCCCGTTGAAGACCCAATAATACATATTATCGACTAAGTTGTTTGTATGTTGTCGATATGATATTTTGATGTAATTTGGAACAAGTGTAATTTGATTTGATTTTTATGTTATTTGTTATGTTAGGGCTTTTATTTGATTTGATTTGGAAATCAAGTGATCGACTAAGTTGATTCGGATTACAATCGAGTGATTTGAAAATCGAGCGATCGACTAAGTGATATTTTGATGTAATTTGGAATAAGTGTAATTTGATTTGATTTTTATGTTATTTAGAAATAATGTTAGGGCTTTTATTTGATTTGATTTGGAAATCGAGGGATCGACTAAGTTGATTCGGACGGCAATCGAGTGATTTGGAAATCAAGTGATCGACTAGTTGATTCGGACGACAGTCGAGTGATTTGAAATTAATGACCGAAACTATATGGTCAAGTCGTTTGGCTTTTATACCAAACAACCCAGCCACATCGTTTGGGCTTAAAGGAAAACGACATGGTCAAGTCGTTTGGCCTTTATACCAAACGATGTGGCTGGGTCGTTTGGGCTTAAAGGCAAACGATCTGCCGAAGTTGTTTGGCCTTTATACCAAACGACATGGCTGGGTCATTTGGGCTTAAAGGAAAACGATTTGCCGAAGTCGTTTGGTATAAAATGAAAACGATCTGACGAGGTCGTTTGGCCTTTATACCAAACAACATGGCTGGGTCATTTGGACAAATTTTTTTTGAAAGTTCATTTTGTTTTTACAACACTTTCATATTCATCAAATTCCACTCAATTCCATTCAAACATCAAACATCCATTCATCAAATTCCATTCAAACATCAAACATCATTCATCAATTCAAACATCCAACATTCATTCAAACATCATATCCATCCATTCGAAGTTAACAAAGTTATAAACCCTAAACTGAAACAAATTACATCCATCAAACTAAAACTGAAACAAAGTTAACAAAGTTTCAAATAATCCATCCATCAAACAAATTACAAAGTTACAAACCCTAAACTGAAACAAATCATGAACTATAACGCCCACTAATGTACTTGCACCTAGTCAAGTTGTACGCTCGTTCGAAGGAGGACCTTGCTTCCTCTGGCATATCATTCCCAGCCAATTGTAGACCTCTCTTTAGCAAACGACTGGTTTCATCGATGACGTCGTTCTGTCGAAAAAAGGAAAATCAAGATAAGTTACCAATCGAATGCAAAAAATCACAGTTATAGAAACTCAATTAAAAATCACAATACTTACAATCGGTGAACAGTTAGGCAATATCTCCAGGGAGGGATGAATAGGAAGACGCTCAGGGTTCACCAAAACAGCATGAGAATTCCTCGCATACCAAGTCATGTAGTTTTGATGACACTCCCATGGATAAGACGAGATAGGTCCTCGATTGCAGGGTTGGATCACGTGATTCTGCCATGACTCCCAGTAAAGTGGCCCAATATTGATCCAGTTCACCTCATACCCGTGTCTTGCCACAGTTCTTGTTCTCTAATTTGGTATTGGAGGATCTACAGGTACAAGCTGCACGTAACCCAACTGATGCACCACCATTGCGACAGTGTAAAGCTCGACAATGTTGAAAAAACATAGCAATCCTTCAAAAAATGCAATGTCATCGATCGGGTTTGTATCTTTGACATTTTTGTAGGGATGCCAAACAACCTGAAACAAAATCAAATGTGTCATTAATAACTCCAATGATCAATTACTAAAAAAAAAATATAAACAAACTTAAATACTTAAACTTAAACTTAAATACTTACATACATTGAACTTAATACTTACATTGAAATAATTCAAATCATCAATTATCGCTCGATAATACTGCAATGCATGCGTTGTATCGTAATAGTGTGGAGCGACTGGGGTGTGTCTATGAGCACGCGGCTGAGACGAGGTATAGTTGAAGTTTGGGACTGCTATGAATACCGGAAAATACTCATAGATCCACTCCTAGATATACATAAATAGTTAACATATTGATAGAGTAATAAAATTAATATTAAAAAAAATAAACTAAAAAATACTCAAATTTTACCTATAGAAGAGTCATATAGCCTGTAATCCCTTTCACTTCCGCACATGTGGTAGCCCCAAGACCTCTATACAAAAACGCCAAAATTGCTGCACCCCATGCATACTCTCCTATCTCACTGAATTTCAACAACGGCCTCAAATAACTCTTTTGAACAACAATGAAATTTAACAACAACAAATTGAATAGCAACGAAATGCAACAAATAAACACCAAGCTCAACGAAATTCAACAAATAAACAGATACAAAAATCAAAAGGGACAAAGCAAGCAAAAGTTCTTACCTTTAAATTGGAAATGAATGCAAGATATTGAATTATATTTTTTGTTTCAATGGCGAAATTTCAAGCTTTCACCGCTCTCCCAACTTTCAATTTTGCTAAAGCTTGAATGTGGTGATTGGTTTGTCCAAACAGGAATTGAAACGGTGAGAAACTTGAATTGTTGGGAGTTTCAATTTAGAGGTGAGAAACTCGAACGGTGAGAAACTCGAATCTAGTTTTCAATGGCAACTTTCAATTAGGGGTTTTTTAACGGTGAGAAACTCGAATTGTTGGAGATTTGCGGTAATTCAATCGGGCACTTGAAGGTTTGCACTAGAATTGAAATTCGAATTTGGGGTTTTTTCGTTAGGGTTTCGAAGGGTTTGCACGAGGGAGATGACCGGTTAGGGTAGGTTTTCCTGGTTTCGCAATTTGGTGGGGGGGGTGTATTGGGCTTTTGTTTGGGCTTTGTTGTTTGGGCTTGGGCTGGAAGCTGCCCGATCTAATTTTAGTGGCGCCCAATACAAGACCCATTCTAAACTTGGGAAAAAGACAATTCCAAAATAATGAACCAAAAAATCCACTCTCATTTCAAAAACATTCTCAATGACAATAGTTGACTTCTGTCCGAAAAAGACAATAGTATCCTGGTATGCGCAAGTGTCTTACTTTAGGTATGCACAGACGTCAGTGCATACCAAGCATTACAAAGAAAATGGTATGCACAAGTGTTAGTCACCTCTTGGTATGCAAAATATGCACATACGTCAGTGCATACCAAACATAGAAAAAGGTAAAATTAGGAGGAGTAAAAAAAAAATGTCAAGTCTGTCCTTATTAATAATTAAAACGTGAAATCTGGGTTTTCTAGTAGTTATAAGCCAAAAAAATGTTCTTATCAATGGTTTCAAAACCCAACTGTCCTAGACTATGATTAAAATTGGAAATTGGGACTTTTGGCTTATTTCTTGTTCTAGATTATGGGAATCAGTTTCTTATTTCTAATCCAAAACTGAGAAAAATAAAATAAAATGAAATGAAATAAACTAAAAGTTTGAGTATGTTAGAGGATTATATACGACAACCAAACACAAAAATTTAAGTAGGTATTGAATTCCGATGATTTATAAATGTTTGTCAAACACACATTTTGTAAGTTGGAATCGAATTCTATTATAGTGGATTCCATTCCAATGGTTTTCAACTCCATTCTATTCTTGATTAGTTTCCAGTTTCAGTTGCCAGATGTTATCAAGTACAAGGTCCTTAGGTAATCTTTGGTGATTGGTACAACAATGTATAACAGTCCTTGGGCAATCTTTGGTACAACAACTGTTATCGGCAATTGGTACAATAGCACAAGGTCCTTGGGCAATCTTTGGTACAACAACTGTTATCGGCAATTGGTACAACAACTAGTACAAGGTCTTTGGGTAATTTTTGGTGATTTTAATCAAGTGCTTTGCCAGGAAGATAAGGTGGGGGGAATGCCTGTTACACCAACAAAAGTGGTTCCTCTCATAAACATGTTAGATAGTTGCAATCTAATGCACTATGGACCCTGCCGAAAATGCTTCAGTTGGACGAATAAGAGAGATATCCTAGCTCGAGTTGCTCAAATAATTGATCATTTATTTTGTAATGTCGAATAACGATATTTATTTCCAAACTCCCAGCTTAGCTATGTATTTTCTCAAAAATCAGTTAATAAAGTCTTGATTTTCACTAGTAATATTAATCCACCTGCTCACAAATTTCACCAATTCAGATTTGAACAACAATGCCCCTTTGCAAAAAAGCTAGAATCAAAACTTTAAAGGCTCTAGTTCTTTTCAACTTTCACAGAGACTAACACTTTGCAAAAGGAATTTCATTAGGTGGAAAACTACTGTCTTTGGAAATTCAGAAAAGAAAATCACAGAAATTGAAGAGATACTTGCTGATATCCACCAACTCCCACCTTCTGCCAGAACTAGAGCAATTGATCAAAAAGAAAAAGCCTTATCAAAGCTCTTTGCAAACCTAGTACTACGTGAAGAAAGTCATTAGGCACAAAGAGCAAATACTACCTGGCACCAAGAAGGCGATGACAATACCAAATTTTTTCACATGTTTGTCATCATCAACAGACAAGCCAAAGGTATCACTATAATCAAAGACGCGTGATGAGTAATAATGTCTTAGAATGCTTGAACAGTGATTTAGAGATGCGTGAACAGTAGATATATGATGGAAAAATAGTAAATATAATACTCTCAATATCGTAGAAATAATGAGGAGTAGTCGTGTTCGTACCACTCCAGTCGTACACTACTTGAATGCAAGTTTAGATTAGAAATATGTTTTACTAGTGAGAGTCAAAACAGTAGATTTGAGGGTGAAAACAATGAATTAAAATGGCAAGAGAAGAAATTAGAAGGGGTTTAATCAACCATGCGATTCGATTAACTATTAGTTAGTATCGAATCGCTTGTTTTAATCTCTAGTGAACACCAAGTCCTCTCAGATCAAGGTTTCACTAGCATGAGAGTTTAGCTCCACCACAAATCTCTTTGGTGGTGGCTCTAAACTCTAGTTCTCCATTATGAACTCTATCTCTAGACACTCATAACGAAGAACTTGACGTTCTTGATGCAAAACAATAATACTAATAGCTACTCATCCTCACATGGCTTCATAAACCTCTTTTAATGGAGGTTTAGCCTTATGTCATAAGAATCATTACACTAAATCAATAATAAGGAGACATAATTAAAAATACAATTGAATTGAAATTAACTAAAGCTTTTTATTGATGGGAATTATTGGTGGCTACAAACTAAATTATTCTAAACCTAAAGAAAGTAAAACTAATTAAAACTAAACTAAACTAATTATTAACTAAGGAGGGGAAGGAGAGAAAGTGTTTAGCCTTAACCCTCTTTATATAGGAGAGGGTTAGGGTTACATTTTTGTGCATGAGTAAAAAAGGGGGACTTTGGGCCTCTAATGTGAGCCTAAAGTCCATTAGGTTAAGTCTAAAGAGGCCACAGCTGCTGGAAATTACTCCCATGCCATTTTCATCCACTTTTACAGCTTTGATTGGGGCAAGGCTAGGTCTATTGGAAATTTGGTTATGAGCCGATTATTTTGACATAAAGTAGGCCCAATGCCTAGGCCTAAGTCCAAAGATACGGTCTGTTGAAGTTCTGTTGACTTTTCTGTTCTTTTTCTACCCGAATTGGCTTTGACTTCCCAGCTTTGACTGTGCTTGAAAAAGGATTTTCTTCATGAATCTTGGGCTTTAAACGTAGAACTTCCTTAGCAATCATCTTGACTCGTTTTCCACGCAAAAATAGTGCTTTTAGTCACCTAATCAACTTTAAGTCCTAAAATGCACAAAAACACGTAAACAGTAATAACTCTCATTTATTACAAACATAATTGGCCTAAGTATTAGACTACTATTAAGGGGTTTAAACTACACTTTTGGGTGCTTATCAATGCGTTGTGGAACATTTCCAAAGAAATTTTGAAAGCTCTGATGATGATTCGACAAGCCCAATCTTCAACTCCTGTACACCAAGAGTTACTGCACTGGACAACATTAGCATGAACAAAATACCCAAGGAGGAAGAAATCAGAGTAGCAGCTTTCCAGATTGGACCAAACAAATCCGCAGGGCCTGATGGATTTACAGGAAAGTTCTTTCATACCTACTGGGATACTGTTGGCGGAGACATCACAAACTTCATTCAACAATTCTACATTAATGCCCATTTCACAAAACCTCTTAACCACACAAACATCGTCCTAATCCCAAAAACAAAAAAACCTGATCATCCTTCTCATTTTTGCCCAATCAAACTTTGTAATGTGGCCTATAAAATATTGTCCAAAGTTATAGTGAATCGTTTATGACCACTACTGAATAAGACTATCAAACCATTCCAAAGCACTTTCATTCCATCTCAATGCATCCATGACAACATTCTTATTGCCAACGAACTATTTCACCACATCAATACTAGAAACAAAAAAGCCAAACAAAAATGGGGAGCAAAAATCGACTTATCTAAAACATATGATCGTATTAGCTGGAATTTTATGAGGAAAGCACTTTCTTCTTTTGGTTTCAATGAGCACTGGTGCAACATGGTGATGTTTTGTGTGCAGTCTGTCTCCTACTATGTTATAGTCAATGGTAAACCATGCGGCTACTTCAACCCAAAAAGAGGTATACGTCAAGGTGATCCGCTTTCACCGTACCTCTTCATTCTAGGAATGGAGGTCCTATCCACTCATCTCATATATACCCAATGATAACTAAGATTTAATAGATGTAAAAACAATGTTTCTACAGTACTAAACTTAAGCTAATCAATCAATAATAATACTCTCAAATATCATAGGGTAAGGGGAGTAATCGTGTTCGATCAACTCTTGTTTGCACATACTTAAATGCAAATCTAGACTAAATAAACTAATTCACTAATGAGAGTAATATAGTATGATATGAAAACAGTGAATTAAAGACATAAAACAGTGATTTAAATTAATGAGAGAGGTAATAGAGATGGGTAATCTACCACGCAATTCGATTGACTATTAGTTTAGCTGTCGAATTGCTTGTTTGATCCCTAGTGAATACAAAATTATCTTTAATCAAGGTTTCACTAGCATGAGAGATTAGCACCCCTACAAATCTCTTTGATGTGGTTTCTAATCTCTAGTTCACTGATAAGACTAATTTTTTAGACGTAAAAATAGTAGATGAAGAGATGGAAAATAGTAGATAATATGGGGGAAAAATAGTAAATTGATACTCTCTAACTCATGATAATTAGAGGAGTAGTCGTGTTCGCCACACTAGTTGTACGTTAGCTATTTGATTGCATGTTTAGATTGTTAAACTGATTTACTATGAGAGAGTAATAATATCAAAACAGTATAATAATATGCTAAACAATGATTTATAAGATGATAAAAGAGATTAGAGAAGGGTAATCCACCACACGATTCGATTGGCTATTAGGTTAGTCATCGAATCAAATTCCTTGATCCATAGTGAATACCAAGTCATCTCGGATCAAGGCTTCACTACCATGAGAGTTTAGCTCTACCACAAATCTCTTTGATGGTGGCTCTTAACTCTAGTTCTCCGTTATGAGCTCTATCTCTAGACAATCATAACGAAGAACTTGAAGTTCTTATACAAAACAATAACTAAACTACTAACAAATCATCCTCACGTGGCTTCATTAACCCCCTTTAATGGAGGTTTTAACTTTGTGTCATTGGATTAATTAAACTAAAACAATAATAGGAAGACATTAATAAGAAAGTACTTGAATTAAATTGAGGTTTGGAGGCTACAATTATAAAACCCTAATTATTTAACTAAACCTAAACTAAACTAAAGAAAAGAGAGAGAGAGAGAGAGAGAGAGAGAGAGAGAGAGAGAGAGAGAGAGAGATCTAATTAAAACTAAACTATACTAATAAGAGAATAATCAAATTTTGTTTAGCCTTAAACCTCTTTATATAGGAGAGAGTTAGGGTTATATTTTCGTGCATGGGCAAAAAAGGTGGACTTTGGGCCTTTAATGTGAGCCCAAAGTCAATTAGGTTAAGTCTAAAGAGGCCACAGCTGTTGGAAATTATTTCAGTACCATTTTCATCTATGTTTACAACTCTGATTGGTGAAAAACTGAATCCATTGGAAAGCTTATTCCAAGCCGGTCGTTTTGACATGTAGTAGGCCCAATTCCAAGGTCCGAGTCCAAAAATACACCCATTTGAAGTTCTGTTGACTTTTCTGTTCTTTTTCTACCCAAATTGACTTTGACTTTCCAGCTTTGACTGGGCTTGAAAAAACTTTTTCTTCTTTATTCTTGGGCTTTAAATATAGAACTCTTCTAGCAATCATTTTGACTCATTTTCTATGCAAAATAGCGTCGTCTTTAAGCACATAAACTGCTTCAAGACCTAAAATACACAAAAACACGTAAACAATACTAATTCTTATTTATTATAAACATAATTGGCCTAAATGTAATATTATTAAGGGGTTTAAACTACACTTTTTGGTGCTTATCATTTACCGTTATGAGTTCTATCTCTAGAAACTCACAACGAAGAGCTTGAAATGCTAATTGCAAAACAATAACTATTCTAATTAGATATCATCCTCACGTGGCTTCATTAACCCCCTATAATATAGGTTTTAGCCTTGTGTCATCGGATTAATTAAACTAAAACAATAATAATAAGACATAATGTAAGAAGAGAATTGAAACTAACTAAGCTTTTTATTGAAGGTTTAATGGTGGGGTACACTACTAAACTACTTAACTAAAACTATACTAAATTATTCTAAAGTAGGTTACGATATATTTTTGAGAGGCTAGCCCTAATCCTCTTTATATAGGAGTGGATTAGGTTACATTTTCGTGCAGAGACCTGGAAGGAGGATTTTGGGCCTCGAATATGAGCCCAAAGTCGATTAGGTCAAGTTTAAAAGGGCCAATTCTGCTAGAAAATAGTTTAGTGCCCTTTTTGTCCACTTTTACAGCTCTGATTGGGGAAAGGCTGGATCCATTGGAAAGATTATTCTAAGCCGGTCGTTTTGACATGAAGTAGGCTTAATTCTGAGGTTCGCGTCCAAATATACTTCCTTTTGAAGTTCTGATGGCTTTTTGTCCTTTTTTCTACCCGAATTTACTTTGACGTCCCATCTTTGACTGGGCTTGAAAATGTTTTTTCTTCTTGATTCTTGGATTTTAAACATAGAACTCTTATAGCAATCATCTTGACTCGTTTTCCATGCAAAATGACGTCTTTAAGCACATAAACAACTTTAAGACCTGAAATACACAAAAACACGTAAACAATACTAACTCTTATTTATTATAAACATAATTGGCCTAATTGTAATACTATTAAGGGTTTAAAACTATAGCTTTGGGTGCTTATCACACCACCCCCAAACATCATTTTGTTTGTCCTCAAGCAAAGATGAGAAATAAAAACAGATAAATGGCAAAAAATGTGGTATTAACTAATCTCATTTCGCGGAGTGCGATTGCATTGACCATATGCAATAAGGCCTTAAACCACTAGACATTCCCTAGTGGACGAGTTATAGTCTCATTAGAGTTTTCTAGAGAAGATACTCACAAACTTCATTTATACTACAACGACTAAATAATAAAAGTAATTGTCCCCTAATTTATCTCAGATATCTATACATCTCACTAGCAGTTAAACAAGGATCATCAATCTAACTCCTAAATTAATACATGCATAATAATCAAACCATCTTAAGAAAAACAACTATATAATGAACTATATTATGAAATGCAATGGCAGGTCTTTTTCTAAAACTTTTGAAATAGCGTCCTTAAGTAGGTTCTCACAAGGAATGTGTCAAGACACACAACACTATGATTTTTCCACTCAAGTTTGCTAACTCCAGTGTGCAGTGGGCACACGTTTTCTCACAATCTCAATAACAATCCAAGGAAGCCGAGGTCGATCAAACACATCTACCACTTATTATCACACCAACCTATTTCTAATTGAGCTAGAGGTCTTTATTAGGTGATACGGGGCATAGGTGTTGGTTAAAGAAGGAAGGGATAATAGGTGATATGGGGAGTATATGTTGGTTAAATGGATATTAAAAAAGACAAGTCTGAGATAATAGGATCTTCAAAATATGTAACTAGAGAAAACTTTGTTCTTACTTTGCTTCTACACTTTGTTTCCATCCTTAGCCCTTTTGTTTTGGCTTTTGACTCCTTTGATTCTGTTTTTGGAGTTCTAACTTTTTATTTTATTTCTATGTTTTTTTTATTTTCTTTGGATGGAAACTTTATTTTCTTTTTCTTATTTTTCTTTTGAAGCAACTAACTAATTTTGGTTTCCCACAGGTCTTTCTCTTCTCTTTTCTTCACTCATCCTATTTTTCAGACTTATCCAGATAGATAGGCTGATTTTAATTTTAATTTTGTTTTATTGGGTAAATGATTTGTGGTTTGTGAAAAGGCTAATGAAAGGCTCAGTGGGGTGACTAGCGGAAAATATACTTAGGTCTAGGGGTGTGCACGGGTCAGTTCGGGTCAGGTTTGGTCTTAAACCGACCACCGAACCTACCCTATTGGTTTATACAATATTGTAACCGAACCGAACTGACCCTATAGACTCAACCAACCCGACCAGATTCTGTCCTAACCGATACCCGACCAAAACAGACTGTTATTCGATTTAACCGATTATAACTGACCCAACCCCAAATTCTTATAACCTCTCTGTGACCAAATTCCGATTATAACAGAAGTTACTGAACTAAAAAAAGGGATATATTTCCTAGGCTCGCGACAACCTCTCTGTGACAGTCCAATCCAAGGAACCCGACCAAAAAGTGGTCATGCCCAAACCTCTCTGTGACAGTCCAGTCCTAGAATAGATATAATCATCTGAATCTCAAATATTAACCATTTCACAGCACAACATTCTTTTCCAATAATAACATCACACAATACATGATAATATGGTAATAGCCTAAGAGGATTCTAACGGCAAAAATAGATACAGTAAACAAGCCACAGAGATTGAGAGCAAAACAGATAGTATACCAACACCATAATGCTGAAGAAGTTTAAATAGCTACAACAACTTAAGCCCAACTTCAAATTGGCTTGCAACTCTCTGTAACTCTCTAAACAACATAAGGATCGCTGCTTCAGACATCAAGATTAATGCCTCGACGGACACGAATTTTGAGAAGACCCAAAAGATGCTCCATCATAGATAAACCAAAATCTGCAAAGAAATTAATTTTTTCAGAGAGACAGTTAGGTAAAAAAATTAGAACCCCACCTTAGTAAAAACCTGAAAACATATCCAAGCCAACACATTTAGGTAGAAACAAAAAGAGGGAAAAAAATTGTCACACCCCAAATTTCCAGACAATATTTAAAACAATGATATTTAATCATCTGGAAACCCGGGGTGAAACAAAACCCAATACCCTGTTATCAAACACAATATAAAAAAAAACTGAAATCAAAAGAAAATTAAAAGGAACAACTCTTCATCACATTATTAAACTACAAAGAAACTAACCAACTCTATTACATCTGTTTCAAAACAAAACCGTACACTTCAAAAAAAAAACTTAAACCAGAAGACTCCAAGAGCAACTCCAAATCACGTGTCCTCATCCACTGCACTCCACCATCTATGTTTCCAAGAACATACCCACGTTGCAAAACAAAGCAAACATGGGTCAGCAAATTGAATTTGTTGGTATGAGTAAGACTAAATATAAAATAGCAATACGTTCATATCTTTCGAATAAAGAAATATACTATTCAATCATTTCAACTTGGAAGACAAGTTAGTTCCGTATTCTCAAAACGGCATGCAGTTTCTTCACAAGTAAAATTTAGACCCCCCAAATATACATTTCCAAGAAATCTCAGATAACAGTATTCATCATGCTCACTTTCCAAAATAACTCATAATATAATTTCTACTTACATTCAACTTATTACATACACATATGATAACTTATTTAAATATGAGTTTGATACACTTTACCTTTAAGCCAACACATTGTCTTAGGGTAGGACAACGTCTCTGCATAAAATGTTAATAAGTCTTACCCTCATGCAAAACAAAGTTAGATTTCCCAAACGTAATCATTTATAATATACATCTATTTCACTCTCACTACAACCATCATGGGTATATATAATCTGGCATAATATATCGCCAATATTAACATTCATGTCACACCACCATATCCATTATATCATAATATATCACCAATATTAATTAATATTCATATCACACCACCATATCCACCATATCATAATATATCACCAATATTAACTAACATTCATATCACACGGCTATATCCATCATATCATGCTAACCATATTCACATTCCTTCGTAAGAAATTATATGCATCATATCATAATATATCACCAATCATATCCAACAACTCGCTCATACTTAAAGCCAATATTTTTCTTAAAAACCACTCGTCTACTGATGAGAACGAGGAATTATATCACAACTAGGGAGTACATTCATCCCTCGTGAGTATCAACTCACATAAACCACGTATACATTTCCTTGTAAGAAATCAAGTACATCATAATACATAAATATTCATATGCAATAACTCAATCACATGTAAAATCAATGTTTTACTTTAATATCACTCGTCTACTTATGAGAACGAGGAAAAAGTCACAACCAAGGAGTACATTCATCCCTCGTGAGTATTAACTCACACAAACCACATAGACATTTCTCATAAGAAATCATATGCAATAACTCCATCACACGTAAAATCAATATTTCACTTTGCTTATTAATTATCTCGTTGACTCATTTATTAAAAGACACAGCCCAACCTTTAGTTCCTACTCCACGATTTGCACTACACACATTTGCCAAATCACACATATCCGTGTGCCTCACTCACACCGAGTACCACTACAAGACATATGTCCCAAGCGGGGTTATCGCCTCCAGAAAACATATTTTCATTTTGTAAACTCATAACTTGTGAGTCACAGCCATCTTTGGGCTTTCCATAGACATACACAAAGCTTCTTTTGGGCATAACAAAATATCAGGTATGGCACATTCAATGAATACCTTGGGTCATTCCCGCCACATTTAAGGAATACCCATTATAACACTAACAGGTCATTTATGGCACATTCAATGAATACCTTGGGTCATTCCCGCCACATTCAAAGAATACCCATACATACATTCCCGTACACTTAAGGAATACAGTCTACCCACAAGGTGAATGCCTTAGTTCCTCTTTAAGGCGGCTTTTCACATGACATCATTAGTCATAAACATTTCTTTTCATCAAAGAGGGGTGGAAAGATCTAAAGATGTAGGCGACACATTAAATTTTTACCGTACACTTTTACACCGGATTTTAACACTCAAGAGTTCTCATTTATTATAATATTTTCATTACAAAACAAATATCGTTTCAAACAATAATTCATTACTAAAGATTCTAAACACAATAGCTAATCAACTCACCTCATTATCAATTATATAAATCATAGACATCAAAAGGTTTAATAAGGAATAATGCATTAGTTAAATGTCCCGTGAATACATTTTAAACAACCACAATCATGTACACAATTAAGTACTAACATTGTTCACATATAGTTATCACAATAACTAATAACTAATATATAATATATAATACAGTGGCTGCACTTTTGCTCAAAGCTACCTACGTATCCAAATCTTTCAAGATTAGAATCAAGCCTTCGTAGTTCTTATCAGCCACATAGTCAAAGTCAAAGAACAATAAGAATTCATGTTTTAAGGTTGCACACTTTATTTTCCTTTCATTCCTCAATTATATATATATTAAATACAAACTTTAATGTAACATGTCACGTAAGATAACATAAATCTATATTAACATTTAGTGTATATGCAACAATTGTACTTGGAATATAATACAAATGTGAAATTAAGCAATCAAGATTCAAGACACTCGTATGTCTAAGTAAAATAATTTATCTCATTACAATAAGAAAAGTTAACTAGAGCTCCCCTAAAAAGAAAACATGGTAGGTTATCTAGGTAACTTGCCAAAACAATAACGTTTCTTATAGCCATCCAAATGATACACCACTTGATTATTTGAAAACTAGGATAGGTATACTTACTTTTTTATGTAGAACTCAAAGTCCCAATGTCATTATATCTCGGAGTAAAAATAGTTCAAACTTGGTAAAAATCCTAATTTTCAGCAAATTAGATTTCTAATAGACTATCTTCTTAATGACACAACGCTTTCCACAGGTGTCCAAATGCATCGAGGCTTTTTGCGTTGAAATGCTAACACATAGAACTTACTTTCTTATGTTTTACAAAAATACTCAATCTCATTCTAAATGTTCGAAAGCTAGGCTCAAACACAGTGCGCATAAACTGATTTCTGACGCACTATTTTCTGCCAGTTAAACTTCCAAACACCATAATTAATTCCACAGACCCTGGAATACGATGAGGCCAATTGGAATAGAAAGCAGACTTCCAAATCTTACGTTTTCATGTTTTCATAAAATCTAGTTCAAACTCTAACTAAATTAAAATTGGACTTGAACACAGTGCGCAGAAACTGATTTCTGACGCACTGTTTTTTGTCAACCAAACTTTCAGACACCATATCTACCTCCGCAGACCTTGGAATGCGACTAGGCCAATTGAGTTGGAAAAAAGACTCATAAAACTCATTTTTTTCATGTTTTGGCAAGAGTTTGAATCTGACTAACTATGTGGAAACTTGATTCCAAACCAGGCACAGATTTGGCGCAAAAACAAACTCTCACCCAAAGCATCTTAAACAAAACTTAAGCCCACATGTTTATATAACAACTCAAGCCCACCATTCTGATTCAGCCCAAGCCCAACTAAAACCAACTTAAGTCCACATGTTTATAAGACAACTCAAGCCCACAATTCTAATTCAGCCCAAGCCCAACTAAAACCAACTTAAGCCCAGCCCACTTAATAGTCGTCTCATACCTCCTTCTTCTTCCCCAACAGCCCACACCACCACTGAAACAACCACCACAACGTGACTACCAAACACTACCAAAAGGTTCGATTTTGCTTCCCATAAAAAATCCAACCTTTTGGTATAAACAAAACTCACATCCCCCACTTCTCTAAAATCGTCTCAACGATGCCATTAACAACCTTTGGAGCTTCAACAGCTCTTCTACAACTACCAAACACCACCAACCCAACAATCATCATTTCCAATTCAAACAACAACCCAAATCAACCAGACATACACTAACAAGTTTATATCAAACGTATATAAATAATTAAAATTGATTCATAATCATCTTTTTATCACATAGGTTTGTTTACACAGTAAGCAGACTAAGTCGAACACAGTACGCAGACTAAGTCGAACAGTATGTAGAATAAGCATAGAAGAATAATTGAACTGAAAATAATGAGCAGAAATCAGACAGTAAAGTTTTTAAACAGACTTAAAAATATAGGTTCACTGAAAGATAAGAATATCTACTCAGTCGTGATACGTTCCTGTTGCCAGCAAATTCCCAGTAAGAAACCTCCCTTTTCCTCTTTGAGTAAAACTTTTTTTTTTGTCTCTTTGTAAAAACCCTTTCTCTGTTCAAACTCGTATATTTGTTTCCCTTTTTTTGAAAACCCCCCGAAAATAGGGAATGGAGTTTATCCTCTTTACCATATCTCTTTCTAATCTTTATCTTTATTTATTTATTTATTTTATTATTATTATTAATATATTATAAAAATAATAAATAGAAATAGCCGGATGTTATAAAAATGCATAGAGATTTAATAATGTTAGCAATAGGTATAGTGTAATTCAAAGTATACCTAGCTTCTAAGAGGGTATATGTTGAAGACTCTTTCCAATATGACAAAAGTTATTTGTACGTATCACCCACCTGTCATGCAAAGAAATAGCTGTAGTGTATTAGAACCACAAATCAAGTCATGGTAAAGATGACAGTTGATAAACTTATGGTCAGAACTCATTCTTGAAAAACAGACATAGTGCCCAGGTAGTGTGGGACTGACTATTAACACCTACTTTCATCTCCATGGCCAAGGCACTTGACACTGCCTCTTTTTGTGTGTGTGTAGATGTGGTATATGGATGATGTAGATAGATGATGGTCGTTGAACAAAAAAAAGCGTATCAAAACCTAATTATCCCTCAATAAGTAAAGGATGAGTAGGGTATCGTTCCACTTTTAAATGTATGTTTATATGAAGGACAGGACTGGAAAGGGGGTTTGAGGGATTAAAAACTAATATTGTAGAGATTGTAGATACTAAACTAAGTTAAACTAACTAAACTATTGAGAATTTATAAGAGAGGGAATTCAAGAGATTAGAATCCACCAATGCTTTTGATTCAATGACCTTTTGCTTCATGTTGTTCTCCAAGTAGACTACAATCGGGCAATCAAGCAAGTGTTGATGCCTTTTTGGGTGAAACATCGTTAAACAATTAACTCTACTTAAGGTTGTTCCTATGTTCATGTTACTAGTATCTTCTTTCCTTTTATGTGAGCTTGGGCAGCTATTCAATGAATCACCATCTAAGGCAAACACAAGGAATACTTCCCTTACTCTAAAACACTACACAATTAGAAGAAAAGTAGAGAGTAATAGTATAATATTCAATTACAATAAATAAAACTCTATTCTAGCATTATATTCAATTGCAATAAATAAAAGCATGTTACTAGCAAATATTCAATTGCAATAAATAAAACCCTAAACTAGCATGATATTCAATTGTAATAAATAAAAACCTTAATCTATACTTCCATGCCCTGGTGTGGGCAATGGAACTAATAACTAAAAACATAAAGAACTAACCTGATTGAAGAACACCATGAACCAGAAGAATCATTAACCCTTAAGCACTGGCTTCATCTCCTCCCTTGAAGGAGAAGATTAGCCTTCCATAAAGAAGGAAGAACACGAAGAACGAGAAGAAGAAGAGTTGAAGAATATATGACTAGAAAGACTAATTTATTAAGACTCTCTGCCTCAAGTTCTGGAGACAAGAATATAAGTGAATTGGCAAATTACATGAGGCACTTAGGTCCTCTATTTATAGGGGTTACAATGAGTTCTAGAAGCATTCCAAACCGTCATTTGTTTCCTAATACAAATAGGTTTCTTTCAGAGTCCGACTTCGTCTTCAAAACCGAGAAGGAATTGGCTACAATTAATCGATTCATGCGTCCGGGCGCATTATCCATCGTCCCCAGACTTAATCAATGCGTCGGACGCTTCGATCTATCGTCCCCCGGATGCAATCAATGTGTCCGACGCCGATCCATCGTCCCGCACGATAAGCCGATTTTCTCTTCGCTCTATCCTTCTATCCTCTTTTATGGCTTTGGTCCAAGCAACGAATCCTTTGGCCTTGGGCTTCCAAATAGACTTTAAAATAGGTCCAAGTCGCATATTTAATAGCTCCAATTCCTTGGCCTTCTCTATGATTGTCCACGGGCTTCCCATGTGATCATTAATGCTCCGAATTGCTTCGTTTTACCCCATTTTCTCTAATATTCTACAAAACTCTCTTTTTCACCTGTAGAATCTTAAAACACAACTTATAAACACTATTAGTCCACTAAGATGGCTAAACAAGAGGCATAATCGAGGGTTAAATAGCACTTTTTGAGCACTTATCAGCACTCCGCCCCACCCCCTCCATGTGGGCTAAACGTAGACATTCTTCTTCCTATGCTTACACTAATGTAGTCTCCTGTAGGCTAGAAATTGGATTAAATTCAAGTCCATGCTCATTTGGCTTCTACCGACTAGTCATCACATACATATTGAAATACCATACAACAAATCTAAAACAGAATAATGAAAAGAAAAAATGGATCATAAACCAAAACAAAAAATAACTTACTATATAACCAAAAACCAATAGCATCCACAAAGGCCAAAACTATCCACACAAGCCACAACTATCAAAACAAAAGCTATCCACATGATCCACATCTATCTGCCTATCCATACCATCAAACTCTAAGCACAACTACATTTCATAACAAAAAAAAAAAAAACTTATTCAAGTTCACAAATAGACATAGTGAATGAACTTCACAAAAAAATAAACTTAAAAACTTGATTACCAATCAATTCTCCACATCATTAGGCTCAGAAGAAGTCGATCCAAATAATTCTGCAAAACAAAAAGGAACACAAGTATATACATACGTAAGTCGAACTACACAAGTACATATTTTTACATAACAAAATAATGATAGACTAAACAATACAATGCAAATTATTACCTCCATCTAGTTTATCATATTGCTCGATATCATCCATTGACTGTTGAAGATTAATTGGAATTGATGGAGAACGAAGCCAATCTTGTGCACAAATAAGGGCTTCCACTGTGTTAGGAGCTAACGAACTATGGAAAGGGTCAAGTATACGCCCCCCCTGTGCTAAATACTGACTCAGAAGCTACGAAAGATATTAGGACTGCCAAAACATCACATGCAACAAGAGAAAGAATCTGGTACCTAGAAGCGTTGATCTTCCACCAACCCAAAATGTCAAACTTATCCCCACCAACTTCATTAGTTTCAGCCAAAAACCTCTCAACCTCATACTTATTCTGTAAGTTATCTTCCTCTAGCAAGTGTTGCTGAAATTCGGCGGCTAGTATAGTAGGATCTTGCTCATCGTCATCAACATCCATTCAGTTTACTATTTGGCTCACGTTCGCATCAAGAGGTGGCTGATTTGAAGAAGGATAGTGCCCAACATACCACTCATCCAACGCAACCAAAGCATCTTTCACTTTCTTTGTTTCAGCAGTAGCTTTAGTTTCTTCATACAACTGTTTGAAGGAATACGACACATACTTCATCTTGAAGCGGGGATCAAGCACAACACCAACATATAACAAAATGTTAATCTTATCCATATCCCAATACTTATCAAATTTAGCTTGCATACGCAGCGCCATTGATCTCAAACGTGCATCCTCACTTCCATTAAACTGAATCAATTTCTTCTGAACAAGTAGAATTTCACTAAAGAAATTATTCGAGGTAACATAATGAGAACCTGAAAATTGCAATGTTGCCTTATAGAAAACTCTTAGAAATTTCACAAATAATCTAGCACTATTCCAATCAGTTAATGTTGGAGGCCCCTTGATCTTGTCATCATCAAAGTAAAGGGTGTACTGTGGGTCTTCAAGCTCTAATATCTCAAAGGCACTTTGGAACTTCTCAGCAGCTTCTAACATCAGGAATGTCGCATTCCATCTAGTTGCCACATCTAAGCATAAAAGTTTGGTGCACTCTATTTGTTCTTCCTTTACACACTCCTTGAACCTGACCAACCTAGATGGAGATGACCTCACATACCTCACTGCAGTACGTACTCAAAAAATAGCATCATTAACATCTTTCAGGCCATCACAAACAATAAGATTCAGGATGTGAGCACAACATCTCATATGTAAATACTTATTTTCCATAACGGTGTCTTTCTCAATCTTTTTGCTTTTCTTCAAGTAATCAATGACAACAGAATTAGAACTTGCATTATCAACAGTTACAGTAAAAAGACTATGGACACCCCAATTAAGAAGACACTTCTCTACCATCTTTCCAATGGTCTCACCATTGTGGTTTGGAACTAGACAAAAATCCAGAATCCTTTTTTGTAAGTTCTAATCACTATCGATGAAATGAGCAGTCAAAACCATGTAATTTAAGTTTTGAATAGATGTCCAAGTGTTAGTTGTTATACATATTCTATTACCATGCAGAAAACTCTTTAACTTTCTTCTCTCCTCCATGTAAAGTTAGGTGCAATCCTTACCATCTTGAGTCTGATAGGGGAAATTTGTGAACTTGGGCTATATAACCTTCACAAAATGTCAAAACCCTTCACCCTCCACAAAACTAAATGGCAACCCATCAATAATAATCATTCTAGACAGAGCATCTCTACAAGCTTTTAAGCTAAAACTAACAGCAACAAGCTCTTTATCTTTGAAAGACAATGTTTGTTGCGATTTATCAGCCACCACCTTATTGTTAGGATTCTTCTTACATACTTTCATATGACTCAACATATTAGAAGTTCCACTACCTTTCGAAGCACAAACATAACTAACAGAGCAATAATTACATTTGGCTATTGGAATTTTGGGATCACAACCCTCCATTTTATGAAAATGATCCCAAGCAAGGGAAGATAAGGATTTTCTTTTATTACCTGCCATAGTAGAATCGACTGTATCCGTAGGATTTTCGACAGTTTGACTGTAGATATGGACCATCACTAGGAACCTCAGTAGAAGCCATCTAATAAAAATGACACATATTAGCAATCGAGATAAAACAAAAAGCCTGTGACAAATAAATTCAACAAGTGTGAAAGACTGAAAGTGCACTCATTTATATTTAATTATGGGAAGTGGGGAACCATGTGACAAATAAATTGAATTGAGATATGTAGTCAATGAGAAATGGGTCACCATTTCATAAAGAAAGGAAAGAGAATAATAACTCTTTAAAAGTTTAAAGTGACAATAGGACCACCTGCTTTTGTAAACTAGCTCAAATCAAAACAAAAAGCTCTGTCTGGACTTTGATATTAATAAATCAACTTAGAATTCAATGAGATATCAACGAGAAAGGGGCCAACACTTGATTTCATAAATAAATTAAAAAAAAAAAGAATTAAATATGGAAAGACTAACTGGCAAGACCAAAAACTGACAGGAACACAAAGCAGTCGAAAAGTTTGCTTCTTGCACATAAAAAAAAAAAGAATTATAATAAGCATTTCATGGCAGACACACCTTTTCGGTCTCTCAAACTTGACACCAAACTATAACTTAAGTTGAGACAAAAATTGGCTGTCAATATCTGTAGGAAAATGGTGGTCTTTGCATTTCATAGGTGGAAATCTAAACACAGTGTTAAACAGGAAAAAAGGTACATCAAAAGAAAACCTCCTCCGCATTTGAAAGATTTTTCATTTCAAACAAAAACAAAATGTTCTTTCTATAATTATCTAATTCCCTTGTATATATATTGGACAAACATAACTTGTTAATATGCAAAAGCAGTGAAAGCGCAAACATCAAGCAAAAACGAAACAATAATAACTTGGTCGGACTTCATATGTGGGAATAATGTTGTAGAAACACGCCATCAATGCTTTTGGCTCATTTAGATGTTGTTGTTAATTGGATTGGTCTACTGTTTTTTTTAGAGAAACACAGAAAAATAAAATAAAAAAAGAATAGTTATTACCTTTGTTAATGGTGATGACTGATGGAAGAGAGGTGGAGGAATGGTGGTAGGAAATGGGAGAGAAAGCAAGATATAAATGAAGAACTGGTTAGAGGGGTGGCGGCTAGAGTGGTGGGGGGATGTGGGGGCTCAGTCATAGTTAATGGTGTTTGACTAATTGGTATGATACATTTCTACTAATTCTAGTATATTGAGATGGTTATTTTCAGTTATCCAAAATCTAAATTGAGCACCGAACCGACCCTGTCGGTTTTGCAATTTCACAAACCGATCCGAACCGTCTTAAATGGATAACCAATAACTTGGTTCGGGTCGGGTCGGTCAGTTTAGTCGGATACATCAGTTTTATGCACACCCCTACTTAGGTCAGAGTTTCTGGTTATATCGATCCAAATAGGGCCTAAATTCTCGCTTAAGATATGGTATGGTGATCAAGCAAGTGGATGTGTGATTTACCTATTTGGATTTGACTATTCCATTGTGTCATCACTCAGATATTAATTCATATGGCCTTTTTGGCTAGATGCTCACAGGATATATATTAAGTACCCTAACCTAAGTCTTAGAAAAATACTGCCAAGTACAATCATAGATGCTCATACAAGATGTTCATGAAAAGATACAATGACTATTACCTGCATATTAATCTAAGTTTCAAAAATTAAATCCTAATTCAAGTACTACGTGAGATTTCTAGACTAATATCATCATGAAGAAGGGAACAATATTATTATCACTAAGTGCATAGTATAAACTATTTTTATGATTTTTATATTTTTATAATTTTTATATGACAAATAATACGTAATATACAACCTAATATGTGTTTAAACATTTACCATGTGTTTCTATACCACCCCTAAACAAAATCATGCTTTGTCCCCAAAGTATGGAATGAAAATAAAGGATAGAGAGTACCATAGAAACGTGCTTGTAAATGGGAGCACTTGAAAAAGAAGGTTAATCTATACTAATATAAAGAAATAAAAACATACACAACTCCTATATGAGTTCCACCCATTATGGGGATAACATGAAATAATAAATAGCACTTGGGACATAAGCAGACTCTAACAGAAATAAAATAATATCATAAGTTCACAAATCAAGCATGCGCATATCGTGGCTCCTATAGGATTATCTTCTGAAATTCCGGGAAATAGTGAAATTTTACGAAATTAAGGTACCTAATTACATTATGCATTACAATTAAATCAACAAGGTCCATGGGTTATATATTTCGATATTTATACATGCAATTTTAATACGTGAACGTACAATGTGCTAAAATTAAATATACCACCCCCAAACAATTTGGAAGAAGGGGGTTCATGAAATAATTTAATAGTATAATTAAATTACGTAACTAACTAACCTAGACTCTACTGGAGTAATCTTGACAGGCAAAAGGTGGCAAAAAGTTTTGAAATAAAATATCAAAATATGCCACCCCCAAACAAAATTTGTAAACCCATTTTAAGTTTGAAAAAATTTGTGGCATATACTCCAGAGAGGTGGTATTGTACAAAAACATTGGTCTTTTAAAGTCAGATTCCCTAGACATACTAATACATGCTTATGTTTTTAATTTATTTAATTTTTATAGGTTTTATTTTTGGAAAAAAAAAAACAAAATTACGAGAAAGAAATAAAAATGTAACTCACTCAATAGAGAAGCACTACTCAAACAGCGAGAAAAAATGCAAGAGATAAATGCGTTAGTCACATGAAATGTGGACTAAGGATCTGACACTTACAACCATACACTCTAAAAGGAGGGTCCGGTTACCTTAATAGTGCACTCCCATAATATAAGATTGAAATGGAGTACACCAAAAAAAATAATAATAAAGTGAGTCTTTTATAGTCAGATACTTGAGGCTTTATCTAAAATATCTATTAACATGCAATTTACTATATATCAACAACCGAAATAGTTGTGGATCTTTCCATAAATAATTATCACAGAAAGCACCACCAAACAAAATTAGGCACCAAGATTTCTTATGGCGCAGCTTAGTGGAATGAAAGCGAAGTATAATAGACCTAGAACCTAATTGAGCATGCAACTTCTTTTTCCTCCAACGAAAGGGTGGCCAAGTGAAAGATCGTGAGAAAATGGATGGTTGTGGAAGTTACGTGGTATATGGATAAGTTTTAAAATGAAGGAATGGAAAAAATGAGAATGTGGGTTAGCACAAAACTCATTCATGGTGTAGGTCTGAATTGTCTCATATCTGGAAATGAAGGTGTTAGGTGGCTCTTCCTTGGGTATTATGTCCTTACCATATGGGTTTAGGAAGTCATGAAGCACAGGAGAAGTAAAAAGGTTAAGTGCAAACTCAGGGTTCCATTGAAAATGCAGAGGGAGGGGAATCAAGGTGGTGGTAAATGATTAGATTTTGTGAGGGATTAGCTCAAGTGGATGATGGTTGGGTGGTTCTCTAGGTAGTTCTTGAGAGGGTGGATCATCACAGGCTCTTAGAAACTCGTTGAATTCATCATCTAGGTTGTGCGCATCTACATAATTAGGGTAGTCATCTGCATCTTTGAGGAATTCATCTATCTCGTCCATTGTGAGATTGACTTCATCTCTCATAGGGTCGGAAGGCAGGGTGAAAAATTGTTCCTCTATTTCAATTATGTTCAGGGAGTCAAAATTGTGATCTTTGTCTTCTTCCAGAAGAGGTGCATCTACTAAAGTGGGGATTAAGGCGTCGGTCGTACTAACATGAGATACAAAACTCTTAATGGACTTCACTTCTCCTTCTACAGGCAAACCTAGTTGTTCCTGCTTGAGTCTAAACATGTTAACCTTTACAGACATATTTCCAAAAGGAAGAGTCATTGATCCATCCTGACAATTGATTTGGGCATTAGCGGTTGAAGCTTTAGATAGTGGTGGTAACTTCAAAAGAGTCTGTTTTAGAAGAGAGGTTAATCCTAAATTGTTTAGAGTTTGAGTGTGGGAGTTGTGAAGAAGAAAGGTAGACTCTTGAATAGATTAGATTGGTTTTAAGCTAATGAAAATATGAAAGCTTTAGTTGTTGGTATTGAAATGACTTGAAAACATTGAAGGAAAGATTGATTGAAGATTGAAATAGAAACAAGTAGAATAATATTGAAGATTGAAATAAGAACAAGTAAAATAACAAATTTTGATTGAAAGGAAATAAAACAAACAATAAAGTAAAAACTTGAATTGAAAAACAAGACAAGAAATTAAACAAACCAAATGGTTTGGATCCTAAGATAATGGATGCTTTCTTTCTCCCTTACTTTTGGATTATACTTTTGCCTTTTACATATTTGCCCTTCTCCATTACAAATAAGACACCTCACACTTCACTTTTGCTTTTGCTTTTTGATTTCTTCTTGGCCAAGGTAGGTTTTGGGAGAATGTCATGTTTTGAGATAAGGGCCTCCATCTTTGGTCTTCTGATTTGAAGGCTTTGACTTTGACCTTGACCTTTGACTTTGACCATTGACTTTGACTTTTTCAACACTTTTCCATAACAGCTTCCGATCTTCATAATAAGCATGATTACGACTCCTTTTGGTGTTAAGACGCAGTTTTTTTTATAAGTGGTCTAAAATACTCCATAACCTAAAAAAGGCAATAAAAGCTATGAGTTGTCTTTTCATTAAGCGTAAGAAAGGATGTATTGCAGCAATATACAGGTAATAAAACACACATTTGGGAGCTGATCACCACCCCCAAATAGCATCTTGCTTGTCCTCAAGCAAGGATGAGAGAAAAAACTAAGATCACAACTTAGTGATTTATTATAAGTTATACTAATCTCATTTCGCATAGTGCGATTGCATTAACCATATGCAACAAGGCCTTAAACCACTAGGAATTCCTTAGTGGATGAGCTTTAAGTCTCGTGAGAGTTTTCCAGTGAAGGTACTCACAAACTTCTTCTATTTAGTACAAAGGGTCTTGTTTCCTTATTTATTATCAAAAGTTCATACATCTCATTAGCGGTGAATAAGGAAAAGCTCCTTTCAACTTAGAATAACATATATACAATAATTTAATCATCTAAAGATAAATGCGCAAAATATGAGTAATAAAATGCAAAAGCAGAGTTATTTCCGAGGCTTTTGGAGAGCGTCTTCCAGGTGGGTTCTCACAGGAGCGTGTTGCAATCACAACTCTCTAATAGATTCACTCAAGGTTCATTCTCTCAAGTGCAGCGGGCACTTATACTCCTCGCATACTCAAATGACGTCCAGAGAAACCAGGGTCGATTGATCACGCTTGTCACTTACTATCACACCATCCTATTCCTAATCGAGCTAGATGTCTTTTATTAGGAGTTACGGGGCTAGGGTGATGGTTTAGAAAGAAAAATGAAGGGAAAACAAAATTTGATAAGTCGAGAAACTGGGTCTTCATGATACTTTTAACCAGAGAAGAACCTCATTTTGTTCTTTGCTTCCGAATTGTGATACATTCTTTTAGCCTTTTGGCTTTGTGACTCCATATGATTTTAAATTTTGGGAGTTCTAACTTTACTTTTGTTTCTTTTTGTTTATGATATCGTCTCCTTTCGATTTTGAACTTTAGGGAAATGATTTTTATTTTTTTATTTTTTTTTTACTCCTTTGATTTTTTTGGGAGTTTTGGTTTTTGATGGGTCTTTCTTTTCTTCTCTTTTTGAAGCAAATAACTGTTCTGTTTCTGTACAAGGTGTTCTCTTTTCTTTTTTCTGATATCCATCCAATTCTCTACTCGTTAGTTGGGTAAGCTTTATATTGTGTGTTATAACGGGTTATAAATTTTTGGTGAAGAATAAAAAGGCTTTTAGAAAAGGTGAAGGCTTAAGAGGGGTAACTAGAGGAAAACTATCTTTTTGGGTTTTTAACATTTATTTGGCTGTATCGATCCAAATAGGGCCTAAATTTTCTCTTAGGATATGGCGTGGTCATCAAGCAAGTGGACGGGTGGTCTTTCTATCTGGGCATCCTTTGCATCATCACTCAATAATCATTCAGATGAGGCTTTTGGCTAGATTCTCACAAGATATGGAACTTAATTGTTCTAACCTTGGCTTCAGAAATTCACTGCTATGTATGCCATTCATGAAAAGATGCAGAAACTATTGTACGTATATTAGTTTAAGTATGAAGAACAAGTCTTTGCTCTATTGCTATAATGAGACTTCTAAATTTTTATTCATCATAGAAAAAGGAAACAAGACTTTTTAATACTAAATGGAAAAATATTTTTGGTCTTTTCCAAAAAAAACTTTAGAAAGGAAGAAATGTACTATTGTATATACTATATAGAAAATGCCTAGTTTTTGCAAAATGTTACTATACCACCCCCAAATAGAACTATGCTTTGTCCTCAAAATATGAAGAGATTAGGAAAAAGATTACCATAGAAACATGAGCAAAAACGACAATACACCTGTATTATGTTCTTCATGATGAAAATACACCACCCCCAAATAAGTTTAGGGCGTGGGTTGTTTGATATAGAATGAGAAATACTTAGTTTATTATACTAAGGATAATTATTTTACTATGGAATCTTTTTGGGTTTTTGTATTTTTGAAAAGATATATGAAATGTAAAAAATCTAACATGCATGCATGATTATGATTAGACTACGATTGAAGAAATAAAATGTATGTCAATAATTATCTATACAGACACATATGAAATGTGTGTGCGTGCATGCAATAGTTTTATTATTATTATTATTATTTTTTTTTTTATCAATATAAAGACATCTCTAACCATATAGAGGTTTTGACACGAAGATAAAATTATACATTGATCTGGTATCATTTTGGTTACTCTGGGGCGTATAATTTTCATTTTTATATCCCCAAGTTTTGAAAACTATGTAGAGATGTTTTAAGATACTCGTACTCAAAAAGCTATGATTTCTAAAGCTAAGTTTGAAAACAAAACAAGTGACCTTGGGCATCTTTCATGTCGGCTCTTTATTGAACCCAATCCAGTCAGATTGTGGCTTCAGGTATGTGTGTTGGGGGATTTACTGCGCAAGACATAATGGGATGGTTTATCTGATTGGACACTAGTGGGTGGTGGAACTAGGTCTCTTTGGTGGATTTCGGTAGTTATGGTTAAAATGGGATGGGAACCAATGCTCTGTTCTGATTATTGTAGGTACTTTGTTCTTGTCTAAATATTTTTGATGGTTGACGTGATGATATGTTGGTAAGCAAGGGACAATTGGAATTTATATGGTTTAAGTTGAGACAGAAAGTGCATGGTGATATGGGCGACCCTTAGTAACACATAACTGATCCTCAAACCGCCTTTAGAAGAATGGAGATTGCGTACTACAATTGAAGAAATAAAATGTATGTCAATAATTATCTATATAGATATATATGAAATGTGTGCGTGCGTGCGTGCAATACTTACTTTTTTTTTTATTTTTTTTATTTTTTATTTTTTTATTATCAATCTAAAGACATCTCTAACCATATAGAGGTTTTGACATGAAGATAAAATTATACATTGATCTGGTCATTTTGGTTACTCCGGGGCATATAATTTTCATTTTTATATCCCCAAGTTTTGAAAACTATGTAGAGATGTTTTAAGATACTCGTACTAAAAAAGCTATGATTTCTACAGCTAAGTTTGAAAACAAAACAAGTGACCTTGGGCATCTTTCATGTCGACTCTTTATTGAACCCAATCCAGTCAGATTGTGGCTTCAGGTATGCGTGTTGGGGGATTTACTGCGCAAGACATAATGAGATGGTTTATCTTATTGGACACTAGTGGGTGGTGGAACTAGGTCTCTTTGGTGGATTTTGGCAGTTATGGTTAAAATGGGATGAGAACCAATGCTCTGTTCTGATTATTGTAGGTACTTTGTTCTTGTCTAACTGTTTTTGATGGTTGACGTGATGATATTTTGGTAAGCAAGGGACAATTGGTATTTATATGGTTCAAGCTGAGACAGAAAGTGCATGGTGATATGGGCGACCCTTAGTAACACATAACTGATCCTCAAACCGCCCTTAGAAGAATGAAGATTGCGTACTTCTAAGGGTTGGTCTATGTGGAATCCATTGCCCATTTTGGAAAATTGCATGACTATTGATGTATCAAGAATCATTTATTATGAGAACGGAGAAAAACAACTATTTTGACAAAGAAACGTAAAATAAAGAAAAAGAAAATTGTATACTCTCTCCATAGAATCACACTTACTCAAATGACGAGAAAAAAATGTTTTATAAAGAATATGCAAGATATACGTGGACTAAAGCTCCGACACTTACAACCACATGCTCCAAGAGGAAGGTTCAATTACTTTAAAGATGTACTCCCATGGAATGCATCGAGAAAACATAACATGAATCTTTTATAGTCAGATATTCAAGACTATATGTGGGGTCGTTTTAAGTCAGATTCCCCAAGACTATGCATGATATGGATGATATGATGTTAACTATATACTAATAGCCTAAATAGTTGGGAATCTTTATAGAAAAACATATGGAAGCATTTACCCCCAAACAGAATGAAATGATGCCTTTGGAGAGTAAGATGCATAATGATAAAAGAAAGTTTGTATAACCCATCATGGAACTTATGCAATAACCCGTCATGTGTGACTTGTCCAAAAAAGTGAGAGGTTGGTAGTAGACGTCCTTCATGAGGCTCAAATGATGGGGAATAACACATACTAGGTTTCTCAACTACTAAAATGATGGACTCTTGCATTTGTATATTGGGCAAAGTCCCTTTACTGAGATAGTTTAGAAAATTATGAATCATCTCAAAGACAATTGGCTTAAGTGAGAATTTAAGGTTTCTTTGAAATGGTTTAATGGTGCAGTCCTCTAAAATTGGTGGACTTTTTTTGAATGGAGGTTGGAATTCAAGAGGTGTTAATTTGGGATGGTGATGGTTGGGTAGTGGTTATTCACATGATCTCGAGAACTCAGAGAATTCTTTATCTAGTTTTGGCGTTTCCATAAGATCGATTGTGGTTCATATCTGCAATAGTAAGGATGTCACAAATTTGTTCCATCGATAAGTCTTTAACGACCAAACTAAATTGAAATCCACTTTCCACCATAGATTTAATTTCCTCTTTTCCAAGCACTTCATTTTCTTTGTCTTCTCTGCCTAGATCTTCATAAATTTACTCAATGCCATTTTCCAAATGTGTCGAGTCTAATACATACTCTTGAGTTTCTTCTGCCGGAGTTTTCTCATTTATAGGTGATGATGCGTTAAGGCATGTGAGAGAAACTGTGACTTTAGGCATATAGTCATTATCATGATAGAGAGAGTATCATATCTTGAGAAGATAAACTCTACATTTTAGGATGAACAACAGACTTCTGCCCAGAAAAATCAGTTGCTAGAGAATCAGCTTAAAGAAGTTTTGGAAAAACAACAGAATTTAGAAACTGAAATGAGTTTTCTGAAACAGAAAGTGGACCATATTGATAAGAAGAATTGCACTACTGAAGCTTCTTCTACACCATCATTGTCTGAATGAGAGAAGTATGTGAACCAGTCTACCACCCACCTTGAGCGCAGTCAGCCAGACATCCATTATCATTACTGTGGTGGTAAAGGGGACATAAGATACTATTGTCCTATTAGAAAAGAAAGATTTTTGTCAATCTTCTACACAGAGGAACCACAAAGCCTATCACACAATCATCAGACCTGAAATAGTTCAAAGTAGAGAAGCAACTTCACTAGCAATCTTTTCAGCATATCAAGGAGTATTTTTGAGGACCCACAAGGTGAGACCTCCTCGTCCTCCAAACATACGTCAGATTTGGGTAAGAAAATATGATCTCTTCACTCCAAAATTGATAATACATGATATAATATATAGTCTTAAGGATCTGAGTTAAAAAGACCTAACAAACATAGTGTTGAGTTTGGGATGTATATTCTATACTACTTAGTGTTGAGTTTGGAATATATATTCTATACTACTTAGTGTTGAGTTTAATGAATAATTGATACTGTTGATTTCATTACTGCTTATTAGACTATTTATTATGCTCAAACATAGTTCTTGTTTATAGAATTCTTTATCAAGGTACCACCATAGTACTTGGTCAGTTTTGTATACTTTTGCTAAAAGAGAGATTTAAACCCCTAGTAAACTGGAAGTAGAATTTTTTAGACTTAGCCTGTGAGACTTAAGCTTTATACCCATTCTTTGGAGAGTTCTTATGAAAAATACGAGTCTTAGTAACTCAACATCTTTCAGTTCTCTATGTCGTAATATAGTCTCATTATTCGTTGATTTAGTTAAATCATGAAGTGACATCAACTGGGGAGATAGCCATTAGGTATTGTAGTCTATTCAAAATAGAGTATCATACTGATAAGTCAAGTAGTGAACCCATTCAGCCTTTATCCCACCTTGTAGGACCATCATGTTAAACCCTTTTGAGCCTTACATAAACCCATTTCTTCTAAAACCCTTTATCCTTTACCCAACTCCAGACAAGGAGTATAGCCAAAAACCTTTATCAGCCATACCCATATGTTTCTGAGTATACGAGGGGCACAAGGAGGAAGAAAGAGCACAAAAGGAAGATTACAAGGAAATATCAGAGAGATACAATGAAGACCATCATTTTGTTCTAAGTGAAAGAAGTTAGTGGAAAACAAGCATATCCAGTACTAATCAAGGATATACCACTGAGCTAAAAAAAAAAAAGTTGAACAGAATGGATGGAAAAGCTAAGACAAAGGAAGAATTTTCTCTGCAATACAGAATTTGAATAAATCTTCCAAAGAATGAAGCAAAACCCTTAGTATTTCATAAACAACCTTTGAATCCTTTTTACCTTTCCTTCATAAACCAATACCCAAGCCAAGTTACAACCCATGACTTATCACTATAGTATGGTACGAAGTCTAGAATAGGTGAGAGGATGCTAAAGTGAAGGACCCGACACTTCATATGTGATTGACATTCTTTCCATGAGACTACTTTCACCCAGAAGTCCGTTTTTCGAGGTAGTATGTGGGATGTTCGTATTCATTATTCTTTTCTCCACATACATGAGGTAAAATAGTAGACCATCTTCTAAGAGATTCTTTTCTGAAAGTATGACCGGTGAGGATTGAAAGTCGAGATTATCTGTCTAAAGGTAAACTAGGGATTCCATTTCTTAGATAGGAGAATATAGGAGATTGACTGAGTACACACATAATAAGCCTTGATTGAGAATTTTGTCAATTTTTACTATCTCCCATCATAATCTATGAGTGTTTGCAGCAATATAGTTAGCAATGGAGACCGTCTATTGGAGTAAGCACTAAGTGGGTAAGGAATTTCTCTCTCTAAAAAATACTATCATTCTTGAACATGCTATTGATTGATTTTGTGGGTATATTACCTGAAAACCCTCACGAGACTATAACTCGTCCTTTTTGGGGAACTTAAAGGTTTAAAGCCTTGTTGTATATGGTAAATGCAATCGTGATACCTGCGAAAGTGAGTTAGGATTTTATTTTTGTTATTAGGATGTGATTTTGATCACTTATCTATTTTTTTTTTATCTTATTTGCTAAGAGACTAGCAAAATGCTAGTTGGGGGTGTTGTGATAAGTGCTCAAAAAGTACATTTTAACCCCCGATTATACCTCTTGTTTAGCCATTTTAGTGAACTAATAGTGTTTGTAAGTTATGTTTTATGATTCTACAGGTGAAAAAGAGAGTTTTGTAGAATATTAGAGCAATTCGGAGCATTAAGGATCTCATGGGAAGCCCGTGGACAATCATGGAGAAGGCCTAGGAATTGAAGCTATTAAAGATGTGACTTGGAACTATTTTAAAGCTTATTTGGAAGCCCAAGGCAAAAGGATTTGTTGCTTGGACCAAAGCCCACAAAAGAGAAAAGAAGGATGGAGCAAAAAAGGATAAATAGAGTCTCACATCTGAGACGCGAGGATCGTGCGTCCAGACGCGAGGTTCATGCGTCTAGATGCGAGAACCGACACTATAGCCAATTCCTTCACAGATTTGGAGACGAAGTTGGACTCTGAAAGAAGTTGATTTGTACTAGGAAACAAACCACGATTTGGAATGCTTCTAGAACTTATTGTAACCTCTATAAATAGAGGACCTAAGTGCCTCATATAACTCGCCAATTTACTTATATTCTTGTCTCTAGAACTTGAGGCAGAGAGAGATTAATAATAAAAGATTCGGTTTAACTAGGCGAGTCTTAATAAATTAGTCTTTCAAATCTTATGTTCTTCGACTCTTCTTCTTCTCGTTCTTCCTTTTTTATGGAAGGCTAATCTTCTCTTTCAAGGGAGAAGATGAAGCCGGTGCTTAGGGTTCGTTGATTCTTTTGGTTCATGATATTCTCCAATCAGGCTAGTTCTTTATGTTTTTAGTTATTAGTTCCATTGCCCAGACCAGGGGATGGAAGTATAGATTAAGGTTTTTATTTATTGCAATCGAATATCATGCTAATTTAGAGTTTTATTTATTACAATTGAATATTTGGTAGTGACATGCTTTTATTTATTGTAATTGAATATAATGCTAGAATAGAGTTTTATTTATTGTAATTAAATATTATACTATTATTCTATACTTTTCTTCTAGTTGTGTAGTGTTTTAGAGTAAGAGAAGTATTTCTTGTGTTTGCCTTAAATGGTGATTCATTGAATAGCTGCCCAAACTCACATAAAAGGAAGGAAGATATTAATAGCATAAGCATAGGAACAACCTTAAGTAGAGTTATTCGTTAACGATGTTTCATCCAAGAGGGCATCGACACTCGCTCGATTTCCTAATTGTAGTCTACTTGTGAGAACAACCATGAAGCAAAAGGTCATTGAATCAAAAGTATTGGTGGATTCTAATCTCTTGAATTCCCTCTCTTATAAATTCTCAATAATTTATTTAGTTTAGTTTAGTTTAGCATTAGAATCTACAATATCTATAATAATAGTTTTTAATCCCTCAAACCCCCTTTCCAGTCTTGTCCTTTACATAACATGATAAGAGCCCAAAACTGTAGTTTTAACCCCTTAACAATAATACTTTTAGACCAATTATGCGAGTAATAAATAAGAGTTAATGTTGATTATGTGCTTTTATGTATTTCAGGCATTGAAGTCAATTATGTGTAGAAATGTGCCACTTTGGCGAGATAAAGGAGCAAGGGTTGGTTGCTAAGGAGTTCTGTGATTAAAGGCCAAGATTAAAAGAGAAAAAGCCTTTGTAAAGCTCGGTCAAAAGCTAAAAAGTCAAAGTCAACACGGGCAGAAACAGTACACAAAAGTCAGCAGAACTTCCGAAGACCGTATCTTTGGACCCATGCCTCGGAATTGGACTTACCTTATGTCAAAACGACCGACTCGGAAAGAGCTTTCTAATGGTCCAAACCTTAACCCAATCAGAGGAGTGGAAGTGGATGAAAAGCCTATTGAAGTCAGATCTAGCTGAAAAAGGCCCTGTGGACTGAAGAGATTGGGTTTTGGGCTCGATTTTCTGGCCCAAAACATGGCTCCTCAGCCCATGCACGAAAATGTAGATCTGGTCTCCTCCATTTCCACACACAAGACTTAACTCTTAAGAAGGAATTAGGTTAGGTAGAAATAGCCATTAGAGATAATTCTAGATCTAGTTTTGAAGTTTTTATTCCATTAATTAGTTTTCAATTATTATTTTTAGATGTAGTTTTACCTTTCAATTAATTAGTGTTAGAACAAGTAGATTATTATTCTAGAATCAATATTAATTCATAATAAAGTATTCATTTTCATTCCAATTTAGTTTATTGATTAAAGTCTTATTTAGTTTTAGTATTGTTAAATTCATAAATTAGTTGTCTTTATTTCATAATTAGTTAATCATAATCTAGTTTAATTATTAAATTCATTAGAATTAATTTTGATCTTAGTTGTTAATCATTTCATAGTTATTAGTTTAGTTTTGAATTATTGATTAGAATCTTTATATTATTAAAGTTAGAATCTTTATATGATGTCTTGTTTGAATTCCATGAGAAATGATAGTTTTATGAATCAAGGCTAAACCTCCATTAAAAGGATGAAGCCTTGATGAAAACTTGATTGTGTAGTGTAGAATCGTTGTAAGAGTCTATTCCACTCTAAAAGGTAGTTGATTTGCCATGAGAATGAGTAAAACTTCCTCACATGGTAGTCATTTGTTAGTAGAGATTGCCATGAATGATTAGGAATTAGAATAACCAATTCTTATCGTAATAACGTAAGAATTTGATTACAACAATCTATGCTAGTTTATTAAGTTGGATTCAAGGTGGATTCAATCCCCCCTAATTCTTTATCTATATTCAAACCTTAGTATTTTTCGTCATTTCGTTATTCATATCTTGTAGTTGAATTCACATCGTAGTATAATTCCCACCATTAGTCTCATTAACTTTGGCTAGGACTGATAATATTAGAAAACATTGAATGCTAAAGAACTAGGAGTGGAACAAATCTTCTATTCCCACTATATTGCGATAGATTCGAGAGTAGAGAAACTTTGATAAATATAGTCTTCGTATAGTTTTAGTTTTACTTTCGTTGGAATTTTATCATTCTATTCGTGACTAGAATTATTCATTTTACGTTTATCATAACATACACTTAAAAGTGGAACGATATCCTACTCATCCTTTACTTATTGAGGGATAATTAGGTTTTGATACGCTTATATTTTGTTCAACGACCATCATCCATCTACATCATCCATATACCATCTCATAAATACAAAAAAAAAGCAGGTTAGTTGCCTACCGACATTGGTGAAGTCCAATCGTCCTTTTTCTGTAATTTCAGCTCCTATTCAGCTTTGTTGTCCCGAACCCTGATTAACCTGATTTGCAAGAAAGTAGATCAGTACTGAAAAACAATAAAATAAAATGACGAAAAATTGAAAAAAAAAATTGAAATGGAAAGATGAGAACGATGCTCCATTCTTAGATTTTCAACCAAACACTCTCACTCCTTCAATCCATGACGGCAGCGCCATTTGAAGCTTTAGATAGTGGTGGTAACTTCAAAAGAGTTTGTTTTAGAAGTGAGGTTCATCCTAAATTGTTTAGAGTTTGAGTGTGGGAGTTGTGAAAAAGAAAAGTAGACTCTTGTATAGATTAGATTGGTTTTAAGCTAATGAAAACATGAAAGCTTTAGTTGTTGGTATTGAAATGACTTAAAAACATTGAAAGAAATATTGATTGAAGATTGAAATAGAAACAAATAGAATAAGATTGACGATTGAAATAAGAACAAGTAAAATAACAAATTTTGATTGAAAGGAAATAAAACAAACAATAAAGTAAAAACTTGAATTGAAAAACAAGACAAGAAATTAAACAAACCAAATGGCTTGGATCCTAAGACAATGGATGCTTTCTCTCTCCTTTACTTTTGGATTATATACCACTACTTTTGCCTTTTACAGATTTGCCCATCTCCATTACAAATGAGAGACCTCACACTTCACTTTTGCTTTTGCTTTTTGATTTCTTCTTGACCAAGGTAGGTTTTGGGAGAGTGTCATATTTTGAGATAAGGGCCTCCATCTCTGGTTTTCTGATTTGAGGGCTTTAACCTTTGACCTTTGACTTTGACCATTAACTTTGACTTTTTCAACACTTTTCCATAGCCGTTTCTGGTCTTCATAATAAGTGTGATTATGACTCTTTTTGGTGTTAAGATGCAGCTTTTATGATAAGTGGTCTGAAATACTCCATAACCTGAAAAAGGCAATAAATGCTATGAGTTGTCTTTTTCTTAAGCATAAGAAAGGCTGTAATGCAGCAATATACAGGTAATAAAATGCACATTTGGGAACTGATCAGCGGTTGCCAAGAAATGACACCCTAAAATGATGGGAATAGAATCATGAGCAACTTCTGTGTGAAGAATAACGAAGTCGGCTAGGTAGTAAAAATCCTGAACTTTAACGAGAATATTTTTAACTACACCCTTAGGATACTTAATAGAACGATCGGCTAACTGTAAACTCATTTTGGTTGGTTGAAGTTTTGTTATACCTAGTTGTTTATATAAATAAAAAGGGATTAAGTTAACACTTGCCCCCAGGTTTAATAGTGCAGTTGTTATGAAGTAATCTCCCAAGGTGCATTGTACAGTAGGACGACCAGAGTCCTTGTACTTAATAATTCTGTTATGTTCAGATAAAGAGGGACATTGTTCAGTTAAAAAGGCTTCTTGGGGTATGTTCATTTTCTTTGTGGTGTACAACTCTTTTAGAAACTTAGCGTGTCCATGTAGACTTTCTATAACATCTAGAAAATATAGGTTTATAGTATGATTTTTAAGCACTTCCTTAATCTCATCAAAATTCTCATCTTTTTTAGACACAATTAGTCGCTGGGGATACGGTGGTTTTTCTCTATACTTAGCATAAGGGTCAACATTAGTATTAACCTTGTCTTTATTACTAGCATGAGGGTGAACATATTTATGAGCCGTAATTTTATTTTTTGGTGGATTCCTTTTTAGTTGTGGTTTAACTGGTACTTCTACAGTTGTAGGATCTTCAGTTTCTATGACAGTATGGGGTAAGGTTTCTTTTTCAGCCTCCGTTTGTGGTTGATCTGCAGGTATAGTCACTTTGTTATCAACTACTCTACCTGAATGAAGGGTAGTGACTGCCTGTAGTTCCCCTGGGGTTAGGAGTGTAAAAATAAACCGTTGACCTATCATCCGGTAGGGCACCCGGTCTTTAACCGCCACCCAAACCCACACCGACCCGACAACAGACCCGCCCCGCCCCACCACCATTTTTACTCGGTCAGGCTATATATGGGTGTAGGTTCTATGTTCAAACCCGACCCGTCAAGCCGCTCGACCCACACCGTGTCAAAAGTCGTTGACCCAACCACATTGACCTGCATAATTTCAAGACTAAAGTCTAATATTTTTGTATTTTGTTTATATTTTCTTTTAACTTTTGTAGGAATTTGGGAGATATGAACACAAACTTATGAGTTCAACATCAATTTCAAATATTCAAGTTTGAACATTTTGCAAATATCAAAAGTTCAAATTCAACTTTCAAATTTTGGAGAAGATGAATTATTCATCCTTGTATTAATTTCGAATTCTTTTAGTTTATATTTTATTGTTTTGTACCATAGATCCTCGCTCCCATCTTCAATTTATTATGCTATGGAAAATAATCAATTTACATATAGTAAATCACGAGAAAGAAGTTTTAAATTTGCAGATATGGTTTTGGGTTCAAGTTCAAGTTTTTTTATTTTTGTTTATTTTTCATTGATTGAATTCATTTTTTTCTCTATGTTGTGAATTAGAAATATATTACTTGCAGAATTTGAAAGTTTTTTTTTTGGTGAAATTGGGTTAAAATGATAATTTCCACCCGACCTGGATGACCCGCCCAAGACCTACCCCGTAAGCTGACCCAACAGGCCGGGTGATGGTATTAAGACATGACACTTCAACCCGCCCCATCAGGGACCACTGGATTTGTATCCCCCTAAACCCGTCTCGACCCAACCTATCACTATTTGACTCGCGGTTGACCCCAGCCCAGTATTACACCCCTACCTGGGGTTATATTACTATTACAATCAATCGCGCTTACTTACTTATGTGTTTGTTGACTTAGGGTTAGGCACTGCTTGACCTGGAAACACGACTTGTTGGTTATTATTATGGTTAGGAGATAGATCAAGTACCTTTTAGCACAATGCCTACATCATATTTGTTTGTTGTTGTTGGTTTTGTATCATGGTTAATAATAAGTCCTCTTTTAATGGGTTAGCCGGTTGTGCGGTAATAGGAGGGGTTTGTTGAGTGTGTATGTTATGATTTTGATAGTACTAATGTACATGCACTAAACTTCTATTTTGGTTACCTAAATCTCATTGTCCTAGATGTTGGTTAAATTGGTCGACGTTTGTAGTGGGCCTAACGTTTTGATAATTAAAACTTGGAGGTATAGGTTGTTGTTGTTGATTATAATTAGTGTTCAGCCTCTATTGTGTGTTAGGGTTGGTGAAAGCATAATTATCTACGGATTGTGGTGGAGGTGAACTGTAGAGTAAGGGACAAAAGGAATCGGTATGGTTGGTATTAAAACAAAGATTACATGGACCAGTGTTTATGTTCATGACTGGATTGGGTTTCGGTTCTTGTTTGTTAACAGAGAGGGCATCGACCTTCCGAGCAAAGGATTCAATGAGGGATATTAACTTAGGGTTGGGTGTAGCCTCAACTATGTTGGTTGCCTTAGCTATTGATGAACAAGTATTGGAGTGGGAGTACTCACTACCTCCCTAGCTGCTCCTCTTAGTTAATTGATCTTCTAAGAAGATATACATATCAGATGCGCTTTTACTTAAAAAATTTCCTCTGTTCATGATGTCTAGAGTCTCCTTTTGGTATTGAGATAAACCTTTGAAAAAGACATGAACAAGTGTGTCTTTTCCGAGGTTATGATGGGGACACTCTATTAGAAGATCGGGATTTTTACCATTTTCGACCTAAGTTTTCTTCTAGATGGGCTGAGGTTGGGACTTCGAGTTATACATGAAAAAGTAAGTTTACATATCCTAGTTTCTAAATAATCAAGTCATGTCTCATTTGGATAAATGTAAGAAAAACTATAGTATTGACAAGTTGGCTAGAAAACCTACCGTATTATCCTTTTATGTGCATGAACCTGTTTTGGAAAATATGTCTAGTAATGAACAAAGAGTTTCTTAAACTTTTCTTGGGTGTTTTATATACCGTTTTTAGCATACTTTTAGATGGGGTTACATATCCTAGTTTCTAAATAATCAAGTCATGTCTCATTTGGATAAATGTAGGTTTTCTATAGCATTGACAAGTTGGCTAGAAAACCTACAGTATTATCCTTTTATGTGCACGAACCTGTTTTGGGAAATATGTTTAGTAATGAACAAAGAGTTTCTTAAACTTTTCTTGGGTGTTTTATATAGCGTTTGTAGCATACTTTTAGATGGTGGTTTTGTTTGGAACTGATATGAATCTTTAGATAGTTTTCGGAGGCCCGAAAGAATAGTAAAATCAGTTTTTGAGCAATTATGACTTGTAGGTTTATTGTGCATCACTAGGGCTGAAACTATATATATATATATATATATATATATATATATTATTTGGAACTTGTTGTACCTATTTTTAGATGATTGTAAAGGCTCAATTTGGTGTAGACTTTTACGGGTCTTTAGTAGAGGAGGAGAATGTGGATTGGATGTGAATTTGACTAAGTTCGCGATAGATGTGAACTGCCTACGTATCAAGTTCTGGGGTGCAACTTGAATCAAGTCAGACGTAGTTCCTCTTCTCTTTATATAGGCAAGTTGCCCGCGCTTCCTCTTCTCCCGCGTTAGGTCGGGTTCAGGTCTTTAGGTCATCTCGTGCACCATGATGGTGTGTAATGGAGATTTAATGAGATGCGCCAATGAAGTTTCGGTCTTGAATGTAACAGCTCAGACATACGTTAGAAGCCGTTATGAAACGCGCCTGAGGGGACTGAGTGTGGTAGAGGTAGCTTCTGGAGGAGGTCGTTCTACCGACTCGAGTCACTTTGAAGCGAGCTTGTAAGTTGGGCACCTGAGGTCGGTTGGTGGTGACATTGTGTTGGATGCAAGTCTAATATAGGCGATCTTCTGGCATAGGTCGCCTTACCGAGTTGAGTTGTTTTGTAGCGATCTAGTAAGGTGAGTATTGGAGGTTGGCTGGTAGTTTTGTTCGTGCTGGACACGTGTCCAATATCCGTTGGGTGAGGATATTAGTCCCCTACAATGATTTAAGAAGTCGGTTTCCTTATTTGTAAACATAATGAGATTTATACATTATTGCTTTCGGATTCGCTTTATTGCTGGAGGAATTTTATGTTTGAATGTCATGGAGACTGTTTTGTGCTCTAGAGTTCCGAGGTGAGTTCTAGATAAGTTCTCTTACTGAAATTGAACAATTATATCATAACGAATGTTAGTTGAACTTGTTGGAAATGTTTTCATTGTGCTAGTGTTGGATATGCCCTGGGATTATATATGATGTTTTGAATATGAACATTATCTAAAGTGAGAATAATGATTATTTTGAGCACGGTTCTGTATGGCAATTATGCTTTTGGTTAAGAGCCACGTAAGGCTTGATCATAATCTTGAAAGATTGGATACGTAGGCAACCTTATGTAAAGGTGTAGCCGCTATAGTACATATTATATATTTAGTTTTTTGCGATCGATATATGTGTGCGATGGATGTAGTATCCATAAATGAAATTGTGTTTTACGTACGAGTCAAGAAACTATATGCTTCTACTTAAACGAGGAACTATCATGTGAGTCTCGGAAAGTAAGAGGAATTATTCGTCTTAATGTACGTAGGGGTTAAATAGTATTGTTGTATGCTTTTGAACTGTTTAAACTAAACGGTGGTCATGTGGTATTATATTAATATGTGATGGCGATCACGCTTGGATTTTGTGGAAATTTAATATTTATTAGTGGTGGTGTTACCACGGGAACTTAGGGGTATTGAATGGTATACCATGATGAAGCTTGTATTATTTGATATTGATTATTGTGTATTAAATGGTATACCCTGTTGGAGCTTGTAGTGATATTGGTTTCATTTTAGTTTTATTTTGATATGATTCATTGGTTCCTTGAGAATAATTGTATGCTTGTGTGTAAATTCCTAGTCTGCCACGACTCGTTTGATATGAAAGTCATGTAATGATTGATTTTATTGTATGAAAATTCCTCGAGTGAATCTTCTGGGGTGTAGTTAGTAGTAAAATTCCTAGCTTGCTTGATCACCAAGGTGTGTAGGGATTAGGAAATTCCTTGGTTGTATTTCCCGAGGTGTGATTATATATATTAGCCCAAGTGTGGCTGTTGTGATATTTATGATATGATTTAGCGCGTGAATGCATAGATTCAGCTCTCTTAGCGTTCTGTGAGCCTGTGTCAATATCCCGGCTGAGATGGTTGCATGGTACTGAGAGTGACTGCTGGTTATGCGAGAAGACACAAATGGATATATATGTCAATCACAATAGTGTCTAGAGGTAACTATTGTGGTCGTGACTAGGGATATTTGTGTGTAATATTATAATGAATTCAGATATGTAGTTAAGTGTGAATTATTATAAATGTTAACTAGTTTCACTCGTTTAAAATATACTTTGCATAATGGTAAGTATACTAACCTTCTTGTAGGGGTGGATTACCATATAACGATTTTTGAACAAGGTAAATCTATTTTATTTGCTGATTAATTTTGAAAAAAAAAAAAGGACACCTCACACTATATAGAGGAACTAATTGTCCTGATATAAGTTATATAACGTTTTTAGTAGATTTTAGATGCGCTAGAGAAACTAATGCCTTCCGAGGGAAGGAACTAAATTGTCTTGAGGCGTAAGAGTTACTTAACTGTTCTGGCATTCATTGAGATGGTTAAGTAGCTAGGTTGACCAATGAGATATATATTGTTATGATTTTCAGGTTATGATAAGATTTAAATTTATGAAATGTCGAAAATATAGAGGAGATTTTGTCAAAATTTTTGAAGGATTTTGATGCCTTTGTATAGTTTGGATTTTGCTTGGTTGGCTCTATCACGTTCTGAGTTTCGTAATGACTGTAGATGCCATGTGTCTTTGGTATTCAGGCATTACAAAATTTGGGGAATGATAAGAGTCATGTCTAAAATGGATTGTAATTCATTGTGATTTTCTTTCCCTATAGTTCTTTGTTTTTCTGCAACTAACTTCACTCTTTTTTCAACCTATGTTTTTGGAAGGCTACATGAGGCATTGCTAATCACAATGATTGAAATGCAAAAAGATAAATGAAAATTTGAGCGCTGAGGATTACTTAACTTAATTGTTAGGTCTTTTCGAAGAGTGGGTGCCACAGTGTCTCATATTCAAGTATGTTACTTATGCAGTTATGACATTCTAAAACTTGGTTGGTTCTTTAATAAGTTGGGATGAACACCACTTTTATTGGAACTCCACTTCGTATCCAGAAAATGTGACAAAGTGAAAAAGAAAAAAAAAAAAGATACTGTGTGATGGGCAGATAAATAGAAAGTCATTACAATATATGATTAACAATTTTAGTTGATATATATGGGTGGGGTGGGGGTGTTATTTTTTTCAATTTTCAAAATAGGAGAGATATATCAAAGAAAACTTATCAAAAGGGGGGAGGGTGTCTGAAATTAACCCAAAAAAATATTGAGTTGAAGCTTCCTATGATATTGTGGTAGTACTTTCTCGGGTTGTTTATTCCAATTATAATTGTAGTGGAAGCAGTTTATTATATTATTAAATGTGTCATACAACAATGGTATGTATGTGACTATTCATAGTTTTTGATAATCTTGAATCATACAAGAAACTTCTTATGTCATTACATAAGACATATTTATGTTTACGACATAATACTTGTTAAATTGTTATATATTGATATGGCATGGGGATTATTTATTGGTTGCAGATATCAAGATATCATGCTTTTGTTGATGAACGTATGTTAACTCTCGGGGCTAGTTGAGTTGTTGGTAAGGTTAAATTTCCTAGCCTACATCTTCATCACTAGAAGCTCAAGATCTGATGGTTCTTTTGCGTTCTTCTTCCTTGTAAATATAACACCTTATAGATTGTGCCATTGATTTTTAGTTGACGATTTTAAAAATTAGAGACGCGTTGTTCTTTTTCATCCTTTTACAGTTTAATTTGGTATGTTTTTTCTTATAACAGTTTGAGGCATCTAATGTTAGTACATGTTATGAACACATTTTTATCAATAGCACATTTTGTGTAGTATCTCTAATTACTATTTTGTTGTGGTGATTAATTTGGTTATTTTAGATCTTTGTGTTTCTATTCAATTACCTTTTATTGAACGCAATTACTCCTCTACTCTTGATTAAGTTAGTTCAAATACTTGTATAATTATATTATAAGGATTTTATTTATAAGTCTGTTATGGATTATGGATTGAAACTGCATACCTTAATAATTATGCATGCTAGGCTTATGATTGGTACTGCATATTACTATGTTATATCATTTTAAAAGAATGTGGATTGGTTATATAGAGTTTCGATGTTTACCATAGGCTAAGTAACTTATTTGGTTTAATTGTGTATCTCCATGTGGTAGAGGTGGATTTGGCTTTATTTTCAAATATAAGAATTTAACTGTTGTGAGTGTTTCAGCAACTGGGCGAGGACAAGTGGCGTATTTTGAGGCTGACTTACTGCGGAGAAAGCTGCAAAGAAGAGTTGCACCAGATTGATGATAGAAGTAGACTCAACATGCTACAATTACATCTTTCAATGTGTAATTAAGACTAGATGGGGCAAGAATCAGGAAGCTAATGCCCTTTAAGCTCACGTTTGGAGTGAAGACGATTCCTCTTAATATGTTATTAAATGTGTTATATGGTGGTTATGACAGAATATGTAGCATACATCGGTGTAGTTTTTAATTATACATGCCCAAATTCTAATGTCATTTCATATGACATAAGTTTACGAGAAAATAATTAACGTAACTTAAAGTATGATGAATATATTGTCATAAGTTTTGCTATTGCTACATGAGCAACATTACATCTAGTTAAAACCGATGTAGATGTGTAAGGTAATATTTATAATTCCAGTATTATCAATTGTACTTCGATTAAATTTTTCTTGGTAAAACAATTTATTTATTATTATGCATCATATAGCTATAAGGGCAGTTGACATCAGAATATGCCCATTTTGGTTGCATTATACATTTTTTTCTTTGCTAAAGGAAACTTGATGTGGCATTAAAATAGGAAGGAAAAGCTAGGGTGTTGAGGATCAACATTCGAAAAAGTAACACCAAAATGATGTTAATGCCTTGTTTTTTCAATTTAGTGTCATGAGACCAAACTTGGTATGTCATTAACAAAGGTTGTACTTATGTGATTACAAATGGCGTAATATAAGTATGTGTCATTCCAAATTATATATAGGTACTTAGTGTCTCTAGGTGGAGGCAAATACATAGGTTTGCCTCTACTAATTCGGAATCTACCAAAATTCCATATCTAGGAGGAGGCAAATCTAGCCTCAAACCACTCTATTTGCTTCCGTATTCGCAAATTTGACATTTCGTTAGTAGATACGACGCGACATTGGGAGTGTCGTGTGAGAGTGTCGTGTGACTTTGGCAATGTCTTGCGGGCATTTTTTTTGACTTTTCAACTTATAGTGCGCGACTTTGGGACTGTTGCAAGGGTTTTCTTTCAACAAACCTTTGCCATTTTTTTTGCCAAATTAATTTTAAATAATTAAAAAAACTAACTTGGGGCCACTTTTAACAAAAAATAATTTTAAAATAAAATTGGGTCCCACTATTTACTTGATTTGGTTGCTACCACCTAGAGTTGGGAACAGTTTGTGAGTGACTATTCACATTGGTGGAGGCAAACTATGGGGATTTGCCTCACCACCTAGAGATGGTCTTATGTCAATACAAATGACGTAATATAGGTCTATGTCATTCCAAATGATATATGGGTACTTAATTACTTATGTTACTACAACTGCGTAGTATAGGTCTATATCATTCTAAATAACATATGGGTTCTTATGTCATTACAAATGGAGTAATATATATATGTAATTTGAAATGATATATTAGTACTAATGGCATTATATATATATATGTCATTCCAAATGATATATAAATTAGACTTGGTGCTGGAGAAAAGCCTACGTATGTTACTTTAAGAAGTAAAGCGCCAATATGACATTGAGAATGACATACAAACCATCGCCACTTTTTTGGCCAAATTAATTTTTAAGTAATTAAAAAAACTAACTTGGAGCCCACTTTTAACAAAAAATTATTTTAAAATAAAATTAGGTCCCACTATTTACTTGATTTGGTTGCTACCACCTAGAATTGGGGACGGTTTGTGAGTGACTATTCACATTGGTGGAGGCAAACTGTGGGGATTTGCCTCACCACCTAGAGATGCTCTTATGTCATTACAAATGATGTATTATAGGTCTATGTCATTCCAAATGATATATGGGTACTTATGTTACTACAACTGCGTAGTATATGTCCATATCATTCTAAATAACATATGGGTTCTTATGTCATTACAAATGGAGTAATATAAATATGTCATTACAAATTATATATTAGTACTAATGTCATTATAAATGGCGTAATATATATATATGTCATTCCAAATGATATATAAATTAGACTTGGTACTAGAGAAAAAGCCTACGTATGTTACTTTAAGAAGTAAAGCGCCAATATGACATTGAGACATACAAACCATCGCCACTTTTTTGGCCAAATTAATTTTAAAATAATTAAAAAAACTAACTTGGGGCCCACTTTTAACAAAAAAATAAAATTGGGTCCTATTATTTACTTGATTTGGTTGCTACCATTTAGAGTTGGGGACGGTTTGTGAGTGACTATTCACATTGGTGGAGGCAAACTATGAGGATTTGCCTTACCACCTAGAGATGCTCTTATGTCATTCCAAATGATGTAATATAGGTCTATATCATTCCAAATGATATATAGGTACTTATGTCATTACAACTGCGTAGTATAGGTCCATATCATTCCAAATAACATATGGGTTCTTATGTCATTACTCCATTACAAATGGTGTAATATATGTATATGTCATTCCAAATGATATATAAATTAGACTTGGTGCTGGAGAAAATCTTACGTATGTAACTTTAAGATGTAATGCGCCAATATGACATTGAGAATGACATATGACATTATAGATATTTTCATTACAAACAATTTAGATTCATATGAGACCAAACTTGATGTGGCATTAAAACAAGTCATACTAAGTCATTCCAATTGTCATAATAAAGATATGTCTTTACAACCGTTATAATAACTACCTAATATGTTATTATTTTTATCATACTTAACAATATGACAGTAAATATGTCACATATCATTGATGTCAAAAAAAGAAACAAAAATTGTCATAATATAAGCATATATACAATTATCTGCCACAAATCATTCTAAAGACTCTGGTATATCAATCATTTACTCTTGTACATCAATCATTTACTCCTGCACAATGCAACCTTATACTCTTAGATTTGAGGGGGATTGAAAACAACGGAAGATGAACAAATTGTTCCAATTCCAACTGGAACAATTAAACATATTCCTGCCCTAGTCAAGAAGAAGTGGGGAAGGTGTCGAGCACTGGTACTAAAAAACATCTCTTCTTTTCTCTTTTCTCGTTGTAGTTTAAGAAGACAAAGATGCATCATATTGATTGTTCTGTTAAGAAGGATGCACATCAATAGCAGTACTTTTCTATGATTCTTCAAGGCACGAACACCAAGTGTAAGTCTGGATATCAAATTCCTTCACTGGCATGAGAAAGAACATTAAGAAAAAAAAAGTTAGTAAAGAAAACTATACTAAACTTGGAAAACAAAAACAAAAAGGTTGCAAATCTGACATAATACGACCTCGGTAGGATCTTTTGTATGTTCAACAATAGAAAGAAGCTATTTTCCCATAGAATCTACATAAAAATAGTATTCAACAACTGATAATAGGATAAGAAGAAATTAAAGTATATCAAAATACAGTGAAAAGGATGCACCACTGTCCTGAAGAATACAAAGCAAGGGATGCTCAGCACAGGGAACAAATACTGGAGATGACAATTTCGAAGATAGTCCCCACCTTAACCTCAACCTCTTGGACCATGTCAAACTTCGTATATCAAGAACCTGGAAATGGCCCCAGAATGAGGAAAAGTTCAATTGTTAAGCACCTAGAGTGCTCATGGTGGGTACCACACATAGTGTATACAAGATGTAGAAGGACAACTAGCCTCACGTTTACACCTACATTGCCAAGTTAGTTACTAAAGTTCATTTCCTTGTGCCTGAACATGCCCGATCAAGCCGTTGCTTCTCAATTCATAGTTTTTTTGACAAGGTGAAAAACATTGTATATGAAGTTCTAAACAGTATGACACAAGAGAAAAAAAAAAATAAGATTTTGACTTACATGTATACCAGAAGGATAAGGTCTGATTGAGTTTTAAGTTTTTAAGTGAAAACTAAGGTTTAAAAGTTAGACTGCTAGAATGACATCCAATTACCGTAGTACAACTTATGTATTATAATACCAAGTTCAAATTTTTCTTTCACTCAAGTACGTAGGCTTACTTATGAGTAGCTGGAATAACCAATATGCACGTTCATTCACATATCTAGTAACTAAAACTAATAGAATTGTACAATGATAGACTGAAAAGATTCAACAACCTTATCTACTTCTAGTCTTGTATGTCCTTAGCCATTCAATCATTTTACCACTTGCAATCACTAATAGAAGAAACAAGACATTGGTAAAAAAAATTCTACCAATTCCACATAAGACCAAAGATTCTCGCAAGCATCCACCAAAGTGCCAATGAAACCACAATCATTTACAATGCCAAATAATACCTTTTTTTTTTTTTTTTTTTTTTTTTTTTTTTTTTCCAATAACAATACCCAATAATACAATATCTATATAAGCATTTTTTTTTAGCATGACTCATTTCTAAAACAAAAAGAAATGGCCCACTCAAGCAATAGAAGAAAGATTTACACCCAACGGAAGAAAAGATAAATTAAGCAAAGCAAAATTCCATACCTCCGTGTGTTATAGGTACACACACAAATCCCAATCTTTGGAACTCTCTTCTGACACCAAAATCAGACTTGTTTGGTATAATGCAATTAAGTATATTGTACTTGTCACAACTTGATCCATCAAACAATAAGAGTTCCACCCACATAAAAAAACATCCATATTCACCAATATATTCAGAACTAATTTCGCCAAGACAACTAAAATCATTAGTAAAATTTCTAGAAACCCAAGTTCATTCAGACTTACTGGTATGCTGAGACGCCTAGAATCTCGAAAACTTTGAGGTGATACAACACGTACCACTAGTTCACTACTACAAGCCTTCCCACTAAGTCTTCTAAATTGGGCATTTTGTAGATATTAACAAAAGAAAAACTTTACACTGATTTTTAGTGATTAATGAAGAAAAAAATAACCCCAATACTCTTCTAACCTTTTACTTTAATGAACATCTATTAAATTAGCAAAATAAAACCACCACCAATTTAATTTCTCTTCAAGAAAAGGTAACAAATTCGACGAATGATGAGAAGGGGGATAGAGAACGGACCTTGGAAAAGAAATAAATAGTCAAGTTGCTAAAATTGTTATCAATTACAAGAAAAATAATAAATGCCAAGCAAGAGAAAATGTATATCAAAGATCTTTTAGGCAAGGTCCGTTTGTGGGCAAAGATTTTTAGCCACGGATATCGACTGTCGCAAGACCGTGGGGTTTCGACCTGTCACTAAAGCTTTAGCTACAACATAAAACTGTGGATAAATGCGACGGTCCACCCGACAGCCAAAGTTGTTGCAACTTCCCATTGATAAAGGTTGTGGGAATAACCGTAGCAGTTGCCAGTGATAACGGCCGTGGGAATAGCCATAGCAAATGTCCACAACGGGTAACCGTGGCATAAGCCGTAGCAAATTCCACTGATGAGGGCTGTGGAACTAGCATTCAGATTTTATGAGGGATAAAGGTCGTAGCAAAAGTGGCTTTGCTACGCACATTTTAGTCCTATAGCTACGGACATTGGCCGTGGCTAAAACATTTCAGAAAACAAATCTAAAACAATACCACAACTTTACCTACAAAATGATTTAAAACCTAATTTTTTGTACTTATGATCTACTAACCATAAAGAACATCTCTACAAAAATTCAACTCGTTTAATATCCTCTAACTTAGATAAAAATTATTGTCCATTTTAAAAAAATATATAACAGTCCAGAAATATTTAGTTTTTGCAATCATCTTTTGCCAATGTTAAAAATTGTCAAACGAGTTGAATTTTTGTAGAGATGTTCTTTATGGTTAGTAGATCATATGTACAAAAGATTAAGTTTTAAATAATTTTGTAGGTGAAGTTGTGATTGTTTTAGATTTGGTACTTATTTAAGGTCCTTTTAAGATTCAATCGAGCTAATAATTCATCCGTCCTAATAACAATACCACAAAGAAAACAAATATTCCCAATCACTATTCTTTTACCGAAAAACAGATGATAAAGAGATTAATATTAATACAAGTAAAAAAAAAAAAAAAAAAAAAAAACATAGCATTTACTATCCAAGCTCAATATAAATATGAATTTCCAAATATTTCCCAAAAAAAAATTCACCTCGTGCATGTTTCTCTGTTACGTTTTATCATTGCCATGCACTTGAATACTTTCAAAAATGATTTGAAGTCCTATCTTGTGAGTCACATATATGCATGTAGTAACCAGCCATATATTTAGGAGTGGCACCAATGGGCACTTGTGAGTCATACACAACCAATCCAACCTGAAAATCACAACATAAAATAAATTTAAGATTACAGTTTACCAATGGAAAATGATCAAGACCTATGGTTAAGTGATTTTACCTTAGACCACTTGCTTAAGGGGTCATAGTTTACCCCTCTGTTTATCAACACTTCAACCAAATCTCTTCTTCGTGACTAAATAAAATCAAAACAGTAGTTCATTATGAAGTCATTTGATAAAAGGATAAGCAAAAAAAAAAAAAAATACTACATATTAAATGGTTGCCCTTCCACCTTCAAAGTATTTGTCCGTAGACAGATGGGCCGTGGCTTTTCATAAGACTCAATAAGTTCCAATAGTTCAACAACTGGAAACATCTATAATGAGAAGACAACCAAAATATACACATGTCAAGTTACTAATCATAAACCTAGCTAATTCAATTATTGAAACAAAACCATTCTATCAATATATTACTTCAACCAAAACCCCAATAAGAAATTTATTGTATCCATAATCAGAGCTCAAATCCCTGTTAAGTTGCTCAACATAATCTTTACGTGTTACCCCTTCTTGCCTCAAAGTCTTAAAATTCGATAGTATCCGAACAACTACAACCAACCATCAACACAAAATTCTCAAAATTAAGCTAAAAAGCAAACTTAATTTCTCAATACTAAACTCAAAAAACAAAGTACTAACTCTCTTTAATTCTCCGTTGCATATTTGAAAGATCAGGTGGTTGAAGTGCCTCTACTCCAATTTCCTATATTACCAAAATCCAAAAAGCAACCTCAAACTACATTTACAAAAATCATAACTCACTAATAACTAAAATAAACAAACCTCTTCAGTTGGCAAACGAAACTCATCAGACTCCTCTTTAATATTAAGCTGAAGCTCAGCTTCAACATCCTTTTGTTCCCTCGCCCGTTTCTCATCAATATTTCTAGATTTCTCCTCAATATCCAATTCATAATCATCCGAATCAGTACCTGGGCATAAAGAGATCTAAGCTGATCATTTACAAGTGAGGCTTGCCTAGGTGTTATGCTACCAGTGGAAAGAAAATCACCCTGATGCTTATGAAGTAAAGAGAGGGCATAGATCCCAAACAACAACTGTAGCTGTTCTTTCACCCCCTTTCCAGATGTGTTTTTCTGTAGCTTCTCTTTGAATCTGTGCAACATGACTCACACGATTAATCAAACAATTAGATTGTGTATCGAAGTTTGTGATTAATCACGACAAGCTTCTGCAAGACTTATTCTTCACTATACTAATTACTTTAGGGTGATAGAAATACGAATTAGCAAAAAGAAGGCAAAGAAGCTTGGAAACCACAATCAACTGGCAGTGAGCAACAACAACCTCCAATAAATCAGACGAGAGTTCTGTAAAGCCTGAACGAAATCTTTTTATAAGGACATGTTCTATTTATGAGAAACAAATTCCGCAAATAAATTACATAAGAAAATTTGAGCATGGTGTCCTACTTGTCACATGGCACACATGCAAAGCAGATAGAGAATGGTGTATTACAAGTCATATTTTTAAGCTGCGGTAGAACTTGAAGATAGAGAATGACCCTATTATGGCACATAAAGAGATATTACCATCCAGTTCCAAGTATTCACACAAAGGAGCTTATTTCTCTCTTATCAAGAGATTCAAACTTTCACAAAGGTCAACAACCTAATATAAAACATATATACTCAACACTTTGCATCATCATCTGCCATCACAAAATCGACATATTCTGGACGAGCTGCTCAAAAGGGAATGGACAAGTATATATATAATATATCTAATAAACATTCAACTTCGTGATTTATATGATAAATACACAGAGCATACATGTAAAAAATAGGACATCAATCCACAGGCTTCTAGGTTATGCAGAATGAACTCACTAAATCCAGTTTCAAATCCCGAAGACGAGGTATGCTTGCTGAGTTGCGTCAATGTTTCCTTCAAGATGAGCATAATACACTTGAGGCTACTGGAAGGTGTGTTTTCCTCTGTAAAGGTCAATTTAATTCTTAGTTACAAAAAAATGATGTCACAATCTGAATGCCTTAAAAAGAAAATAAACTAGGATTAAATAAAAAAACAACTAAGTTAGAACTAGTTCAAACAAACTAATCTTGTGTGAGTGAAACAATGCTCCCTAAGCAAAAATAATGTCTAAAAGTCACACAAGCAGATCGTATAACTTTCATTTGATTGATTGTATGTGCTTCTAATATGATACATTTTTTATTTCGCTTCATCGATTCCTTATAAACAAAAGATCTTAGACTTCTACCTCTTTAACCAACATGAAAAACAGAAATTAAGAAAATAAAGACACCCAGGCATCTGTTGGGCATAGCCTGACGCATGAACCACTCTCACCTATGTTTTATCCAGGTTACAGTTACAATAGTTTATCGCTATAAAGAATCACTAAAGCTAAAATAGAACTTACCAAAATACGAATTGTAATAGAAACTGCATAAATCTGCAAAACCAAAAAAAAAAAATGATTCTTTATATAGAACAGCTTGGATACTAAAAAGGAGTTTCTTTTTTGTTAGACACGATGGTTGCGATCTAATTGACATGTACCGTATAGTTTTTCATCCTTTGAAAGATTGCTCGGCTGGTCAATAGTGCACTTATGATAACGCTAAGGCCAGGTTCTGTTAGTACAATGTCAGGAGCACTGCGAGCTGCATCAGCAACAGCTATTCCAATGTCTGCCTTCTGAAGAGCAGGAGCATCATTGACTCCATCACCAGTCATTCCACATATAAGTTTTCTAGCTTGCAAGTGTTTAACGATTTCATATTTGTGCTGTGAAGCAACAGAAAACACGAGAAAAAGTCAAAATAGGTACAGGCATTTGTAAACTACTTTACAATAGGACAAGAAGACCTAATAAAAGAGTCAAATGCAGTGTAAAGAAAAGGAGAACAAAAAATCAGTCCTCTTAGTTATGATGGTCACCAAGAGAATGCAAAGTTTTACTTTTCTGATTTGAGGCTCTTACAATACTGCTCTTACCCTTCAAACTTACTCGAGCTTTGTCGCTGGCCATTATGAAATTATCTACAGTGAGAGATCCTAAGCTCTCATTCTTCCAAATCGCTTCTTCAATTCGGGCTGCCAGACTGGTGTCCTTCTTCGCAACCAGACTTGTTACTTTACCTGTTACAATAAATCAGTTTAGTTAACTGGAACATACATTAGCCTGCAAAGATAAGAAATTTTGTAGGTTTGACAGATATTTCAACTATGTGTGTTTTCATGTATAAGACTTTTCTGCGCATCATCTAAAGTAAAAAGTACTTTTAGGTGGCTACATGAAAGCATAAGTATGTATAAAACTGCTTATGGCTCTATGGATCCACATAGCACCAAAGCACGTATTCAGACTCAAAGCTAGAAGTGAACTGAGAAACTATAGATAATCATGTAGGAAATGGCTGCAAACAAATAAAATTTTGATAAAACAATGCTTGTTGACAAAGTATAAACTTAGTTCGGTAGTCAACAAGTGATCGTTCTATTTCTCTGACACATGTAGATAATGTCGGGTTTGAATCTACATGTGAAGAAGTTACAATTGAATTTGCCAATGTTAGGACTATGGAGCTTGACATATTCTGATGGCGAATGTAAGCATTGGCTTTGATATAAATTAAATTCTAGTATTATTTCAGTTGTTGTAATAACTAGTAATTCTGTAGTAAAAAAATATGTTTCTGTCAATATTTTGGAGGTAGTCAATCTAAAATACCATCAAGCAACAGTCGGATCAGATTTTCACTGAAGTAACTCAATGGGGAAAAAACTTATAAGATAGTCAATAGAACAATAAATGAGGTGAAATACCAGGTGAAATAAAATCCAGAAATGAAGTAAAAAATTAAAAATACATACAGAGTTTGAGGGAAAATCAAACATAATGACATGGTCCACATCCGAGTCCAGCCCTCGAGCAGCCAAGTCTGTGCAAACCAATGTGGGACATCCCCATCTTCACTCTTAAACTTCTTGAGGTTTTCGACTCTGCACATAAGAATCCAAATCAGAAACAATGCATAGGAGGTGAATTGGAAACTAGAAACACATCGCAAATTTCATTAACATATATAAAGATTAAAGTAAAAGAAAAACAAATCAAAAGGAATTAACTCACCTTTGTTCAGCCGCCACCTCCCCGTGGATAATGATCTACAGCGCGACTAGAATTCAAGGTGTTGCAGAACACCATTACACGATTTCCCTTTGACAGACTCGGCTCAAGGACCTGTGATGGCATGATGGTGTTCTACCATCTAAAGAAGAACAGGAAGGAGAAAGTTCTGCATTACTTTACCATCTAAAGACACATGCGAATCGAAGAGAAAATTCCCACTATAACTTTCTTATTCTCTGGATGCGCTTCCTCGTATGATTTCTTTTTTTTTCCCGCTAATAATCCGGAGTGATATACCTTTTTTACCCCCTTTAATGGACCTAAACAACCGGTTGTAAGTTGTAAAATGAGTTGCCCAAAAACAGCTCGCGCACTGAAGAAGTCCTCATATATTATCTATCTGTTGCGTGCAAACACAAGATATTATCTATCTGAAAATCTAGTGTACTCGTGCATGCTTTTTAATGGCTTTAAGCCTCTTCCCCTGCAATGCTTCTCTGCTTCATCCTCAAAACCACCATCACCATCAACAAGGTCATATTCTACTTCTTCTTTCCCAAGTACAAATACTCATTTTATCTTTTCTTTCTCTCTGAACTTGTGTAACTAACTCTCCAGGAGTGAAAGCAAGAAGTAGAAGTCTTGAAGCAGTAAAGAATCTACTAACTTCAGTTGGAATCACTTCAATAACTACTTCTCCACACCTGTCACTCCATAATGGAAACTGGGTCAAGCTTATTTGTGGTGCAAGTTTTGAGGTTAGTTCCCTCTCAATTCTCAAACCCCAAGTTTTTATATAATATATATATCTCCTGATTATTCACTTTCTTTGTCTTTTTTGCAGGATGTTGTGGATGTTAGAAACCTCTCACTTGTTTACACTCTAGCTGGAGGTAAAATATAGAAAAACCCCAAGCCTTAAATCCTTGTAGAAATAATTTGTACTAGTGGTTGATGATTTTTGGAATTGGTTGTTTTGTAGTGGACTGTATTGACTGTGCGGCTGAGGCATCGGTAGTGAGTGCCGTAAATGAAGGAATAGGAATGGCTAGAGGGATTGTTTCTATCCGTAGACCGTGGGTTATGATTAGCGTTAACGACGATGAAGATCTCCATTTTAGGAAAGCTGGTATGACTGAACACCCCTATCAATTATCAATTAGGGTAGAATTACTGAAAATTGTCTATATGTTGAAACTGATATGCTAATTTGGTAAAGGTTGTTAAATTTTTGTAATGGCATGTGTTGTATATGAGTGTAAATTGTGACTCTTTAATATCTAATATTTATAGTGGTTTGTCTGTCTGGGATTATATTTAAGTTTTGTTCTCAATACCAACTGGGCATTTGGTCTAGTGGTATGATTCTTGCTTTGGGTGCAAGAGGTCCCGAGTTCGATTCTCGGAATGCCCCCACCTTGATCAATTATAACCACCGCTCTTTTTCTTAATCAATCTGCTCAGTTCTGTCAACAAGCTTCATAGAGGAGATATAGGACCCTATTCCTGTGATGATCCATTTGGAAGATCCACAAACTATGACTGAGCGTAAGCTCAGTGATGTCTTCTGATTTTAGGGGTGAGAATAACATGCCTAACGTGTGAATTTGTCATGATCTACCGGACTTACTCCCACAAGTGGTTCTTAACTTCTTATGCAATTAGTTGTGAGAGTTTTATCAATGGGCATGAAAAATATGAGACCTCATCATATGACCATAGACATCCAATTTTTTAACGTCATAATGAGTACCTTAATAGCTGTACAGAGAAGGGTCATGAATAATAGTTTTGTTACTTTCCATTCGATTTATGTGAATAGAACAAGTGGATGTCATACATCTTGCCTATACAAGTTTTCTGGTTATGGCCAAATAGACAATGAAAAGAAAGTGATAAATTTGCACGATTTAGGATATAATGGCAGTTATAATTGCTATGAATTAATATATAATTTCAGCGTCGACTTGCATGGATATTATGTCTGTAATCTATTTCCATGGACGATTTAGTGGTTTCTTTTTCTTTCTTTTTTGTTACACTAATAATCGACCTGTACCACACTATTGACAACCGTTAAGTGGTGACATTGATTAATCAGTATCCATTGTATATGAATTGGGCATTTGGTCTAGTGGTATGATTCTTGCTTTGGGTGCAAGAGGTCCCGAGTTCGATTCTCGGAATGCCCCTTTCTAGTTCTTTGTGTCCTTCCTTTTTCCTTGAGAACAATAAAGGTTCTTTGTGAATGCAAGTTCTTTTCTGTTTCTAGTGTTTATCTGTTGCTTGACACTAAGTTTTATCGATTCTATATGACAGAATTCGATCCAGAGGATTGTCCACTAGATTGTGCAAGACCTTGTGAGAGGGTTTGTCCTGCTAATGCAATCTCACTGAGTTCCCGTGATAGTGGTGCACAAAAAACATTTGAGGTACTTCCTATATGGAAATAGGTGCTACATGACTGCAGTTTCCTCATTTCTAGTGGATCTAATTTTGACATGTAGGGTGGGGTAATTGTTGAGCGCTGTTATGGTTGTGGCCGTTGTTTCCCTGTTTGCCCCTACGACAAAATTAGTGAGTTGCATTTTTTCTTCTCTTATCTTCAGTTTTCGTACACAATAGTCGGTATTTAATCAGTCGTGTCTGCGGGATCAATTGCTCTTCCATTAAGTGTTAGTTGATTTTCCGCAACTCCTTATCCACTATTGCTCCATTGAATTTATGTCATCTCTTTTATTACAATGACATCATGCATCTTGGTCTCATATTGGTTAAAATATATAGGAGAAGTTACATATGTTAGAGATGCCACTGCTACATCCGAGCTTCTTAAGAGAAATGATGTGGATGCTGTAGAAATACATACAAGTGGAAGGTAGTGTACAAAGCTCCTAGAATTATGATGTATAAGTTAAGCTAACTTTTGCCTTGAATACTATCTTTGTTCAATCAATGCTAATTATCTTAGCTGCTTTAAGTTGCTTTTGTTTATCTATTTGTAGACAAAGTCATATGTTTCGAGAACTATGGAACCGATTAGAGGACTCAATTGGGCATGTGAACCTAGTAGCAGTAAGTGATTTGGTTATGGTAAAGCTAAAAACACTACTTGGTAGATGCTTAACAATGTTCTTCCAATTCCTTCCAGGTTAGCTTACCAGATTTAGGGGATTCAACTGTATCTTCAATGAATATGATGTACTCAATTATGGAGCCTCATCTACATTGCTACAATTTATGGCAGGTGGATCCATCAGATCTTGACTAGAAAATTCAGAGGCGCCTTTGAGACATTGTTCATGATTAGATCCACTTAACTATTTCTAATGTTATATGCATGTGACATAACATATCAATCAAAGTTGGATGGTCGTCCAATGAGTGGAGACATAGGCCGAGGTGCAACAAGAGAAGCAATCAAATTTGCAACTCGTTTGGCTGCATTAAAAGACAGACCTTCTGGTATATGTTTTTATCAAGTTATAGTGTTAGCAGGACGATTTTTAATCACTGGATTACCACTAACTTCTCCAAGTATGTACATGTAAAGGCTTTCTTCAACTGGCTGGTGGAACCAATTTCCAGACAATTGATGGCTTGGAAAAAGAGGGACTCTTTCAAAAGACTTTCTTGCTTGGTATGAGGATAACACATGTTCGTTTGGACTCTTTTCATTTCTTGAAGTAGATCATATTCTTTCATCTTACCTTCTGAGGGTTAACATTAGGGAGCCTTTTAGCTGGCGACTGTATTTAACTAGTTGTATTTTTCGACAGAGAACTGCTGGAGTGAGGTTTCTGAAGCCAAATCATATGGTTCTCCACCAGCTTTAATTGGTGGAGTGGCTTATGGCGGCTATGCACGCAAGGTTCTCCCTCCTACCAAAAGCTAAATTTGAACTTCCTTTCCTCATAAAATTTCAAAATGTGTTTAAAATAGCTAGTACTTGAAGTAATAATATCTGCACAAGTTTATTTGACAATCCTTAGTGGTCAAACCTTGTTGCAGATCGTTGGAAGAGTTCTACATAAGATGCAGTCGCAACTCGATGTAATTCATGTTGAGGAGCATCCTGAATACCTTTTGGAAGCACTCAGAGAAGCAATTGCCTTGGTGGGAACCGTGAAGTGCTACAATAAGCTCTCCTATCAATTGTCATAGCACGTGACCACATTGGAAAACCTTGGGTCGGGACCAACAGATTCAACTGCACATCTCCGCTTCAGTCTCTATGTCATAACCTGGTGGAAGTTATTTTTCATTCTTCCTAACACGTCTTAAGCCTTTGACATTTGTGAATGAGAGGCCTTGCTCGGAAAGCAGTACTAAAGGAGAGTCCACTTTAACAGACTTTCTCTAGTGGTATCTGTTCAGAGTTCAGAGAGGAGATTGACCCAAGGAGGCAGTCCAAGGTCGAATGACAAATGGTATCAGAAGTGTTTGGTATATTAAACTTCATGTCCTGATCAAAAAGCTTATCCATACCAAGATGCTCGGATCAACTTGTAGACGACTTTGGTCATTTATAAAGACAAGATAAATTGTGAATGTAAGGGCTTCATGCTCCCATGTGGGGGTGTGCTTATGCAGTGCTGCCACAATTAAAAATTAACAGCATGTAAGCATCACACTGGTAGCAATATACAAATGAGTACATTGTTTAAGATGTTTTATTATCAGTGTCCAAAAAAAAATTCTTTTAGTCGTTTGAGATGTTTTTTCTCTCTGCAATCTATGTTATCTGATCTAAAATTAATAGTTGTATAAAGCCAATCTATGTTATCTGATCTAAAATTAATAGTTGTATAAAGCTTTTTATGGTCATGGCCTCATGGCTTGAGGCTTCAACATGTGGGCGCCAGGAGAATAATCAGAATATGGCTAAATGTATTAGAGCATCTCTAGGTGGTGGTAACATACTCTTTATATTTGAAGAATTTTTTTGAAGAAGCTAGTTGTAACTTTCGACCAATTCTAGGTGGTCGCAAATATCATTCGCAAATTTAGAATAGGACTACTTTGTGCGATATTGATACTGTCGCCCCCAAGTTGAAAAAAAAACTCACGCAACATTCCCACTGTCGCACCAAATTTAAAAAGTAAAAAAAATAAAATTCGCGCGACAGTACTACTGGCGCGTCGTGCTTTGGTCAAAGTCAAAAAAAAAAAATTGGGACGACATTTGCAATGGCGCGCGACATTACTAATGTTGTTCCGCATCCGCATCCAAATTGCCAAATTTGCAAACAAAATGCGAACGAATGTTATACGACCAAATTTACTACCACCTAAAAATTTCAAAATATTCCTTTAAATTTAAAGAATTTGACATGTTTCCTAGAGATGCTTTTAGATTGGCATTTCGGAATAACACATAAACACTTAAGAATATAATAGTGACCAAGAGTCGCACCTTTTTTATCATTAATTTACTGTTTGAGAACTGTAGAGGGGAGCGCAATTTTTAAGATAGTAAAGATTTGGGAATAAGACATAAATATTTTAGAATATAATTTAGAATATAATAGGTTGTTACTGTTGAACTTTGGTTTGGCACTTTGACTGGTTTAGGATACCATTACCATATTATATACCAAACTATGCCATTTGGCACATTTTTGAAATCTAGGCCTAGGCGCGATCATCTTCCAATTAACAAACTCCGAACATCCGTTCTGTTAGATCCAACACCTAAAATCTTGAATACAGCTAGTAGAGCAACGAAAAAGAGATTGCAAATTAGAGTAATAAACAAATTGGCTTAGATATTTCAAACCAAATGTCACTCTCAATACACCTCAAATTATAAATGAAACTTACACTTGAACCGAAATTTATCTTTATATTAGATAAGGAAAATGACATTTTTGGTAAACCGAGTAATTAATTTTTGTTCCATCACTTTGAAGCTAGCAACGGTTAACATGCACATTCGAGCCACATCGTTATTAATAGACGAGCCCGGGACCACATCCAAATGAAAGAAACCAACCCATAAATTAGATCGGGCACCATCCGTCTGATCCAACCACCTCGCAGCCAGCAATGCCAAACCAACCCACCTTCTCGTCGTTGGGTTGTTGGTTGGTTGGTTTGTTTCTTGCTCTTCAATTCAATTCGATTCATATACATATAGCTACTCCAAACTAACCCTTGCCACGTCAGATTTGTTTGTTTTCATTTACATTCCCCCTCTCTTGTTCTCACTCACTTTCTTTAGATCCATTTCGCTCCATTTATTTCAGGTTCGGTTTATTATTTTATCTAAATCTTACTAATTCTATGATCTAATAATATATGCCTTAGATCCGATTTTATTGTACAGGTCTTTGGTTTGTGGCATCATGGCTACGGGCCAATTGTTCTCGCCGACTACACAAGCGTTGTTCTACAACTATAAACAGCTTCCTATCCAACGAATGCTTGATTTTGACTTCCTTTGTGGTATATTCATATATATATATATATATATATATTCTTTTGATTCTTAATTAAGTTGAAAGACTTAATTATTTTTTTTTTCAGGGAGAGAAACACCTTCCGTTGCTGGAATCATTAACCCAGGTGCCGAGGGATTTCAGAAGCTCTTTTTTGGTCAAGAGGAAATTGCCATACCAGTTCATTCCACGTATGCCTTTTTATCCTTTCTTGTTTTTTTTTTTTATTAGTTAGTAAAAGGCCACTGCTGGTATCATTCATATAATCAGGAGATTACATCAATACCCAAATTTGGTACTATTTATATCGCTCCACATGGGGCATTTATCGGTGCATTATAATGTATAAGATCCTGGGGCCTCTCCACTCCTTTTCTAATTGTTTTGTGTCGGGTGCTCCAAATTTAAGTGTGTTGCCCGACATAGAACTGTATATCTCAACAGATGAATGTTAGTGTGATTGTAATATTCACCTACTACAAGATTGGAGTTGAAGATCTAGTTTGAGTGTTTGCATGTGTGCTGAGAAGCGTTGAGGGGTGAGTATTTTGTTTCTTGGCTTTAATGTGTTTGTCATTTCCAGCATATGAATATTTGTGAACCTGATTACTATTACTGATTAATGTGGCAGATCGATTTGTCATGTCCTATGAAATTCCGTTAGCAGATTGCTCGAGTTAGATGAGTTGATTTCAGTTTTTACCTTTTCTCGATTGACCAATCAACATGATTGAATTGAGCAATTGATGAGATATTGTATAGAGCCCGTTCTGAACTTTAGACTATACAAATCGATTGTTTGGTTCGCAATTTTTGTTTTAGGGAGGGTAGTGAGGAGGATTGAAAGCGTAGTTTTTGAATGGGTGGTGATAAAACTGTTTGGGGGCGGGGGGTGTTGGTGGTAGCCGGTAGGGTACTGGTGCTGTTAACTTGGGTGGTCTTTGGGGTCTCTGTAATTCTTGTATTGTATTCTCTGTCTATGTTGTTTTTCTTTGATGGGGTGGGGTGGGGTGCTCTTCCCTGGTTGGACGATTGTATTAGGGGTTTTAGGTAGGTGTTATGGGGGTCTTGTTCTTGTTTAATTGACTACTGGGCTAACTATTTAACTATTAATGTAATCGCTTTTGGTTATATTAATGAATTAACTCTTATGGATAAAAAAAAGGTGCACAACTTTTGTTTAATGCTTTAACATTTGTCTATTTGTACTTAAATTGAGGGCTTGAAGCCCAATACTAATTGTGGAATATACTCATTGAAACCAAAGTAGCGATTGGTCAGAATGTTCCTTGTTTTTTTCATAGATACTATTCATTTTCTGATCTTATCTCATTTTGGAATTTTTCTGCAGCATTGAAGCAGCTAGTGCTGCACATCCAACTGCTGATGTTTTTATCAATTTTGCATCGTACAGAAGGTCAGTGTTCAATCTAAATGCAGTATCTCGAACAAATTGATTGTCCATTATGTATTGAATATTAATTTTGTGTTGCATACATGCAGTGCTGCTGCTTCTTCCATGGCAGCTCTTAAACAGGCAACTATTAGAGTTGTAGCCATAATAGCTGAAGGTGTTCCAGAGTTGGATACCAAGCAGTTGATCGCATTTGCAAAAGCAAACAATAAGGTGCACAAATTGACTTAAACCACTGAATAGGCCATGTGTGTGTCAGACTGTGTCTTGCTTAATATCTATATAGTTTTCAATTCCCAAATCTCAATTATTGTGACAAAAGTGGATGGCAAAATTTTTAAAACCTTTTCCGACCATTCAGATTATTCTCACTTCAGAACCTGGATCCCTTTTCGGCTGATGTTAGTATTCATAAAACTCGCAGGTTGTTATCGGCCCTGCTACAGTTGGTGGCATTCAAGCTGGAGCTTTTAAGATTGGTGATACTGCTGGAACAATTGATAATATAATTCAATGCAAGCTTTACAGGCCAGGATCTGTTGGTTTTGTTTCAAAATCTGTATGTATTGTTTCAGCCTTATTTTCCCTCGTCACTGCTTTTGTTCCCACATTAGATTGGCATCTACTTCCTATTCCCCGAAGCTATTGTGAATATCATAGGTTCTGCTCGTTAATGTTGTAAATCACATGTTATCCCTCTAATGCGACTACATACTGGAAACACATGATTAGTTTTGTGAAACCATCGGCACGAAGAAATAGTGGTTTAGTAACTTCTGCTTACTGCTGAAGATGATCTATGCACCATGAATATTGTCCTCACTATAAAAACTTCCAATCCCATTTAGATTTACCAACCCTTTTTTATATTTTTAAACTCATGAAATGGTCTGTACCCAAAAGAACTTCGATCTGGTGGCCTGCATAATTGGTTGTGTTTCATTCTTGTCCTATATGGTAAAGGGTTTTTAGATTTCCAGGGAACTTTTCTCTGGATGGTTTTCTGGCTGTTGCCTTTGTTTTACAATGGAAGCTTTTCCTATTGTTTCACGAAATAGATCATTTGTCTTAAACTATTAGATCTAATTGTGTTTTACAAATTACAGGGTGGCATGTCTAATGAATTATATAACACAATTGCTCGTGTAACTGATGGAATTTATGAAGGTGCATACATTTGTTTAACTTTTTCTATTGATGTTCCTGGTGGCCGCTGAGGATTTTGATAGTTGTTAATCTAAATTTGAAAATTTCCACAGGCATAGCAATTGGAGGAGACGTGTTCCCAGGCTCAACCCTTTCTGATCATATCCTTCGGTTTAACAACATTCCTCAGGTGAGGGTCTATCTACAATATTTACAATATCTTGGATTATTTCTTTAACATGGTCTTTTCTTGCATATCTAGAGCTTTCTGTTTTACACGCACAAGCCCAAAAAGGGAAAAAGAGAACCTGTCTGGGCTGTTGCATTTTTCAGCTGGCCATGGACTAGATCAGACTTGAAATCCGATTTATTCTGATCCAAAAATAGCAGGACATTTATTTTATTTTTCAAATCTGATGGATTCTTCTTAACACCTTTCTCTGATAAGTAAGCTCTGATACCATGTGTATCTGAAATATAGACACATATAGTGGTTAGTAAATAGCAGGAATATGGAATGTGGATTTAGAGCATATCTAATCATTTCCTCTCCCACTTGCATGTTATTTTCCACTTGGGAAGATGTCAAATTGTAAACATCATTAGCAAAATATATACTTATGGATTTTGCAAAAATCTCTATCAAAATTTTCCAATTTCTACTCCACATCTCCACTTTGATTTCTGACATTTGTTAAAGAATTTGTTTCTGCTATCCAATGTTTAAAAAAAAATATGTTATCAAGTTAACCTAAATAACCTTTGTACTACCCATATACCAAGTTATCATTCTATGCTTATGCTTGAATATATTTTTCAGTAAGATTTTCAGAAAGGGTTTTATTTATTTATTAATTTATTGTTATTATTGTAATTATTATTCAAGTCTGATATTCAAATCCGACTATATGAATTTTGGATGCTATCAGATTGGTTCTGGATTCAAGACGATATGTCCCAAAAGTTGTAACATTTTAAAGTTGTGAAAACTTTATTTTACAATATTCCTTCATAAATATGTCTTATCTACATATACGGCCACTAAACTTAGAATGCAGTCTTATCATGTAGTCAAAAGTTAAGGCACATGTAGTCAAAAGTTAAAAGTTTGTTGTCTTGCGAATATCAAGTGACTCTGAACCAGTATTTCTCCCTCGTTGTATAGATAGCAGTATCCCCTTCCCACCGCAACTTATGTGTTAGGACTTCCAGTTAGGAAGCAGTCAACCCTTGATATAATTAGACATTTGTTGATACTACTGTACTTACTGATCAGGGATAACACTTTGCACGCCTTTCAGCAGTGTATGTTTGTGCAAAGTTGCAAGCATCTGTGAACTTGCTCTTGATAATGTTTATCAGCTCAAACACATAAAGATACAATAGGTTTTAATGATAGTTTCCCTGAAAACAATAGGTTTTGAATGGTTGGTTACTGTAGTGATGTGCCGTTTTCTTTTCTAAATACTACTGTTTGTGTATGCTTTGCAAAAGCTGGACATTTTATGTGGTCTGACTATGCGATGCTCAATTCTCTTTCCCTGGGATACTTTCCTGTTCGGGGTATTTTATACTAATTCATTCGTAATCTCAATCAGGTCAAAATGATGGTTGTGCTTGGTGAACTTGGTGGAAGAGATGAATATTCCCTAGTAGAAGCCCTAAAAGAAGGGAAGGTTAATAAACCGGTGGTCGCTTGGGTTAGTGGAACTTGTGCACGACTCTTCAAGTCAGAAGTGCAATTTGGTCATGCTGTAAGTTTGGACCTGAATCTTTTGCTGTTCTAAAATATTATGTGCATTCACCATTCAATTGTTTTGCAACGATATTCTACTCAGGGTGCCAAAAGTGGTGGTGAGATGGAATCTGCACAGGCAAAGAATCAAGCACTAAGGGAAGCAGGAGCTATTGTTCCCACTTCATTTGAAGCACTAGAGGCTTCTATCAAAGAGACATTTGAGAAACTTGTATGTACTCAACACTGTGTCCTATTTGTGTGTGCATGAATAATTAAATGTTTTGCTTTTACATGCGTGAGTAAGGTATCAGTAGCTGATTTTTGTAATTCTTAGGCTGAAGAGGGTAAAATTTCACCAGTAAAAGAAATTAAGCCTCCTATGATCCCGGAGGATCTTAACACGGCAATTAAAAGTGGCAAAGTTCGGGCGCCAACTCACATTATCTCCACTATCTCTGATGACAGAGGTTTGGACTGTAAAGCTTACTTTGTTAAAAAAAGATGTCATGAATTCAAGTTCATTGATATCACTTTCTCCCAATCTTCAGGTGAGGAGCCGTGTTATGCTGGTGTTCCGATGTCCTCCATTGTTGAACAAGGTTATGGTGTGGGTGATGTTATCTCTCTCTTGTGGTTCAAACGCAGTCTTCCTCGTTACTGCACGCAGTTTATTGAGGTGGGTCACTGAAAATTGACGTTGTTGTTGACTTGTGAGGCACCTCTTAGAATGTTAAACCTGCTTTTTTCTTGGAATCATCTCCAATTTAACTTTGTCGTAAACTTGTAATTTATAATGCTTGTAATTTTCTCCACTTCAGTACTTTTGTTAAATTCGATGTTTGTAGTCTTTTTTCTCACTTGGGTGAATGGCTTTACAGATTTGCATAATGTTATGTGCCGACCATGGTCCGTGTGTCTCTGGTGCTCACAACACAATAGTTACAGCAAGAGCTGGAAAGGATCTAGTTTCAAGCCTTGTCTCGGGTACATTGTGGCAACTTAATGGCCTCTGGTGTCGTCGTGTCAATGAATGATGCCGTGGTCCAGAATATATCCTAATTTGAACATTAGTCCTTTTTTGTTGTTGTATGAGAATCTTATTATAGATCTTGTAGGAGGGTTTTAATCTGAACAAGTTTTCTACAACAGGGTTACTGACAATTGGTCCTCGATTTGGTGGTGCCATTGACGATGCTGCTAGATACTTCAAGGATGCTTGTGACAAGGTAAGCCATAGATTAGTTGCTGGTATCAGAAGACTTGCTAATTGGTTTACCATGATAACAACATTGATGCACGCTTTCATGCTTTTGTTCTCAGGGTCTTACTGCTTATGAGTTTGTTGAATCTATGAAAAAGAAAGGCATACGTGTACCAGGAATTGGACACAGGTAAAGAACATCTCTGATAATATCTGCTTCCTTAACCTACTATACTACCCCGCTTGCAAATACTCTTTCAATTATGAGGTTGTTTGCATTTATTTGAACTAGGTGATATTGTTAGTTTAATGCTTCATCCATAACTTTAATGCTTATTTGGAGATTGCCATTTGTTTTCGTTGGAAAAGGATCAAGAGAGGTGACAACAGAGATAAAAGAGTAGAACTACTACAAAGCTTTGCACGCACGCACTTCCCTGCTGTCAAGTATATGGAGTTTGCTGTTCAAGTTGAGACCTACACTTTGTCCAAGTCAAATAATCTGGTCCTTAATGTCGATGGTGCAATTGGATCTCTTTTCTTGGATCTCCTTGCTGGCAGTGGAATGTTCAGCAAGCAAGAAATTGATGAAATTGTTGACATAGGTTACCTGAATGGGCTCTTTGTGCTGGCACGATCCATTGGTCTAATTGGGTGAGTTGGATTTATTCTTATCGTCTGTTGGTATAATTTTTCTGATGGTTTATAGATTACCCTTGAAAGGAGGATAGAATAAGAATTCCATTACTTTGAAATTCTTACCAATCCAGCTCGTTACTTCCCCTCCACAAAGGTGATGTGTTAGAAAATGACACTGTGGGGAATAAATACGTCATAGAGAATAGACTTAAATTCTTGACATACTAGATTGGTCTAATACTAGATGGTAATTGCAGGCACACCTTCGACCAGAAAAGATTGAAGCAGCCTCTGTATCGTCACCCTTGGGAGGATGTTCTGTACACCAAATGAGTTGTGTTTGGATGGCTAGTGTCACTACACTTGCTTGCTGCCTATCTTTTGTGTTGATTTTTGTTTGGCGTTTTACAGATGGTTCGAAAGCTTCATATCATTCTCCAAATCCATGTCTTAGTTATTCAAGAATTGAAAGAAACTGTTCTCCATTATTTTTCTTATTATATATTTTTTCTTTTATTCATAACAGGTGCAGGCTTCTGGACAACGGCAGTTGTATTAGTTCCGCTCCCCCCACCCCCCGCCCTGAGGGGAAAGTACATTAACATAAAATTTAGCTTATTATTAGCAGTGCACATTTAATTTTTTACCATAATTTGTTTATGGATTTTAAAACTTTAAAACTAAGCAAATTCCTTTGCAAAATTGTGTAACAAAATTTGATGATCACTCTCGTCGACGTGTTTCTTTTTAAAGATGATTAAATATTTAAATTTCTCTTAAAGATTTAAGAATACAATTGGTCCTTTACCAAAAAAGAAAGAATACAATTGGTCCGAGTGTCTGACAGTTATTACCGTTTGCTGGCCACCAACAAAACGTAGCTCTCGTTTCTCTTGATAATTGTTGTTGTTTTTAACCTGTTACTTTCTTCCTTATCCAGTTATCCTCAGGATGATTCTATAACCACGTGCTTTCATGCTTTGTCAAAGTCGCTCTACTGAGTGCCTGAATCTAACTTTCTTTGCTTCACCCATATCAGTCCAAATGGCCTAACCATGATTCCACACATAGTACAGACTAACCATGGTTCCACACATAGTACAGAAAATAGAGTGATATGGGGTTATATTGGATATATTATCTGGTGATACTATATATGGGATTCCACTGTATATTGGCATATCTATGGATATCGAGGATATATCAACAAATATAATCAAATATCAGCCAATTGATGATATGCTGGAGTGCTGGACTAGATTATAGGCTTTTGCTAAATTTTACTATTGCTGGCTTAGAGTATAACGTGCGGAGCACGTGCCATTGTAATAGTGTACCACTCATAGTAATACCTACAGAGCTAGATTTGGTTTTGGTTTCTTTAGGCTGGATTCAATGGTGCATCCACTTCTATCTCTATTCCACTAAAAAATAGTGTTTTGAGGATGGAGAGTAAATTTTGGTGTCTAATGGTTTGGACCATTCTACGCCACTTCGACCGGCGCAAAATTAAAAATAAAATAACATAAGAACTGGTCATAATTAGTTTCTGATTTGGTGGAGACACAAAACAATTGACTCCATTTCAAATGGCGCCAAATGATATGCTTAATCCATTTTGTCCCACTTCAAATTCAAGTAGCGCCATTTGCATTTCTTCAATTTGGCTCCAATTCTTCTGGCATAGAATGTACTTTGCATTTTTTAAAAACACTCTATATATATAGAGTGATATTCGGGTGAAGGGTAAAAACCGCCGCTCCCACACCACTTTTGTGAAGATACGGAGTCATTGGACGTAGCCTTACCACATCACCTTTGCATTTTGTTTAGATGGACCCATGGCACACGTGATGTGATGATGCTCTGTTAATAAGAGTGGAAGATTTTAATGTCAAACACGTGGGGATCACGCGGGAGTTCGTTTGTAAAGGGGGCATCAATGTGCACGTACGAATCGTCCATCTTAAACAGAACAGTGTACCCACTATCCACCTGAAAATACAGTTTGATAGCATTGTCCAAATCCAGTCAAGAGTATGGTGGCCTAGCTAGCTCTAAAGATTCTAAATATTTCAGAGCGTCGTGTCTTAACTTGTGTAAATAAAAGACAAACGCATGCTTAAAACAGAAGCCCAACAAATTTGCAAATAATTTTTCATTTGTTTCTTTGGTTTTTACAAGGGCCCAATCTAGGAGCTCGCCTAGGGCTCCCACAAACTCAGAGCCGGCCCTTCTTCCACATGTCACCTTGAGCCTGAAATAATGAATCCGATTGTTGGCATACATCCATTTTATGAGATAATGACTGTAAGTACATATATTCATACAGTACCCGATAACCAACTGCAAGGTGACATGTGGAAGAAGCGCCGGCTCTGAGTTTGTGGGAGCCCTAAGCGAGCTCCTAGATTGGGCCCTTGTAAAAACCAAAGAAACAAATGAAAAATTATTTGCAAATTTGTTGATAATAATAATAAAACGTTTAAGGCTTTAATAATATCAAAATGATGGTAGTCTAACAGTGATGACTTTTAATTTTCACGAGTATATCCCGTGTTCAACTCCTTCCAGGCTTTTTCCATACACTAATGACAAATTGGGCCTAGTATAGTTACTTCTCAATGAGGGGGGGCCTTTTTATTTGACTATTATGTGGGGGCCCTAGGCGACTGCCTATGTTGCCTACCCCTTAGAGCCAGCCCTGGGTGGAAGATAAGCCAGCAATGCATTAGATCAAGTATAAGACGTCACCTCCCTACCAACTGAAGATACCTTACCCGGACTACAACTCACATACTAACACTATGTACTTCTAACCGTCTCATCCCTTCTCACCGCATCCTTCCATCCAACCAACCTATAAACCCCAGCTCCATTGGCAAAACGCCCTGAACCAGGTCAATGACATTTCCCCCTCCGACCTGTATCAAGTACGGACCATCATCCACCACCTCTGCATAAGCAGCGCTATTGCTTCTCACTAATTACAATCATCATCTTTTCTACCAACTACAACAACCATACATTTCAACCAACTACACTGTTTAGCCATACTCTCAGCCATGACCCATCCTTTGTTATCATGACTCAAACACTCACACCAGATCTATAAAAACAACCCTATAACTACGTTGGCTTTATTTTGGATCCTTTATTATAACCGGATATATAGACATCTTCCACCAAAGAAAGCAGTCATTAACCAACACCCAGAACCTCCATTCATTCATCTTAGATTAGCCTATTGGTGTAATATTAGAGTGAGTTCTAAATTAAAAAGACTCATTTTGGTATTTACATTTGGCATCGTCACACAGGGGATTATACAAATCATCTACCCCATCTCTTCCAGACCAAACACCAGTGACAATCACCACACTTCTCATCACCAGCGCAACCTCCTAACCAACTTACCATGGCAGAAGACAGCTCCGCAGTCTACGAAACACCAAAGGTTGCACCCCCAACACTTGGCACTTGATTATGACAACAAGCAGAAATAATACATGAACTAATCAACACATCAACAACGTATGCTAGAGCCAACAATCAGCAGTAGCTGCCGCAAGAATCGCAGCACCATAATGGCTCAGACTACATCAACGATGCGAACGACAACACCGCGACATCAAGCACCGCGCAACTGGCTACCAAACAAAGACTGATCGAACTCGTTGAGCACATCTCAAGTAAGCACGAAAAGACAGACAACTATCATGTCATTACTAAAGCTCTCCAAAAGTTCAGTGACTCACCATACCAAAAACATCCTAAACACACCAGTCTCAGAAAAACTTCCAACAACCAAAACTCCAAGCATACAACGGTTCAACCTACCCTTTCGAACACAAAACACGTACTATCAACAGAAAATGACCTTACATAGTCATCAAGACGGTTTCCTGTGTTGACTGTTTCCATCCACCTTGAAAGGTGCAACTTTAGATTGGTATTATGACCTAGCTACATGCAAAAACGATCCCAGACTTTGTCACCTTTCAACGACTATTAGCCAAGGAGTTCTACCACAATATAACCAAAAAGCTCACCATCAACGAGATCTTCAAAATCTACTGATAAACGCTCAAAACTGTAGTTTAAAGCCCTTAATAGCATTCCATTTAGGCCGATTATGTTTATAATAATGAGAGTTTATTAATGTTTACTTGCTTTTGTGTATTACAAGTCTTTGAGTTAAATATGTGCATAAAGACATCATTTTTGCAAGAGAAATGAGTTAAATTGATTGCTAGAAAAGTTCTATGGTTAAAGCTCAAGTTTCAAGGAGAAAAAACCTTTTAAAGCCTAATCAAAGCTGGAAAGTCAAAGTCAACTCGGGTAGAAAAAGAATAGAAAGTCAACAAAATTTCAACAGGCCGTATCTTTGGACCCAGACCTCGGAATTAGGCCTATTTTATATCAAAACGACCGGCTCAGAAAGAAATTTCTAATGATCTAAGCCTCAACCCAATCAAAGCAGTAAAAGTGGACAAAAAGCATATTGTAGTAAATTCTAGTAGTGAGAACCCTTTTGGACTTAAGTATTTAGGTTTTGGGTTTGATTTAGTAGCCCAAAACACAGATCCCAATCCCATGCATGAAATTGTAACCTAAACCTTGCTTTATAAAGAGGTTTAGGGAAAAACAATAGATCTATCTCTCTCTCATAGTTAATTAGTTTTTAGGGTTTTAATTGTAGCCTCCAAAACCTCCATTAAAGACATTAGTTTCTTCTATTCAATCAATTATTCTTTACATTATGTCTTTATATTATTGTTTTAGTATAGAAAATCCAATGAAACAAAGCTGAACCTCCAAATATAGGGGGTTTATGAAGCCTGACGTTGGTAGTCCAGTGTTGAGAGATTAGTTGAGGTTCACCATAAATTTTTAGAGATGGATTGATGGGAGTTTATCCTCATTTAGTGTTTTACTTGCATAGTAAATAAATGTAGGTCCTTTATCATGTTTTTGAACAAAAACTGCGCCAACAGCGTAGTCGTTAGCGTCACACATGAGCTCAAAAGGTTTTGACCAATCAAGAGGTTGATTTATAGGTGTAGTTAAAAGTCTACATGCAGTTCGAGTTAAACTCAAAGGGTGCATCTTTTATAAAAAGATTAGTTAAAGGTTTAACAATTTTTGAGAAATTTTGGATGAATCTTCGATAAAACCTAGCATGGCCTAGAAAAGCTCGTATGTCACGGATGTTCTATGGAATAGGTAGATTAGAAATTTTATCTATTTTAGCCTAGCTTATCGACCTCTATACCATTTTTAGACACAATGTGACCTAACAGTATCCCTTTTGTTACCATGAAGTGACATTTTCCCCAATTAAGAACCAGATTCTTTTCCTGACAACGCGCTAATACTTTAGAGATATTTGATAGACAATCGTCAAAAGAACCTCCATAGAGGGAAAAATCATCCATAAATACTTCCATGAATCTCTCCACCATATCACTGAAAATGTGTAATATGTAGCGTGGAAATGTGGCAGGTGCATTGTAGAGACTGAAGGGCATACGTGCATAAGCATATGTTCCAAAAGGGCAAGTGAAGGTGGTCTTTTCTTGATCTGATTCATCAATTAAGATCTGAAAGTAACCTGAATACACATCCAAGAAACAGTAATAAGCATGTCTTGCTAAATGTTCAAGCATATGATCTACAAATGGCAGGGGGAAATAATCTTTTCTTGTGACCGCATTCAGCTTTCGATAATCAATACAAATCCTTCACATGATGAGAACTCATGCTGGAATTAACTCCCCTTCCTCATTACGGACCATTATAATCCCAGACTTCTTTGGCACCACATGAATAGGACTAACCCATTTGCTGCCAGATATGAGGTAAATGATTACAGCATCCAGTAATCTTAAGATCTCCTCCCTTACTACTTCTTTCATAGCAGGGTTTAACCGACGCTGCGCCTCTCTAGAGGTCTTGGCATTCTCTTCCAGGTGAATCTGGTGGGTGCAAATATTTGGATTAATTCTTTTTATATCATCGAGAGACCAACCAATGGCAGAACGATATTCTTGGATCACTCTAACTAAGCGTTCTTCTTCCTCTTTTGACAATGTTTGGGTGAGAATTCATGAAAACACACCAATGATCTTGTTAGAGAGGTTGATATGAAGTGAGAGAGACTGTACCACCAATGGCTGCCTACGTATCCAAATTATCCTCTGGAATCAAGTCTAAAAAATGCACATAGTTCTTTGTTTGAAATGATTGTTGGGTATTTATAGGAAAAAGAATATGTTAAGCTTTTTATTGCTTAAAATACCCTTTCCTTATTTTATGAGATATTTTCCTCTTTGTATGAAATCTTTCCAAAAGCTTTATATGGAAAAAAATCCCTTGACATATTTCCGGACCTGCTATATATAACTAGAGGGAATGCCTGAATGCCATACTAGTAGGCAAGCAGGAATGCCACAGTAGCGGGCAAGCAAGCACGCCTCACTAGTAGGCAAGCGATGCTACCGTAGCAAGCAAGCAAGCATGCCTCACTAGTAGGCAAGCAGGAATGCCATAGTAATGGGCAAGCAAGCACGCCTCATTAGTGGGCAAGCGATGCCAAAATAGCAGGCAAGCAAGCACGCCTCACTAATAGGCAAGTGGGAATGCCATAGTAGTGGGCAAGCAAGCATGCCTCATTAGTGGGCGGCTCTTATAGTAGTACCTAATGATGGTCGTTCGTAGGGGTACGAGTATACTGGTACATACACTGCCCCCTCTTCGTCGGATGGAATTCATTCCTTGCGGCGAAGAATAAACATTATATTACTGCAAAAGAATAAAACAGTGTGATTGAAATATCTGCGATGCAAGTGCATGACAAAGCTGATAGTAGCAACCGCCCATTTGACATGGCATCTGTTAATGCTAGTGTTGGTATTGATGCCAAAAGAGCTGGTTAAGGGCAATTTACCCAGGGTGTTGAGCATCATCCACATTATGTTGCTTTAAACCATGAGGCTATGATTATTGATATTCTTGTTTTCGAAAAGGACGTTGAAACTATGGAGAAGCAGCCACTGTTTACGGAAATCGAACGGGTCCAAGCCACCCCCAATCGTGCTATTAAAGATGGGACTAAAAATGGTGTGCCTAGTGTCTCCTTGTATGCCACAAATGGTATACCAATCCATAACACGGATCACATTCCCACTGTATTTCTTGATGATAATGTGATAGAGGTGCTGAAGCCGATAGATGATATAGTTTTGTCTACCGAGATGGTTGAAGAGTATATGAATAATCCATTGGTAACGGAGATGAGTTCGAATAATGTGAAAGGTGTGGAGGATATTTCAGACATGTGTATTACTGGGATACACAAATTGCAAGAAGCAAAACAACTGCATATACAAATATATACTCTTTATTTTGTTGTTTGATATAATTTATGATAAAGAAGCCATTTGTATAACTTGTATAATGAAGTTAGTACAGAGCTTTTATGTATATATTTAACTATGATTGCGTTGAAACCACAAGACTTAATTCGTAGGTGGTTATTGTACTACCCACTTTAAAGACAATTGGGTTAAAGTTGTAGAAGAACTATATATTTAACTATGATTGCGTTGAAACCACAAGACTTAATTCGTAGGTGGTTGTTGTACTACCCACTTTAAAGACAATTGGGTTCAAGTTGTAGAAGAACTATATATTTGTTTATGGGGATATGAGTCGATGAAAAAGGACTTGTGATAGGATGCACTTGTGTGGGCTTAGACTACTAAACTTTACTTATGATACGCTATATTGCGAAGCGTGTTATTTGATTGGGGGTTGAGGCTATGACTCGATTCCATCTTAATGAACTGTAAGACATTTTTGCTTTTGCAACCTGGGGTATGCTGGTTCATGCGCTTCTTGCATGAATAATATTTGTGCTTTAAGCATAGTGTTTGTTGGTGTTGCCACTACTTACTTGATGATTTTTTTTTTGGTGCATGGAGAGAGGTGTTGAAAACGCAAACTCCACGTCTTTTTGGTGCATGGAGAGAGGTGTTTAAAATGCAAACTTTATGACTTTTTGGTACATGGAAAGAGGTGTTGAAAACGCAAACTCCATGGCTTTTTGTTGCATGAAGAGAGGTATTGAAAACGCAAACTCTATGACTTTTTGGTGCATGGAGAGAGGTGTTAAAAACGCAAACCCATGGCTTTTTGGTGCGTGGAGAGAAGTGCTGAAAAAGCAAACTCCACGACTTTTGGTGCAAGGAGAGAGGTGTTGAAAATGCAAACCCCATGACTTTTTGGTGCGTAGAGAGAGGTGTTGAAAACGCAAACTCCACAGCTTTTGGTGCATGGAGAGAGGTGTTGAAAACACAAACTCCATGGCTTTTTGGTGCATGGAGAGAGGTGTTGAAAATGCAAACTCCATGACTTTTTGGTGCGTGGAGAGAGGTGTTGAAAACGCAAACCCCACGACTTTTGGGTGCATGGAGAGAGGTGTTGCAAACGCAAACTCCATGACTTTTGAATTTGTATATGTTTTTTATAGTTTAACTTTCCTATCAATTGTTTATCTTTAAGAATGGTAATTAAGTAATTGATATATATTATTTTTGACTAACTAACTAAATGAAAATAAAGAAATGTGGAATAATGCATTTTATTGATGAGTGATAATCTGAAAAACAAAAGAAAATTACTTCAAGGACCAGTTCTAAGAAACTGTTGGCCCAAACTACTAATTGTCTGGCTTGATAAAAGCCTATCCTAATCCACAGCCGGCTTTGTTGTGTTAGACGTCCGTGTAAACCATCTATGAATTAGGTGATGGGGCCGTAAGATTTGTTAGGCCTTTCTCGCCCCCAACTGCTGGCGCTTCACTAGAGATGCCCTCATCTTGATTGATTTCAGGGACAAAATTGTCAATTGGAAAATATGTCATTAGGGATGCAAGGGTGTGACCCTTTTTTGAAATGCGAGGTTCAAAGACAATGCTGTAAGCACTTAAATAGATGTCCCATTTAGCCAGTCTGCTTGATTCTTGAGCACTGCGGAAAACTTTGCAAAGTGGGTATTCAGTGTATACCTTGACCAATATTCCTTGGAAGTATGGCTTAAGGCGTCTTGCAGCATGAACCAATGCTAGAGCAATTTTTTCAACTCTCGCATATCTAGTTTCCACCCCCGTTAGGGTCTTACTAATGAAGAAGATTGGACGACAGTCTTCTCCATCAATGAACGATTTATCGACTGCGATTAATGCAGTAGTGGCCAAACAAACTCCGACCGGGTTGCCCTGGTATCGGGCTGGCCAACATTAGTGGCAAGACTAAGCATTTCTTGATGGATTGGAAGACATTTTCACAGTCATCATTCCACCCTGCTGAGTCCTTTAAAGTCTGAAAGAAAGGACGACATCTGTCGAGTACTTAGAGATGAAACGGTTGAAAGTTGCTAAGCGTCCTATGAGCTGTTGAATTGCCTTTTTTGTTTTTGGCGCTAGCATGGCTTGAATGGATTGGATCTACTCTGGGTTAGCTTCGATGCCTCAATGAGTCATCAAATACCCCAGAAAATTTCCATAGATTAGCCCGGAAGCACATTTCGAAGGACTGAGCCGCATGTTGAATTCTTCAATTCTGTCAAAAACTGATTGTAAGTCATAGATCTGATCTCCCTTATGCTTGGATTTTACAATCATGTCATCAATGTACGCCTCCATTATCTTGCCTAACATATCTCCAAATATGGTGTTGATCATCCTCTGATAAGTGCCACTCGTGTTTTTTAAACCAAAAGGCATGACCTGGTAACAAAAAATTCCCTGGTCAGCTATGAATGCAATTGCTTCTTGGTCTTTAATAGATAGCAGAATCTGGTGGTATCCTAAAGAAACATCCATAAATGATAATCGCGGGTAGCCAGATGTGGCATCTACCCATTCTGATATCTGTGGAAGAGGGTAGGGATGAATCGGGCAAGCTTTGTTAAGGATCGTGAAATTGATGCACACTCTCATTTTACCATCTTTCTTAGGCTTGACTGAGAGTAGACGATCGATCTCCTCTTTGACCTTGATTTTTCTATCCGGTGTCATACGCCTAGGTTTCTGTCGCATTGGCTTGGTTGTAGGATCAATGTCAAGCATGTGGCATGTAATATCCGCTTGTTTGCTTTTTGACAGTTCTACCAATATGAAAGTTGTTTCGCCACTTGAATTCCCAATCTGCACTTCTAAGAGGCGGTCTATAGTTGGCAGCCCTTCATTTCGTGAACTAGCAGTACAAATATTGTGTGGTACTGATTCTGACTTAGACACCTCCTACGAATTGCTGAGAACTGTATTTCCTCGCATATCGAACTGACGATACTCCTCCAAGACTTTTTCATGGCAGCTGTGGGAAGCCATTTGGTCACCCCGTATCTTACAAATTTTACCGAGGGATGGGAATTTGACTGCCTGATGAAAAGTAGAGACTACTGCCCCCATACTGTGGAGCCAATCCCTTCCTAAGATTGCATTGTAAGGGGATTTGCAATTCATCAGAAGGAATTCAATGTCTGCCATCTAGTCCATGAGTGTGACTAGTAAAGAAACTCAGCCCACTGGGGTTGTTGTTGTTCCATCGAAACTGAGTATTGGATTATTTTCTGTAACAACCAAATTCTCTGAAAGCTGCATATTCTTGTAGCAACCTGCAAAAATGACGCTTACAAAACTCCCCGTGTCTATCATTATGCGATGAACTCGCCATAATCCAATGAAAGCAGAGATGATGACTGCATTATAATGAAGATGATGGACGCCCATTAGGTCTTTATCACTAAAACATAAGGGACCGGGTTCGGTAGTTTATGAACAAATTCCTTCTGCAAAATCAATGTTATTTACGTGATAAAATTCACGCAATAAACCAAACTTGGCTCGTTCCTCATACTTCTGCCTTATTCGTGAAATGTCGTTAATTTTGGCATGACCAGCTAGGATGACATTGTAGCCCGTCATTGCTAAATTTTGCTTCATAGTCTTTTGAAGTAAAAACTCGTCTAACTATCCTTTTTCAACTAACCTCTGTATCTTTCCCATGAGGGATCTGCAATCTTCAGTTTCATGATCGAAATCATTATGGAAGTGACACCAAATATTTTTGCCACTCCTAGACTTTGTGTTTTCAGGTAAGGGCATTGAAGGAAAAATTAAGTTACGTCCTTTAATCTTCTCATATATTGCTGCATATGTGGCATTTAATGGAGTGAGCTTCATTTCTTCGTGAACCGTGTCTGATTTTTGTTGTTGTCTGATAACTGTAAAAACTATTATTTACTCTTACTTAACTAATTAAACTTAAACAGAACTAAACACTATAGTAATTGCATTCTAGATTATCAAAGTTATCTACTCTCTTGAATCATGCAATAAATGGAGTAGAGAATTCGTTCCACTCCTAGTCCTTTAAACGTAAATGTAAGTTTCCGCTAGCTTAATCGATACTAACAAAACAGTTGAGAGTAATGATTTGAAATTATAATACGATGGCAATTGAACTTAAATAAGATTGTTTAACTTACATTATGATAACATAATATTGAATGTGAATATGGAGAAGGGATTAGGGAGATTTGAATCCACTTGATGTATTCCTAATATGCTAGTGTTGATTATTGCAGTTCTAATCAAATAAGATTAAGAGTTGATCCCTAATTACTCATGGCAATCTCTGCCAACTAATAATTAACATGTAAGGAAGTCCAACCCATTCTCACGGCGAATCAACTATCATTCTAGAGTGAAACTCTTAACAAGCAATATTTCTAATTAACATATCAAGTCTTCATCAAGCTTTATCAAACCCCTTTAATGGAGGTTTAGCTAGATGTCATTAGACTATCATAAACAGATATATAAGAAGGAGACATAATGAAGAACAATAATGAACTTTTATTAATCTAATGAATACTGGAGAACAATAATTAACTAGGGTTTAAACTAATAACTAAGTCTAAAATCTAATTATCTAGCTCTAATTAATTATATCTATCTAAGTCTAAGTATATCTATGTCTAGGTCTAAGTATATCTAGAGTTATGCTTTAGTCCTCTTTATAAAAGAGACGCTAGGTCTACATTTTCGTGCATGGGCTTTGGAGCCATGTTTTGGGCCTTTGAATCAAGCCTAAAATCTAATTACATAAGTCCAAAAAGGGTTTCTCTACTGGAAACTACTGCAATAGTATTTTCGTCCAATTATGCTCCTATGATTGGATCAAGGCCTGGACCATTAGAAAGCACTTTCCAAGCCATTTGTTTTGACATATAATAGGCCCAATTCTGAGGTCTGAGTTCAAAGATACGGCCTGCAGAAGTTCTATTGACTTTTCTGCTATATTTCTGCCTGGGTTGACTTTGACTTTTCAGCTTTGACCGGGATTTAAAAAGGCTTTTTCTCCTTGAATCTTGGCCTTTAATCATATAACTTCTTATCAACCAACCCTTGCTCCTTTATCTTGCAAAAGTGACATGTTTCTTCACATATTTGACTCCAATGCCTGAAATACATAAACACACGTAAACAGTACTAGCTTATATTTATTATACACACAATTGGTCTAAATGTAATAATATTAAGGAGTTAAAACTATAGTTTTGGGCTCTTATCAAACCACCCCCAAACAGCATTTAGCTTGTCCTCAAACAAATATGAGAAATTAATATAAGTGACCAAAAATGGAGTTCTAACTAATCTCTTTCCGCCGAGTGCGATTGCATTGACCATATGCAACAAGGCCTTAATCCACTAGGAATTCCCTAGTGGACGAGTTATAGTCTCGTGAGAGTTTTTCAGAGAAGGTATTCACAAACTTCATCTATACTACAATGACTAAGAAATAAAAATATTATTTCCTACTTTATCCTCAGATATCTATACATTTCACTAACAATGAATACAGAATAATCAAGTCGAAATCTAAGCTAATACGTGCATAATAATCAATCATCTACGAATAAACATATATACAATGAACTATGCTATGAAATACAATAACAAGTCCGTTTCTAAAACTTTGGAATAGCATCCTTAAGTAGGTCTTCACATATATGTCAAGACAAAAGCTACTCTGATTTTTCCACTCAAGTTTCGCTCACTCCAGTGTGCAGTGGGCACACTTTACCTTAAAATCTCAATGACACACAAGGAAGCCGAAGTCGATCAAACACATCTGTTACTTACTATCACACTAACCTATTCCTAATTGAGCTAGAGGTCTTTATTAGGTGTTGCGGGGATTAGGTGATGGTTTAAGAATGAATGAAATGGATATTAAAAAAGAACCAGTCTGAGATAATAGAGTCTTCATATTATATAACTAGAGAAAACCTTGTTCTTTACTTTGCTTCTACACTTTGTTTCCATCCTTGGCCATTTTTTTTCCTTTTTCTTTTGGCTTTTGACTCCTTTGATTCTGTTTTTGGAGTTCTAACTTTTTTCTTCTTCTTTGGATGGAAACTTTCTTTTCTTATTTGAAGCAACTAACAAATTCTTGGTTTCACAGGTCTTTCTCTTTCCTATTCTTCATTTCATCTATATTATCAGACTTATTCAAAAATGGGTGGGCTATTTTTTTTTATTATTTATTTATTATTTATTATTTATTTTTATTTTATTTTGTTTTGTAAAAGGGTAAAGGATTTGTGGTTTATGAAAAGCTAAAGAAAGGCTCAGAAGGGCAACTAGCGGAAATAATTTCATATAGGTTTGAATTTCTGACTATATCGATCCAAAGAGGGCCTAAATTCTCACTAAGGATATGGTATAATGATCAAGCAAGTAGACGTGTGATTTCTCTATTTGGAATTTACTTCTCCCTTGTGTCATTTCTCAAATATTTCACTCATATAAGGCTTTAGGCTATATTCTCACAGGATTTGTAGAACAAGTACTCTAGCCTAGATTTTAGAAACTTACTGTCAAACAATTATAGATACTCATGCAATATATTTATAGAAAGATGCAATAATTATTACCTACATATTAACCTAAATTTCTAAAAACTATTCTAATATAAGAACTAATGTGAAATATCTAGACTATTATTATCATAGAGAAAGAAACAATACCAATATTCCTAAGTGTATAACATAAAATTTTTATTTTTATTTTTGAATTATTTTTTACTATAAAACAAGTGCATATTATACATGTATTATCCTAATAGGTGCCTTAATTTACGCGTGTTTCTATACCACCCACCCCCAAACAAGAACATGCTTTGTTCTCAAAGTATTAAAATAAAAAGGTTAAGAAATACCATTGAAACGCGTGAAAATCGAAGAACACTTGCAAAACAAATTATAACATACTAATATAGGTAAAGAAAAACAGACGCAACTCTATACAAGTTCCACCCGTTATAGGGTTAACAAGAAATAAATTGCTTAGGACATAAGCAGACACAAACAAAAATAAAACATACTTACCTCATATCTCGCATTTACTCGTCGTTGTCCTCCTCCTCAATAAAGAATTGAGGTTCCTTGGCATCCTGCCACGCTATGATAATTTGCCAGGCCTCACGCCATTTATCATCTATAATTGCTAACCGGTCAAGCGCCACTTGGTTGGATGAGGTGTAAAAGGCAACCCAATTAGGTTGTAGCGCAACCCAATTAGGTTGTAGCCTCTACCCTGATCAAGTCATTGCACAGAATGAGCGTATAATGCAATTAGTAGGTCGCACAGTGTCAACCCCAACCCAATCCGTGAAACGGGCACAAAAATCCGGAAAGAAACATAGCATTATCCGACAAACTAAGACAGGCATAAGAAGATACTTATGCCTCATATTGTGAGCTCAGGCTAAACTAGAAACTAAGGTCTGGAGAAGGTCATAGAGCATACGTCCCGTGGCTAAAGCAAGGAAGATGCTGCAAGTGACGTCATTCACAGAAGAAAAACGTCATTCCCCTAATAAGTTTAGCATGATAAAAAAATATCACCGTGCCCACGTTAAGGGACAAGCTACCAAGGGCTACATTATATTGCCATTGGTCCTTGATACGGAAAATTCCTGCCCCATAAGCCTCATGCAAAAACTAATAAGTGTAGATATACATATTATCTACCCAATAGCCCCATGGGTCTTGAACTTCAGTAGGCATAGACAGTCCAAGGGCAAACACCAATAAGAACTTGGTTATATCCATGGTTTCATCCTCAATGGTGACGGAGAACACCTCCTCTCCATTCGGTCTTTCAAAGAACGTACAATGCTCATAAAAATAAGTTGCAAGTGTAGGAGAATATAGTTCATTAGGGCTTACCATTAGAGGCTGCCATCCTGCTTGTATAATCACATTGCGGAACCAAGATCCATACGTGTCACTTGCGAACAAATCTTCGAATGACATCTCTAGTATGATCTGAGGGGACTTCATATCACACAACATACTCTAGAACTGCTAGAAGCACCCTAGGAAGAACCTACAAAAAATCAGAACTGAAAGTGGATGTGGAGGTGAAGGGAGCGGGCACGCTCAAGTTTGGCTGTGGAAGGGCGCGGGTGCGCTCTTGCCTTGCTCGATGTCCAGAGATTTTAGCGCGCACGCACTCTGAGTTTAGGCAAAACAGAGGGCGTGCACGCTCCGAGTATGATGAGTGCTATGAAGTTAAAAAATCAAAGGCAAAGTGAGAGATGCAAAGTGAGAGGTGTGATGTGAAGTGAGAGTGCACCAAGGTTTTATAGAGAACTAGTTTCTAAGTTCCACAAGTTTCCCAACTAGTTAAGGCAACATGATGGAATAAGATAGTTCTAAATCCAAAATATAAACAAACAAGAGGCATACTCCAAAACCAAACCAATAGCTTTTTGGCTAGAATGAAAATAGCAATCATCTACATATGACTCCTTGAGATTGCACCAAACATCACTTGCTAATTCTAGCGACACCAAAATAGCAACATTCTCACATAACTCAATCATAATCAAACCGGCAATAACTTCGACAACAAAATACATGGATATGATTATAGGCATTTCTAAATAAATAATTCCACCCCCAAATAAGTTGAAAGGGTGGAATTCAAGATATATGCCGGAAACTAAAAATAACTTCAAATTAAATTAAAATGAAATAACAATTACAGAATCCAAATATTAACTACTTAACTAACAATTCGGAAGCAAAATCTACGAAAAACACGGAAACTAGTCTTAACACAACAAAAATACAAAGTAAACTAGCCATGAGACGAGGAAGGGATAAGAATAGGAAGTTGATTGATCAAAAATGGAAAGGCCAAACACCCCACGCCCAAACAAATTTTTGAAAACATAGTTTAGAAAATTTGTTTAAACACGTGGGCCTTTTAAAGTCAGATTCCCGAGACTTGCTAGATTACTATTGTTATGGTTTTAATATTTTTTTTATTTTTTTATTAATAATGCTTAATATATATGAAAACAATAAAGCAATAAAGACATAATTCACACCATAGAGAAACATGACTCAAAAATTGAGAAAACATACAAGATTGGAAAACGTGAATTATGTTAAACGTAGACTTGGGAACCGGTACTTACAGCCACACACTCCAAAGGGAGGGCCCGGTTACCTGAATGGTGCACTTACCAAAATATAATAGTGGAATGGAGTACATCAAAGAATATAATAAGTCGTTTATCGTCAGAGACTCGAGACTTTAACAAATGAATATATATATATATATATATATATATATATATATATATATACCCTGCAGTTTACCATATATCAACAACCGAAATAGTTGTGGATCTTGCCATAAATAATTATCACAAAAAACACCTCCAAACACAATCAAGCACCATAATTTCCCATGACGTGGCATAGCAAAATGAAAGTGAATACTGATGATTCTAGAACCTAACCTAGCATGCAAAGTCTTCTTGTTATTCCAACGAAAGGGTAGGCAAGTGAATGATTGTGAGAAAATAGATGGTTGTGGAAGATATGGTGGATATGGATGAATTGTAGAAGTAAGAATTGGAAGAAATGAGAGAGTGGGTTTATCACAAAATTCATTGGTGGAGTGGGTTGATATAATCACACAACTGAAAATAAAAGTATCAGGTGGCTCTGTAGGTAGTAATTTCGTACTAGGAGAATTTAGAAAATCATGAAGCACAGGAGAAACAAGAGGGTCAAGTGCAAACTCAAGGGCCCTTTGAAAAGGTGGAGGGCGGGGAATTGAAGTGGGTGGTGCGCTAGGTAGTTCTTGAGAGGGTGGATCATCACAGGCTTTAAGAAACTCATCGAATTCCTTATCTGGCTTGGTCGCATCCACATGATTATGGTATACCTCTACATCTTTGAGAAAGTCATCAATCTCGTCAAAAGAGTCGAAATTGTGATTTTCGTCCTCGTCCATAAGATGGGTATCAACTAGTGTAGGGACAAAAGCTTCGGAGTCGGAACTTCTGAAGGAAAGAAATTTGGGCATCTGATTATTAGGAAACGTGTTGTCAAAATAATCTTGAGCTAAGCTCTCGATCATGCTAACCTCTCCATCGATAGGCGTATCTGGGAACTGTTGCATCATTTTAAAAATATTTACCTCAACAGAAAGATGGCCAAAGGACAAGGACATCGAACCATCGCGGCAGTTTATGAGTGCGTTGGCAATGGCCAAGAAGAGATGTCCTAAAATGATAGCAACAGAGTTGTTGGCGATTTCTGTGTCAAGGATAACGAAGTCGGCTGGGTAATAAAAAAAATTTACCTCAACCAACATGTTTTCAACCACACCCTTAAGATACTTAATAGATCGATCAGCTAATTGCAACGTCATTTTAGTTGGTTGCATCTCGTGCAGACCTATTTGCTTATATAAATAATAAGGGAGTAAGTTAACACTCGCCCCCAGGTCTAATAGCTCAGTCGTCGTATGGGTATTTTGTGCATTGTACAGTAGGACGACCAGGGTCCTTATACTTAACGATTCCATTATGTTCAGATAGAGTAGGGAATTGTTCAGTTAAAAAGGCGTCTTTTGGTATATTGGTCTTCCGCCTAGTAGTGCACAACTCTTTTAGAAACTTAGCATGTTGTGGTAACTTTTTAATAGCGTAAAGAAAAGGTAGATTAATCGTTAGATTTTTTAAAACTTTCCTAATCTCATCAAAGTTAGTATCCTTGTGTAATATGGCTAGTCTCTGGGGAAACGGTAGGTTCTCTTTATATATAGCATATGGATCAATATGAGTTTTAACCTTGGTCGTTTTCCTCTTGGGTTGAGGTTTAACTGGTACCTCTACAGGAGTAGGATCATCAGTTACTACTTCGGTATCTAGTAAAATATCAGGTGTAGGGACCACTGGTGGGGTAACAACAGGCATCGTTACAGTGTTATCAACCACTCTGCCAGAACGGAGAGTGGTGATGGCATGTAGCTCACCTACAATGATATTTTCATTACTAGGAATACCGGTTACTTCAAAGGCTGTGTTTGACATTTTAGGATTAGGTACGGCTTGACTTGGAAACACACCTTTTGGTTGGGTTTTCTCTTGGGCTAACTGTTGGGTTAAATGATTAATGGATTGTAAAACCTGTTGGTTAGATTGAGTCATGGATTGGAAAAGCTGTTAGCTAACCTGTATGAAGGAGTCGAGATGATCCGGTTGTGTAGGTGTAGTGGTCACAGGTGGTATGACTGGAACTATCTCATGTTGATTATTAACGGGTGGGTTGCGATAGTTATTAGTAACTGGAACGATACCTTTATTAACATTATAATTATTATTATAATTACCTTGTCCTTGTCCTTGTCTCAGTGGAGCTTGATTGTAATTTGATGCTTGCCTAACATTTTGATTATTAAACCCTGGAGGTGTAACGTGATGATTATTTTTCCAACCAAAGTTGGGATGTTGTCTCCAAGGCGTGTTAGGTTTGCTATTAACGGAATAAACATTGTCCGGTTGAGCGGATGGTTGTTCATAGACTAGAGGACAATAGGAGTCGGGATACTCAAGGCTGTAACAGAAATTACATGGAAGAGTGTTGACGTTCATGATAGGAGTAGGTTGTTGTTGGACAGAAATGGCTTCTACCTTTTTAGTAAGAGATTCGATTAAAGTTTTAAGCTCAGAATCAGATTTAACCTCAAACATACTGGCAGCCTTAATCGTGGAAAGAAGAATTATCGAGCGGGGATGTTATTACCCCCGCTTATTTTGACGCTTAGATTGATCTTCCAAAAACCTATAAGCCTCAGAGGCACCTTTACTAAGGAAACTACCCCCAGTCATTATGTCAAGAACCTCTTTATGGTGATGTAAAAGCCCTTTGAAAAAGGCACGAACAAGCGTGTCTTTCACAAGGTTATGATGTGGACACTCGATGAGAAGATTAGTGAACCGATTCCAGGCCTCTGAAAAGGATTTATGAGGATTCTGGTGGAAGAAATGAATATTTTAAGCATTTCATCTGTCTTTAGCGGTGGGTAAAACTGTTTCATGAATAATTGAACAAGTTTGACCCATGAGTTCACAGAATTAGGCACTTAGGCAGTTAACCAGGATGTCACCTTATCGACGAGGGTGAAAAGAAACACCCTCAATTTAATTTGCTCCGAACCAACAGTAGGATGATGAAATGTGGTAAGAACTTGTTCTATCCTACACATATGTTGATAAGGCTTCTCATGGTCTAACCCATGAAAAACTGGTAACAAATTAAATATATTCGGGGGGATTCGAAAATCAACCACTGGGTCTGCAAGAATAATGTACGACTTAGGGCTATCGTTAAGGGCTTTATAAAAATCAGAGAAAGGAGTCTCTGTTTCGTCAGCCATTTGTGCAGGTGTAATGTGTGGTATTCTAGATAGGCGTGTGCGTTGACATTTACGATAAATAACCGAAGATGGTTTACTAGTACCGGACCTTAGTCTCATACAAGGCTAAGGCCAATAAAAAGCAAACTACGAACAAACAATCAAACAACCCTGATATACTAGAAAAAATCCTTTTAGTAGAGGCGAGGAGTGGAAGAAGGAGTACCTGAATGTCTCCTTGCTACGCGTTTGAATAGCGTCTTGTATATGCGATCACAGTGTATTCACAAAGTTAGAAACACTGAATAACTTAAATGAAATGAGTTGGAAACTAACCTATGAAAATCAGGCAAATGCATAAGTGGGCACCGGCGCGCTTGGAACTAGGCGTAAAAGGGCGCATGCGCGCTCTTGCCTGAACATTGTCCAATGTTTTTAGGGCGCACGCGCTCTCGAGATAGCCTACGATGGGCGCGGGCACGCTCTGTGTAGATTTCTGAAAAAAATAATTTTTGAGCCAAAGAGACACAGTCAGAACCAAACAAGGGTGGGTGGGTTTTAATGGGATTTTGGTAGGGATGGAAAATCTAAAGGAAATGAATTTAAACAGAACTAAGATGGTAGCGGCGTTATTTGATAAACGTAAAAACTTATTGTTTACTCCTACTTAACTAATTAAACTTAAATAGAAGTAAATGCTATAGTAATTGCATTCTAGATTATCAAAGTTATCTACTCTCTTGAATCATGCAATAAATGGAGTTGAGAATTCGTTCCACTCCTAGTCCTTTAAACGTAAGTTTCCGCTAGCTTAATCGATACTAACAAAACAGTTGAGAGTAATGATTTGAAATTATACTATGATGGCAATTAAAGTTAAATAAGATTGTTTAACTTATATTATAATAATATAATATTGAATGTGAATATGGAGAAGGGATTAGGGAGATTTGAATCCACTTGATGTATTCCTAATATACTAGTGTTGATTATTGCAGTTCTAATCAAATAAGATTAAGAGTTGATCCCTAATTACTCATGGCAATCTCTGCCAACTAATAATTAGCATGTGAGGAAGTCCAACCCATTCTCATGGCGAATCAACTATCTTTCTAGAGTAAAACTCTTAACAAGCAATATTTCTAACTAACATATCAAGTCTTTATCAAGCTTCATCAAACCCCTCTAATAGAGGTTTAGCTAGATGTCATTAGACTATCATAAACAGATATATAAGAAGGAGACATAATGAAGAACAATAATGAACTTTTATTAATCTAATGAATACTGAAGAACAATAATTAACTAAGGTTTAAACTAATAACTAAGTCTAAAATCTAATTATCTAGCTATAATTAATTATATCTATCTAAGTCTAAGTATATCTATGTCTAGGTCTAAGTATATCTAGAGTTATGCTTTAGTCCTCTTTATAAAAGAGAGGCTAGGTCTACATTTTCGTGCATGGGCTTTGGAGCCATGTTTTGGGCCTTTGAATCAAACCCAAAACCTAATTACATAAGTCCAAAAAGGGTTTCTCTGCTGGAAATTACTGCAATAGCCTTTTCATCCAATTATGATATTCTGATTGGGTCAAGGCCTAGACCTTTAGAAAGCCCTTTCCGAGCCAGTCGTTTTGACATATAATAGGCCCAATTCTGAGGTCTGTGTCCAAAGATATGGCCTGTGGAAGTTCTGGTGATTTTTATGCTCTATTTCTGCCTGCGTTGACTTTGACTTTTCAGCTTTGACCAGGCTTTAAAAAGGCTTTTTCTCCTTGAATCTTGACCTTTAATCATATAACTTCTTAGCAACCAACATTTGCTCCTTTATCTCGCAAAAGTGACATGTTTCTTCACATATTTGACTCTAATGCCTGAAATACATAAACGCACGTAAACAGTACTAGCTCATATTTATTATACACATAATTGGTCTAAATATAATGATATTAAGGAGTTAAAGCTACAGTTTTGTGCTCTTATCATTGTCTTTCCGCAGTGTTTTTCTTATGTTTGGATTTACTATCGCTTGAATCTTTACTTCGAAAATAATCTGTCTCTTGAGGCTTGTGCTATAACATCTTCTTCGACATTAATGAACTATTATGCTCGTGTAAACAAATCGGACTTGGATTGCGGGGGGTCTCGTACAAGGGAATTGTAAATTCTATTTTTATTAAAATGTATTCCTTGCTTGAATGCATGAATGATCATTACGTCAGGGACATCAGTAACCTCTGCTTGCACTTGGCAGAAACAAATTACAAACTTTGCCAGAGTTTCGTCCTTTTGTTGCTTGGTATTTAGCAAGATGTTGATATCCTTAGGACGTGTCCAATTATGCTTGAACCGGTCTATGAACTGACTTGCTAATTCTTGGAATGATGTGATAGAACGAGCTGGTAGGCCGGAGAGCCAACGAAGAGCTTCTCCTTTTAATGTCGACATAAAACGTTTGCATAAGAGGGGGTCATCTCCCCGCCAGAGAATGAGTCTGCTTTTAAATTCCATGACATGATTGTTCGGGTCACCTCCTGCTTCATCAAACTTAGGAAGATCTGGTTGTTTGAAGTCGTCTTGATGTTTTGCATTTTGTATGATCAGAGAAAATCGCCCAACGATATCTTCGTTCACTATAAGGACTTTCCATCGAGTTTCAGCCACACCCGCATTGGTCATTATTTTCTTGATAATGTCTCTGATTTGTTGTTCCATAAATGCTGCTCCTATGGCCTCTTGACTTTCGACTTGAGGAGTGACTTCACTATGTTGCATCTTACGGTGTGGTCGCCCCCAGTTGTTACTTACTTCTAGATTTTGCTAGTTCCTTGGGCTGCGAGACCTATGCTGATAAAATGGGCTAGGTTATTGAACTGGGGAGCTGTTTATTTGGTGTCACCATATTCTGGGTTGACCGTCATTAACCTGTCTGTATCAGTTTGCTGCATTCAAGCCATTCCTAAGGTCATGTTGCAATTCGGCTATGAGGTCCTGATCTTGGCATCCAGTGTTACGTTTTATGGTGGATGTTGTCCACCTTTCTGATGCGCTATGGTCAACATTAAATGATCTTGTCATGTTATCACCACTGCTACGCCTAGTGTTGTTGGTATTTTGAGATCTGGATCGCCTTCTTGAATGGGATGAATGTCTGCTTGACCTTGAGTGATTTTGATGATGCTCTGGGACAGGCTCTAATGGGTGGGATGTATCGTAATTAAATTATAGTTGGTTGAATACATTCCGGTTTTCACCAGATCTAAGGGCTCTTGCCGGTGTGGAAGATGCATCATCGGTGTCATCCCTTTGTACTTGCTTCCCTTTGTCCAGTTGCTTCTGCAAGTAGTTGTTATGCCCCTTCTTTCTTTTGAACCTCTGACGCAACATTTCTAAAGGCACATCTTCATCTCCTATCTCCATATTTTCTGGGTCTACTTCATTTGCATTTGTAACATCTAGATCTTGAAAGTGAGTTACTGGAGCTTGAGGTGGCAGACGTCTAGATCTGGGTTGTCGTGGCACTTGGAGTTGCGAAGGCTGATCTTGTAGATTTGTTGCAGCGGGTTGATATATCACTTCTTGATTGATTAGCACTTCCTAATTTTCTTGTTGTTGTTGTTGTTGTGATCTTGCATTCTTGTTCGCCTGGGACCTTGTAGTTTTTGCCATTAATGGTGCTTGGAAGAAGTAACGTGGAAGAGGGCCTGTCAATAAGGACCACGGACGGTGCCAATTATGTTTGGGTGAGAACTCACGCAAACACACCAATGATCTTGTTGGAGAGGTTGATATGAAGTGAGAGAGACTGTACCACCAATGGCTACCTGCGTATACAAATCGTTCTCTGGAATCAAGTCTAAAAAATGCACGTAGTTCTTTGTTTGAAATGATTGTTGGGTATTTATAGGAAAATGAATATGTTAAGCTTTTTATTGCTTAAAATACCCTTTCCTTATTTGATGAGATATTTCCCTCTTTGTATGAAATCTTTCCAAAAGCTTTATATGGAAAAAATCCCTTGACATATCTCCAGACCTGCTATATATAACTTGGGTGCTATATTAGTGGGCAGTGTTATTGCTCCAATAGAGGGCATGCCCAAATGCCACACTAGTAGGCAAGCGGGAATGCCACAGTAGCGGGCAAGCAAGCACGCCTCACTAGTAGGCAAGCAGGAATGCCATAGTAGTGGGCAAGCAAGCACGCCTCATTAGTGGGCGGCTCTTATAGTAGTACCTAATGATGGTCGTTCGTAGGGGTACGAGTACACTGGTACATACAGATAACTGGGATGAAATGATGATGGGATGAGTACCATCAATTTCAAGATATATGTATTTTAGGTAAGGAGGGAGAGGCTTAAGGGCAGGAGTAGGTGATGTGGGTAACAAGGTCTCTACAGGATTCTGTTCTTCCATAATAAACATTTGGGCTGGTGACGTCTCTTCATGTTTAGGTAACTCATCATCTAAATTGTATAAAGGAATGGATTCTAAGGTGGCAGTGGTATCTTCTTTATAATGATCCATATCAAAATCTGAATCTTTGAAGGATAAGAACTGGTGCACCTCATTCTCTGGGAAAGTCCTGTCACAGTACTCTTGCACTACACTGTCTATCATACTAACTTTTCCATTCAACTCTTCTTCCATTTGCTGTTGCATCATCTTGAAAACATTAACTTCTACTGAGAGATTTTCGAAAGACATGGTCATAGATCCATTACGGAAATTTATGAGGACATTGGCTGCTACCAAAAATGGGTGCCCTAGAATAATGGGTATGGAATCATGAGCGACTTTGGTGTCAAGGATGACAAAATCAACAGGGTAGTAAAAGTCTTTAACCTTTACGAGCATATTTTCTACTACTACATTGTTTCGACCCCCACCTACGTGGCAAACGTCCATTACTAGGGGTCTCTATTTTATTCATTTAATCGACAGGGCTAAAGCCCAATTTGCAATACCATGGATCAATGTACAGGCCCATTAACTCATGTGTTTAAGGCTGAACCTTAGACACATGGCTTTCCACTAATGTACATTGATTTATGTCTGGATTCATTTCTTATCAAAGAGATAATTATCAGTTGAAAGTTATAGTCTATCACAATTACTCAAGCTACAAGATTACTTGAGCTACAAGGACTCTCTACTCTACCTATATAAATACCAAACTGTTTTTCATAAGGAACTAAGTGGAAACTTGATCCCTAGAGAATAGATCTTGGGTACGTAGGCAGCCATTATTTGGTTCAGTTTCATCTCCCCCAACATCAAATTCCTTTGTTTCTTAGTGTGTTCTTTACCATTGCTCTCGTTGTGTTGAAGCGGTTCTTGCGAAAACATAATTGGCTGGCCCCGTGGGGGAATTTTGAATTCATTATCACGTGAAACAATAAAGATGGTAAGCACAAGAAGCAGACCAAATAGTCAACATATTCCTCCTGCTAATAGGAATTGCAACCCTCGAAATTCAAATCGGCCAATGCAAGAACAGTTGAACAATCAAGTTGCTCCTAGTGGTAAGATCAATTCTCAACATCCAACCATAGCAGTGCCACCACCACCACCACCGCCTCCGCTACCGCCACTCCTAATACGGTTGAGCGTGAGTTACGACAAAGAGGCAAAGGCCGGTGGACGAGGCTGCAAATTCAATAACATCAGGTGACCACGAAGGGACGCAGGCCATTCCAGTGTATGGGATTGTCTTGAAGATCCACTTCATCGTCCTCAACAACGTGTTATTTCTCAAACACAATCAACCAGTGCACACTCTAAGAGTAACCTATTACCCGTACTTATGGGGAGAATCGGATTGGCAGGGATAACTATTACCCTAGACATGTCCGATCTCAAATGGAAGATTTACCTCTGAGAAGCAATTTCAGGGAAGACCGCCATCCGAGATATGTCCGACATGACCGGGAAGGCGAAAGCATCCCGCAACAAGAGCAACAAAACATGGAGAAGTGGTATAATTATACCGACCACCCGGCCAAGGGTGACTACCGGCCTAGACAGGCTGGTTACAGGGATAGACAAAGACAATCACCGGTCGGAGCTGATCCTGCGTACCGCCAAAGATCTCTAACTCCAATAAGAGATAATGGAAGGTATCCTTCTCCACATGAGCACGACCGGGGGCGTCCAGTTATTCGAGACAATACTTTAACTCTAACAGAACAACAGTTGAAAGAGTTGATATATTGCAAAAGAACTTAACGATAGAGAGTCAAGGGATGTAAGAATGAAAAACTTGACAGTCAATGATGGCGTACTTGATAAGTTTTCGCTCGACATTCAAGAAGCTTACCACCATCCCGACTTCAAACAAACCGATTTTGAACTTTATGATGAGTCGGAAGGAGATCCTGGCTTGCATGTTCTATCGTTCAAAAATAAGTTGGTGTTATGGGGTGGAGATGATCCGCTCACGTGTAAGCTCTTTCCATCAACTCTAAAGGGAGAAGCATTACGCTGGTTTAGTGAGTTGCCTTCAAGATCAATTCACTAATAAAATGAACTAGAAAATCAGTTTGTTAATCGTTTCTGCCACAATTGCAAGACGCCAAAGGATGTCGACTCACTTTTGAACATCAAGCAACAACGTGACGAAAAGTTACGTACTTTTGTTACTAGGTTTCGTAAAGCGGCGAAGATCGCCCCCTACCGCAAACAGCGGTACCAACGCCTCCGAAAGAAGGCGTCATGGAAGAAAGTATAAGGAAAAACTTCATCCCAGATTGGACCGACCTGACAGGGAAGGCCGACCTCGCAGATTTGTGGAAAATTGCCATCCTAGACAGGTCCGTCCAGACAGGGAAAAAAGGAGTCACGGAAGAAAGTATTAGGAAAAACTTCATCCCAGACTGGACCGACCTGACAGGGAAGGCTGACCTCGCAGATTTGCCGAAAATCGCCATCTTAGACAGGTCCGTCCAGATAGGGAAAAAAGGTGTCACAGAAGAAAGTATAAGGAAAACCTTCATCCTAGACTGGACCGACCTGACAGGGAAGGCCGACCTCACAGATTTGAGAAAAACTGTCATCCCAGACGGGTCGGACCAGGCAGGGATGGAAGGTGTCACTGAAACAACTAGAGGAAGACCACAATCCCGGACAAACTCCATACGACCTAGATAGGTTGGTTACACGCAAAGAAAAAGACAATCTCGATCGGGACCGAAAGTGTGTACCGCCTAAAATCTCTAACTCTTGTAAGAGGTAATGGCAGGTGTCATCTTCCATATAGGCTCGACTGGGGGCGTCTGTCTGTTTAAATCTTCTGGGTGAAATGGATTTCACTCTTTAATACAATTTTTTCCGATCTGCTGGGAAAAATAATGGAGGCTTATATCGATGATATAGTCGTTAAATCGAAGGATACGGGTGATCATCTTTCCGATCTTTAACTTGTTTTTGATAGGCTTAACAAGTATAACATGAGACTCAATCCCGCCAAATGTTCTTTTGGGCCTCTCTTCTGGAAAATTTATGGGATACCTCATAACTCGTAGAGGTATTGAGGCTAAACCTGATAAGATACGCGCCGTTATTGATATGCCATCACCCAAAAATAAGAAGGAAATTCAACGACTTACTGGTCGGCTTGCCGCTCTTCATAGATTTATTTCTAAATATTCCGATCGTTGTCATCCCTTCTTCCAGACTTTAAAGAGGGCGGCAACTTGGAACATTGATTGTGAGATGGCATTGCAACAACTGAAGAAATACTTGGTCAGTCCTCCTATATTGACAAGTCCTTCAACGGGTCAACCTAGTGGCATATACCTGGCAGCTACAACTCAAGCTGTTAGTGCTGTTCTTTTCATTGATGATGGTAGACCCGTCTTTTTTATCAGAATCAAGTAGATTAGCCGAATGGGAAAGTTATCTTAATGCATATAGCAATGTCTTTGAAAGTCGTACTACTGAAAAAGGATATGCTCTGGCTTCTTTGATAGCTGATTTTTCGATTGATGATTCTCTTATTGACGATTTCTTCCGCCAGGAAGAATCTATGGAAGACATTCTGCCGCCGCTAACTGGGGGCGACGAAGACCAACATGAAAACGCAATTCCTAATCCCATTGACCTATGTATTGTTTACTCAGATGGCTCCCATAGTAAATCTGGTCGGAATTGGATGTGTTTTGTTAAACCCGCGGAGAAAAAGATTGGGAAATCTATGCGACTTGGCCGCCGCTTCAAATAACGGCGGTATGAGGATGCTATTTGTGCCTTGAGAACAGCTTTGACACTGGGGGTGCGAAAGCTCCAGTTATACACGGATTCTCGCCTTGTTGCAAATTAGTTTGGTGGGTCTTTTGAAGCAAGAGATGAGCGTATGGCAGCTTATCTTAGTTTGATACATAGTCTTGCTCGACAATTTGATAACATCTCTATCACTCAAAGACCCCGAAATGACTTACGTCATGCATATTCATTGGCTTATCTCTTCGCCGCCGTTAGAAGCGAAGGGCTTGACACATCACTTTTGCAGTCATCTTTTCGTCAGTCTAAGTTTGAACGTTTTTACGCTCGCTTAGTTCATTACTATCATTACGAAAAAATCTGACGAAGTTACCACATTTAGCTTCATCAGCTTAAGTTTGAACGCTTTTACGCTCGCTTAGTTCATTACTATCATTACGAAAAAATCTGACGAAGTTACCACATTTAGCCGTCAGCTTAAGTTTGAACGCTTTTACGCTCGCTTAGTTCATTACTATCATTACGAAAAAATCTGACGAAGTTACCACATTTAGTTTTGTCAGTCTAAGTTTGAACGCTTTTTACGCTCGCTTAGTCATTATTATTGCTACAACAAAATCTGACGAAGTTACTACGTTTAGCTTCGCCAGTCTAAGTTTGAACGCTTTTACGCTCACTTAATTCGTTACTATCACTATAACAAAATCTGACAAAGTTACCACGTTTAACTTTATCAGTCTAAGTTTGAATGCTTTTATGCTCGCTTAGTCCGTTACTATCACTACGACAATATCCGACTAAGTCATCGCGTTCCATTTTGTCAGTCGAAGTTCGAACGTTTTTACACTCGCTTAGTCTAATTTTGCCGAGTTAAGTTAGCATTGGGGGCATTTTTCTCTACATGGGGGCGTCTCGTTCTATTTCATTTCAATTGCATAAATCTACAACATTGTCAGTTTTCCGCAGGTATGTTATCTGACACAACAATAATATTCAATAACAAACCCATCTTTATTTTTATTTTTCATCAAAAGAAGTTTTAGCTCTATGGTATTACATTCACATGATTACCTAATCAATTGTCTCTGTCAATTGTCTTACGATTGTTCGATTAAATCTTAATTTTCATCTTCGAAATCTGCATTCGCTTCGCTTAGCGCTTTTGGTTAACTATTTTCCGCAGTCATTCCTTTTTCTAAGGCATTGTGTCGCTCTTTCTCAACGACACTTCTGTCAGTTTCTTTAATTCATCTACATTAATTGGCGACTTTACTCGTTGCTAAACTTTTCTCCGTCAACTCTTTATGAATATAATTTGCTTTCGTAATACCGCCCGTTTCTCCGTCGCGGCGAGAATTAAAGCATTACGTCAACTTTCTTCACGAAAACTTTATTCACTTCATTATTTTTCTAAGGCATTGTGCGATCTTTCTCTGAAAAATTTCCGGCGAAAAATTTTCGTCGACTTCATTATTTTTTCTAAGGCATTGTGCTGATCTTTCTACGAAAAAATTTCCTAGCGAAAATTTTCGTCAACGTCATTATTTTTTCTAAGGCATTGTGCCGATCTTTCTACGAGAAATTTTCCAAGTGAAATTTTTTGACGGCTTCATTATTTTTCTAAGGCATTAAAATTTGTCAACTTTACGAAATTAAACTTTCCGAGGCTCGTACAACCGTCGTTTTTCCGTGCGGCAAAAAATCGCATTACGTTAACTTTTTAAGCGAAAAATTTATTCAACTTTTTTATTTATTTTTCTACGGCATTGTGATCTTTCCGTTCGAAACTTTTCGTCAATATCTTTTACTCGTAATTCCGCCGTTTCAACCTGTGACGAAAATACAAATCTTTTCGTTAGTCTTTCAGACTTAACCAAAATTTGAAGCTAACTGGGAAAAAAAATATTGACATACCTGTTTTATGCTGTCGAATTTTTTTGCCACTGCTTTGTCATATTTTCTGAACTTTTATCCGTCTTCTTCGGCAGCCCAAAATAACTCAATAATTGCGCAATTTCTTTGTTTAACGGAATTGCACTCCCGGAACTTAATTGTGAGTAAGCCGTTACTACTTCATCTTCTTCGACTTTCGTTTCAAATTCATACACTTCGTCCATCTCAAATCTCTCGAGTACTAGTATTTTCCGTAGTTCTTCAAGTGACCATCGCCGTGGCGTCGTGCATTTGTTGTATCTGTCACCTTCTTTCCACCTCACCAAGTCTACGATCGTCATTGAGTCTTCTTCGTCTCGATTATCTTTCGCCCATATAATACGGTCATTTCTACCTGCGGCAAAAAAAAAAAAAAAAAAAATCGTCAGATAGCTCAAAAATCCGGGTTCACTTGATCCAAATGGGGTGCACCGGGACAAATCGAGTGCAACGCAGGTACAGTGCCTTTACTTTGCTGCCGCTTGCACCATATCCTGTTTGTTACAACAGTTTTCAAAACGGGCGCCATCTCTCGCCTCCATAACGTTTCCTCCATAAATGTTCGAGTTTTTGGCACGTCCAAAGCTTCCTCCACCTACACTCTTGTAGTAGCTACTGGGGTGGGAACCCCCAATACAAATAATGAAAGAAAGGGTGAACCACCACCACTTGCATACTTATCTTCAGCTTCTGCTTCAGAAAATCCTGTGTTGGTAGCATAGGCATTGGTATGAGCGGTTGTTTCAATACCAGATTAATATAATGGGTTCCTTTTCCGAAATCCTTCAACAACCAGTAACCGTCGCAGCTGCTGTTGCTATAGCTGCTGCTGTCTCTGCTAATTTACCTTGTAACTTTATTTCCTCCAAATCATCTAATGAACCCTCGTCATTGTCTTCCCAGAAGCCGAGACTCAATTTTTATTCTACATCATCTGAGAAACAAGTGAACAAGTCATGGGCCTTTTTGAGTCCATTGTCCGAGTTTACCAATTTCTCATTATCAACTAGAGTTCGTATGCCTTTATCTAATAGTATTAAGGACTTGGCTCCTGCTTCGAATTTGTATTTGACTCAGAATCCCTTGTTCAACTCCCTTGTGTCCCCAATTGCTTCTCATCCTTCTCTCCTCGCTTTGCATCGATCTGCTGAATCACTCTATGCTGTGGGTTTTGATGATTCTAGGCATTTCAAACCTTCGCCCCCTCCTGAGGTTATGTATAAATGGCGTTTGCTTGAGCCAAATTTGCGTAAAGTTTTCGATGATTCAGACTGTTTATTGGCCAAGTCTCGAACAGTTACAGTGATGTAGTTGAAATTGAGGAAAAGGCAGAAATCAATGTTTGGTTTTTCGGTTTTAGCTTGCCTTTTGAGTTAAGGCAGGAGACCGTAATCCTTTTATACACCTTTTTATGGTTTCTCCAACCAACAATTAAGCAGGCCCAACGTATTTTGGATGGATCAAACTGAAAAACACTTATCTAATCCGAATTCTTATCTACTCCACATTCTTTTCTAATCCAATTCCGTCTCTAATCTTAATTCTTATCTACTCCACATTCTTATCCGCAACCTTTGAATCCAATTCGTAGTTAAATTCATTTTCTTTCTATTATTACTAAACTGCCATTACATTTAATTTCAACGGTCTAATCTTAATATCGCTATTCCGTTGGCATGCGTCGTCGAAATCAACTTTCGTATTATTACGTAATGCGTTCGGTACAGTTTTCAGCAATCAATTTCTTTTGAAATTTTTTCTGTGCATCTTTTATTTTTTCTGTGCATTTTCAACCATTTTTTAACTACATTGCGTCCCGTATACGTTAGTTTGACATTATTTCGTTCCCGATAATTCACAATTTTTTCCCAATTATCCATTTTCCTATCGTTTACGTTCACACGACACTTTGTTATACATTCCGCTTACTCTTTTCTTATTCCAAGTTTTCCTTAATTTTTCTTCTCTTCTTTGCCATGTGAACTTTGTTAAGCATGGAAAAAGCGAAGCGATGTTTCGACCAGCACCTCACGTAATAAACGTCCATTACTAGGGGTCTCTATTTTATTCATTTAATCGACAGGGCTAAAGCCCAATTTGCAATACCATGGATCAATGTACAGGCCCATTAACTCATGTGTCTAAGGCTGAACCTTAGACACATGGCTTGCCACTAATGTACATTGATTTATGTCCAGATTTATTTCTTATCAAAGAGATAATTATCAGTTGAAAGTTATAGTCTATCACAATTACTCAAGCTACAAGATTACTTGAGCTACAAGGACTCTCTACTCTACCTATATAAATACCAAACTGTTTTTCATAAGGAACTACGTGGAAACTTGATCCCTAGAGAATAGATCTTGGGTACATAGACAGCCATTATTTGGTTCAGTTTCATCTCCCCCAACATCAAATTCCTTTGTTTCTTAGTGTGTTCTTTTGAAATTTTTTCTGTGCATCTTTTATTTTTTCTATGCATTTTTCAACCATTTTTTAACTACATTGCGTCCCGTATACGTTAGTTTGACATTATTTCGTTCCCGATAATTCACGAATTTTTCCCAATTATCCATTTTCCTATCGTTTACGTTCACACGACACTTTGTTATACATTCCGCTTACTCTTTTCTTATTCCAAGTTTTCCTTAATTTTTCTTCTCTTCTTTGCCATGTGAACTTTGTTCACATGACAAAGAGGGGGCGGTGTTTCGACCCCCACCTACGTGTCAAACGTCCATTACTAGGGGTCTCTATTTTATTCATTTAATCGACAGGGCTAAAGCCCAATTTGCAATACCATGGATCAATGTACATGCCCATTAACTCATGTGTCTAAGGCTAGACACATGGCTTGCCACTAATGTACATTGATTTATGTCCAGATTCATTTTTTATCAAAGAGATAATTATCAGTTGAAAGTTATAGTCTATCACAATTACTCAAGCTACAAGATTACTTGAGCTACAAGGACTATCTACTCTACCTATATAAATACCAAACTGTTTTTCATAAGGAACTACGTGGAAACTTGATCCCTAGAGAATAGATCTTGGGTACGTAGGTAGCCATTATTTGGTTCAGTTTCATCTCCCCCAACATCAAATTTCTCTGTTTCTTAGTGTGTTCTTTACCATTTCTCTCGTTGTGTTGAAGCAGTTTACTGCAGAAACATACACCTTTTGGGTATTTAATGGATCAATCGGCTAATTGTAAGGTCATAGTTGTAGGTGTAAGCTCATGGAAACCGAGTTGTTTAAATAGGTAGTATGGAAGGAGGTTAACACTTGCTCCAAGATCGAGCAAGTTAGTTAAATACTACATCATACACGTGAAAAAGAAATATAAAAATAAATAGATATACAAACACTAGGAATCCTAGTCAGAATCCTTTCGTGACTTGTCTCGACATCTAGAAGATCCTTCTCCTTGTTGACGTCGAGGCCTGGCATATCTATCACTATGCGGGAGCACGTCTCTGATGCTCTGCAATGTTCTAGTGACATTGTGCTAAAAACATCGCTACTCCTGCTGGAAGGTACGCTGCTCCTCTCTAAGGGTATGTTGTTCTGCTCTGATATTCTGCTATTAAGCTATGATGTTACCCTGAGTTTCCCTGAGCTGGTGGAGATATGAGTGCAGAATCCTTTGGCCTCCATGGAGGAAGTGAATTTCGTCCATGGGCTGAGTGAACTGTCAAGTGGCATCTTTAGCTAACTAATCCACCTTCTCAATTGGGAGTGCTTGCTCAGCGGCTCTGGCTTCAAGTGGAAGCAATGACTTCTGGACGCAGTGGGCATAGATAGGACCTGTGGTAGCATCCTTGACCTCCACTAGGGCGTCTGTGGCTCCCCAGTGCTACATGATCTTGGTGACCAACACTGGTAGTGGGGCAGTTGACTTCTTCGATTTGCAGAGTTGCTCGAAGATAAAGGAGACGATGCAGAAGCTATTCATCTACTCATGAAGAATCCATAAAAGATGAAGCATCGCCTTACCTATATCCGAAGGCTTGGCCGAGCCTAGCAGGTTGTAGGTTGTCTACTGAGATACTGCTAGTTGGTTCCTTCGTAGTGAATTCTGATAAACGCAGTGAGACTTGGGGTTTTTAACCCCCTCGAGAAGTGTCTCTACCATCATCACATTAATGGTCTTACCATCTGGGGACTGTTCTGTCTGAACATAAGCCTTCAAAGGAATCCCCAGAACTCCACTCACCACCTCCTTTGTGAGCTCCAGAGAGTGGCCATCCTTAACAACCGTAATGCGGTCATCCTCCCCTGCAATTATAAAATGAAAGAGTAAGAGAGGGAGAATAAACTGCATCTTCCAACAAAACCAAGGGTTCCCATCCTTTTCTTCTGATCTCAGCCCTGAAGTGCACTTCAAACAGATCGGAATAGAAGAGGTCTCGAAAATTTTGCTCCGGCACGATTTTAAGAATTCGAGCCATTTAGAGTAGGGATTTAAAAAATTGGGGTTTTGAGTTGAGTTGGAATGGGGTTTGAAAATGGGAATGCTATGAAAAAATTGTATGGTGGTGTGTTGGGGTGAGGTCGCGACCGCGAGTATAGTAGGGGAGGGCGTGAGTCAACTTGTGGTGGCTAGGGTTTGGAAATTTTTGGGGAGGAAGAAAGGAAGGTGGGCGATCGTGTGGGGTTAAGGGTTTGATGGCACGTGCCTCTTTTAAGAATTTAAATTTTTTGCCCAAGCCCAAATGAAATCAAGAAATTCCGATCTTGTCCTCCGTGCCTTGCCAACTTCAAGAGCCGATCCATGCTTCGTTACTCGTCCGATCTTGACCCGTGAGGTACCAAAACGATCAGCATAAAAAATGCAATGTAGCAGTATATGATACACTCCTACATGAGTAAGTTTTATTCTTGCTAATACTAGAAGTGCCTGAACGCAGCATCATACACTTTTAGTAAGACCACAAAACTATCCTAACATGGGCAAACGGTGCAATGTATGCTCAAGCAATCGAAATTCGTTTTTGCAAGTATGGAGTTTTGAAAACTTTGCTTTTGGTCTATATTTTACTATGCCCTGTTCAGAGGAACAATTGGGCGTGAGACTAGGATGGCTTTACACCTCTACCACACGTCTTACAAGAGCAGGCATGCAGTCACTTCACTAAGTGGTGTGCTACCAAGAGTCTCACTCACGATGAATCTAGGGGAAGGGAGTGAGGAAGGTAGTTGGTCCATCAGAATCTGGTAACTAATTACTCTAAATCCTCACGGCTATATTTTTGTCATTTTCTGGAGGAGTGTGACTACTTTGTGCTCTAGTTGATTAATTTTAATTAATTTTTTTGGTCTAGGACTTTCAAGAATCAAGCAACTTCCAATTTACCTACATTGGGTAATGACTTCCCAATGGTTGTTATGGCTCGGGTTCAGCCTTATGTATGAATGTAAATTGTAGTGCGGAAAGTAAATTTCAAACAATCACGTAAGCATGCTTGAGCACACAAGTATCCTCTTACTTGGGCTTCGAGGAGGCTTAGAATTTATCTATCAAGCTATGCTTACAAGCTGTTTGAGGAGAAGGCGACATCGGTTGGCGCTTGATCTGAGAATCAGGCCCAACCTTTCGAGCTTCACCCTATTTTAGGTTACAAATAAGGCCCACTTAAAAAGCCCACAAGTTGGGTTTTTGACAATTTATACAACTTTGCCTTCAAGGGCTCAAACTTAAAACTAAACTAAGATTATACTAATCTAATAAACTTGTTTTAGATTAATCACATAGATTAACTAGAGTCAATTGGACTTAGAGTGTTGATTACCAAGTTGATTCAAAGTGTGTGAGCTATGATCCACAACTTGCCTCACACACTTGAATTTCCCAAGGCAATTAAAACTCTAATTCCTTGGTAAGTATTAAACTTAAATCAAGTTTAACTCATGTTCATCATAAGAAATAAATCAAAAACCAATTTTTCTTTTTCTTTTTATCACTAACTATTACAAACAAATTCCACTGTTTTCTCCTACTCTATTACAAAATTTGGGCTCGGAGTACAACTGCTCGTCACAAATGAGCTGGACTACCAAAAAATCGGATACACCTTACTGGAAGTGATTGGACGGTCGCCCTCGCCACGTCCACGCGGTCACCTGCCAGCATAGGTGGCTTGACGTCAGTTTTTGTCGGTTTGATCAGCTCCTCTCCAGCTTTGTTGTACCGCAACCTGATTTGTAAAAAAGTAGATCAGTACTGAGAAACAATAAAATGAAATGATGAAAAATTGAAAAAAAATAGAAATGGAGAGATGAGAATGATGCTCCCTTCTTAGATTCTCAACCAATCACTTTCACTCTTTCAATCCATGACGGCGGCACCATTTGAAGTTTTAGTCCCCAGCAGCGGCGCCATTTGAAGCTTTAGTATTGGTGGAAGTATATTTCAAAAGAGTTTAGATTAGAAGTTGAGGTTCATCCTAAATTGTTTAGAGTTTGAGTGAGGGAGATATGAAGAAGAAAGGTAGACTCTTGTAGGATTAGAATGGTTCTAAGCTAATGAGCTTGAAAGCTTTGATTGTTGTATTGAAATAACTTGAAAACATGAAAGGGGAAGATTGATTAAAACATTGAAGTGAAAGCAAACAAACAAGATTGAAGATTAAAACAAAGAACAAGAAAATAACAAGTAAATTGAAATAAAGAAAAACAAAAACAAGTTAAATAAAATAAAACAACAAGAAATTAAAGACATGAATTGAAAAACAAGACAAGAAAATAAACAAACCAAATGGTTTGGATCCTAAGACAATAGATGAGTTCTCTTTCCCTTGCTTTTTGTTTATATACCCCTACTTTAGCTATTTATATATTTGCCCTTCTCTATTACAAACTAGACACCTCACCCTTTCACTTTCACTTTTGCTTTTGCTTTTACTTTTTGGTTTCTTCATGACCAAAGTAGGTTTAAGGAGAAAAGTCTTCATAATTTCAGATAAAGGCCTCCATCATTGGTATTTTGATTTGAGGACTTTGACTGTTGACTTTGATCGGTTGACTTTGACTTTTTCAACACTTTTTCATAGCAGCTACTAGTCTTCATAATAAGCATGATTAATGCTCCTTTTGGTGCTAAGACGCAATTTTTATGATAAGTGGTCTGAAATACTCCTTAACCTGAAAAAGGCAGTAAAAACTATAAGTTATCTTTTCGTTAAGCGTAAGAGGGACTGTAATATAGCAATAAATGGGTAATAAAATGCACATTTGGGAGCTGATCAATGGGTTTCGAGGAGGTTTAGAATTTACCTTTCAAGTCGTGCTTATACATTGCTTGAGTAGAAGGCAACGTTGGTTGGCGCATGATCTGAGAATCAAGCCCAACCGTTCGAGTGTTCCCTGTTTTAGGTTACAAAAAAGGTCCACTTAAAAATCCCACAATCTGGGTTTTTAATAATTAAACAACTTTTCCTTTAAGGGCCCCAAACATAAAAGTAAACTAACATTAATACTAAGACTAATATATTAACTAAATTAGATAGATTACCTAGATTAACTAGAGCTAAACGTAATTAGAGTGTTGATTACCATGTTGATTCAAAGTGCACGAGCGTATGATTCACGACTCGCCTCGCACACTTGAACTTCCCAAGGCAGTGAAAACTCTAACTTTTGGTAAGTTGCACAACTTCAACCAAGTGTTCCATTCACATCAATCCAAATAACTAATAAAAAACTCATTTTTTTTTCCATTTTTTTTTCTTTTCTTTTTATCTCTATCTATTACAACAAAGTCCACTGATTTATACTACTCTATTACAAAATCCGAGTTTCATAGTATAACTACACATTGAAAATGAATGAACTATGAAAAAACGAGACATCACTGTGCTGAGGTGGTTGGGCGGTCGCGCTCCGGCTAGGGTACGATTGCACACGCGGTCACCCATCCGGTTCCGACCAAGTCCTTCGTCTTCTTGCAGCAGCTTTAGATTTTCTCCCCCATGTGGATCTCGAACCTGGATTTGCAAAACAGTAGATCAGTAATGAAAAGTAACGAAATATATTAACGAAAATTAGAAAAACAAGAAATGAAAGGGTGAGAGTGATGTTTCCCTCCTTAGATGCTCAACCATACATCCTTGTTCATTCAATCCATGACGGCGGTACCATTTTAAGTTGTAGTTGTGGGAGTCTTCAAAAGATATTGAATAAGGTTCACCATAAATTGTTTAGAACTTGGATGAAAGGGAGTCTTGAAGGAGAAAAGTAGGTTTCTTAGCTTTAGGACTTGTTTTGCTAACTCTAGTTGTAATGAAGAACATTAGAAAAGACTAGTCGATTGAAAGATTGATTGAAAGCACAAACATTGAAAGAAATGACTTGATTGAAATGAATAACAAACTTGAAAGAAATAACTTGATTAAATGAAGAACAAAAACTTGAAGAAATAACTAGATTGAAAATGAAGATCGAACAAAATATAAATAACTTGAATGTAAAATGATTTGAAAATAAAATCCTACATGACACTAGAATAAGTCTAGGTGTATTCTCTCATCCTACTTTTTAGTTCTTATACCCCCTACTTTTACAAAAGACTGATTTGCCCTTTCCCATTACATTTGAGACACCTCACCAAGTTTGCTTTATGCTTTATGCTTTTGCTTTTTGTTTTTTCCTTGTGCTTTTTGATTTCTTCTTGATCAAGATAGGTTTTAGAGAAAGCTTTCTTTTGTCTCAAGGACATCTATCTCTAGTCTTCTGAGTTAAGGACATAACTTTCAGCTATCTGGTTTGGAGTCCTTGACCTTTGACTTTTTCACTACTTTTTCATAGCAGCTTCGAGTCTTCATAATAAGTGTAAATAAGGCTCTTTTTGGTGCTAAGACACAGCTTTTATGATTAGTGGTCTGATTTGCTCTATAACCTGAAAAAGGTAATAAAAGCTATGAGTTGTCTTATCATTATGCGTAAGAAGGGCTATAATGTAAGAGTAATAAAACACACATTTGGGAGCTGATCACATGGGCCAAATCTAGTGTTTATAATAAATAAGAATTAGTATTGTTTACGTGTTTTTGTGTATTTCAGGTTTTGAAGCTGATTATGTACTTAAAGACGCCATTTTTGTATGGAAAACAAGTCAAAATGATTACTAAGAGAGTTCTATGTGTTAAAGCCAACGAATCAAGAAGAAAAAATATTTTCAAGCCCAATCAAAGCTGGGAAGTCAAAGTCAATTCGGGTAGAAAAAGGACAAAAAGCCATCATAACTTCAAAAGGGCGTATCTTTGGACTCAGGCCTACTTTATGTCAAAACGACTGGCTCAGAACAAGAGTTCCAATGGACCCAACCTTGCCCCAATCAAAGTTGGAAAAGTGAACGAAAAGGGTACTGAAGTATTTTCTAGCAACATTGACTCTTTTAGACTTAACCTAATGGACTTTGGGCGCACATTAAAGGCCCAAAGTCCCCCTTCCAGGCCTATGCATGAAAATGTAACCTAATTTTCTCATATATAAAGAAGATTAAGGTTAACCTCTCACATACACTACTTTAAAATAAGATAGTTTAGGGCTAGTTAATTAGTTGTAGTGTATAGCCACCATTAAACCATCAATACAGCTTTAGTTTTTCAATTCAATTATTGTCTTTACTTTATTGTGTCTTTATTTTATTGCTTTAGATTGATGCATCCAATGACACAAGGCTAAACCTCCAATAGAAGGGGTTTATGAAGCCACGTGAGAATGACTGATAGTTAGAATAGTTATTGGTTAGAATAGTGTTTCAAGTTCATTGTTATGAAATTTAGAGATAATTCTCATAACGGTGAACTAGAGATTAGAAACCCCACTAAAGATATTTGTGGGGGTGCTAATCTCTCTTGCTAGTAAGGCTATGATTAGAGATAATCATAGGTTTGCTAAGGATCAAAACAAATAATTCAACGACTAAATTAATATCCAATCGAATTGCATGGTGGAATTTCTCATCTCTATTATCTTTCTCATCGATTTAATTTATTAATTAGCATCTTTAATTTACTGTTTTCACCGCACAATATTACTCTCATTAGTGAATAGTTTAGTTTCTTTAGATTTATTATTAAATACATAAATAGCAAGAGTGGATCGAACACGTACGATTACTCCCTGTATTGTATTATTAGAGAGTATTATAATATCTTGATTGGAATGATTAGAGTACTCTTTAAACAATGTTTTTACGTCTTCTAAATTTAATTTATCAAAACTCTCGGACCTAATGGTAAGCAGAGGTACACAAATCTTAGAAGAAATGTTAATATTAGTTCCCATCTTATCTTTGCCTTCATCCCACATACCAAAATCATTTTTTATTTTCTCAATTGTATTTTCTCTCTCTCTCTCCTCATATACATAATAGACAAGTGGAAGAATTTTGTGTTTCTCCCACTCTCTAAGATAGTGGACACATGAATTCTGTTTCCAGAGGCTTTCTTCTCTCTCAAGCCATTCAGCAATGTAACTTCAGCTTTTTAAAGCTAATCGTCCGTCATAATAAGTCTCAGCAGGGACAATTTTATTTAGCACATCCTCCAATTTTATTTGTATGCATTTTTCAATATTAAAAAATATATATATATTCAAAAACATTTTCATTTCAATCAACAAGCGTAATCCTAGGTTTTCGTGGATTTACTAGTAACTAACATAAACATCAAAAAGATCATGCATAGAAGAATTCATGCATCGGTAAGAACATGAATACAAGACGGATCTCAAAACCACATATTATTGAAACGGAAAGGCTATAAAAGCTTTATGCACAACACCATTTGGCCTAATCATAAGAGAAATGCAAGACAATTTGAGGTTGCATTAGCAACATATTTGATAGAGGCATTTGGAAAGGTCTCTAGCCAATTTGGAGTGGCTAGTGGCATGTCAAGATTATTAAGAATACAGTTTTTATTTATTTTTTTTAAAAAAAAATTAGAGAGTTAAGGCAGACCCACATCGGCTACATTAAAAGACCCTAGCAAGAAGGCTCATCAACCCCGAAGTGAACCTAGCCCGAAAGCTCCTGCCGATTGATCAGGCCCCAAATGTGTGTTTTATTATCTTTATAATGCTTCAAATATGTTCTTCTTATGCTTAATAAACAAACAACTCATAACTTTTGCTACCCTTTGCAGGTTACATGCCTTTTCAGACTACTTATCGTAAAAGATGCACTTTAACGCCAAAAGAAGCTCTATTAACTCGAGCTTATGTGAGGAAGTGTAGAAAAGTCAAAGTCAAAGTCAACGGTCAGTGGTCAAGGACTCAAACCTAAAAGACTGAAGATTATGGACGTGTCTCAAAAGTAGCCATACATAACCAAACTTGCTCAAGAAGAAAACCAAAAGCATAAATCATAAAGCATAAAGGAAAAAAGCAAACTCATGAGGTGTCTTGCATCTAAGAAAAAGACATAAAGCAAACTCATGAGGTGAGTTGAATCCAAGGGAGGAGGGCAAATATGTAACTTGTAAAAGGTTGAGTATATATACCAAAAAGTGAGAAGAGAGAGAGAGCACCTAGAATTAATATATGGTCATTTAGGAGTAGTGTAGAATTTTGATTCAAGTCCTTTATTTTTCAAGTCTTTTATTTGCTTTATTTCACTTTTGTTATTTATCAAGTTCTTCAATCTGAAGTTGTTTATCAAGTTCTTCATTCCAAGTTTAAAAAAAAACTCTCTATGTTTTGCAAGTTCTAATCAATGTTTTCATTCAACTCAAGTTTTCATCTCAAGTCGATCTTTATGTTTGTTTTCATTTCAACTCTTCTCTAAGCATTTCATTTCATTGTTTTCATTTAAGTCTTCATTTTAAGTTAAGTCATCTTTTTCTTGCAAAACCAATCAAAGTAGAAACTTAGAAAGATCAAACCCATTGAAACTACCTTTCCTCCTTCTCTAAAAACTCTCCATTTATTCTCCTTAGACATTCCATGGTAAACCTCAAAAACACCATTATCTATATCAACACCAATGCACTATTTTGAGTAAACCCAACTGCCTCCACCTTATTCATGAAGACTTGCTTTCGCTCCTTGGTCCACCTATCATAACAACACTTAGTCTCTAGCCTGAAGGCTCACCTGGCCCAAAGACCCATTACATAATTACACAAAAAAGAAATCCCAACCAACACTTGGTGGGATTCAAACTTGGAACGTCTCCCATGAAGAGAAATGGTTTTTAAAACTCTTGAGCTAAAAGCTCTTGTGTAGAATATGGTTTTTAAAACTCCTATTATTCGACCAAATAAATTGGAAACAGTTGAATTCCAAATCGATTAAACCAAGATCATTAGCGAAAGCATTGAAATATATCATGCACCTATTAAACACATAATTACCTCATTTTTTTTCCCATGTAGTTATATAATAACATTGAAATCACCAAATGAAATCCATGGGATGGGAATGAGTGGGGCAATATCTCAAAACTCATTCCATATTCTATTCCTTCACCTTAAACAAATGTAAAACACCACCAATTTCCATTGTAAAAATTAAATGATTTTACCTATCACATAGTTCGTAGTATGTGCCACCAAAGATTTTGAAATGATCAATTCCTTCCTTCAAGAGAATTGATAGTCTGCCCTTACTGCCAACATGTGGTATACATAAATTGCCCTTAAACTCGATCTCTTTACCCACACTATCCATTCTTTTCTCAGTTTCTTTTGTTTTCGATAGAAATAAAACATTAGGTTGTTGTGTTTAGATTATGTCTTTTAGATTAGGAACCATCGTGGAGGTACCATAATTCCCTAGCAGTTCTAGCTCAACATTAAAGACAAGGTAGCTGTTTGGGGATAACCACCACAAACCCTAAAAAAGGATGAAGAACATGTGGAACACGAAACCTGTTGTAACCTTCTCATAGTCCTCCTTGTTGACTATGTTTATACTCATCAAAGAATCATCAGAAAAATCCTCCTCCATCCATGTCACGACTTCATCATCTTCTTCGAAATTCATCAGAAACATTTTTTTTTCCGAAGCCTGCAATTGCCATTTTGAATTGAAACCCTTACTATGTTTAATACTACCACCATTCTCGCTTTTCAGCATTACATGTCTTTCCACTTGCTTTTGCTTTTCTATATTCCAATCTACCTCTTTGTCGTCCTCTGAATAGTCAGACTTACAATCTTTCCATATATCTTCCTCCTCATTTTGATTTAACAAGGGGTCAGGGTCGCCAACATATCCATCACCAAAAAAAGTCATCGATCCTCCAAGTTAACTAGTAAGGAATAGAATGGAATTGGAATCCTTTGGAATGGAATCTATTGGAAAGGGATTTGATTTCACTATAAAAGTGTTAGTTTAGTAAACTTTAAGAATTCACTGAATCCAATTCCAACTTATTGGTTGTAGTTGATATGCCATATTGAATCCTCAATTTTTTCTTCTTTTCTTTTTCATTTTTCCAATAGCCATTTGGCACCCATTATGATAATCCATTATATGACCAATAATCTATTTTGATTGTTATAATTGATTTGGGCATAAAAAACTTGTTTGGTAATTATTTTTGAAACCTATATCACATTCTCAAAATCAGATAATCCATTTAAATATTAACAAAAAAATTATGGAGCTTTCCTCTTGCAATGCACCTTACTTTCTTTTATTTTTTCTATTTTTGGCAATTTTGTACATTCATAACTATTTTAGTCATTGAATCAAAAAATTGATTTGCATTTGTTGTTTGCTATATATCACTTCTTCCAAAAGGTTTATGCCAAAATCATTTATGTTAAAATTGATTTTAAAAACGTAATTAGTTCTTGTTATAAACTTATATTGGTTGGCAGACGACCACTTAGAATGCAAATGCAAAAATAAAAGAAATGAATTCTATCACATCACATTAAAAGAAATGGATGGAGGCTATTTAGAATTCAAATCTTTCTTAATTAATATCAAAACCTGCCAAATAGTCTCTTTTAGTGTGGTACTTCACACTAAAAATTCCAACCAATTCCTATTCTAAATTAGTTTGCTCCTTGGCAAACAAATGGCGATTAGCTTTTCACCTGTATGAAGTATAGCAAATTGTGAAGTTCAACTCAAACTTACTGGAGTACCTTTTTGGAAGTACCTTTTTTGGGGTAACTTACTAGAGTACATTATTTTCAAAAAATAAATGTATGTAGACTTGGCGGCAAAGACAAAATTATAGAAGAATGAGATTTTACCCAATTAGTAACGCACTTATTATGGACTACAAAAGTAAAAACACTAACAATTATCTTATTATCATTATATGTGTTTGGTTTTTTGGTGGACCCACTTGACACTCTCTTAAAGTAGTTGCACCGACGCATTTCACACCCTAAAAAAAGTTGGAATTAAAATTTATTTTTTGGTTATAAGCAGATAGTTATTTCCCCAAACTTGAGGTTTTCTAAAACACTGTTTTCGTAAGGATCATCAAAATTTTCCTTCGCATGCTTAAAAACTTTCATGTGTGTCTAAGAGCTTTGCTTATACAACAATAATTTTTTTTTTTCGATAATCCTACTTTATATATCTTTCAAAATATAATGGATTACATGTCAGAAAGTTTGGTGGAGGCTCAAAACAAGAAAATGTACGTTGCTGCCCATTTAGCAATAGAATGAGCTTCCCCATTACAGGTTTTACTTATCCGCTTACAGAAAGGAAAATCAAATGAGCTAGTAATATTTCTAATACTATTCAGGATAGGAGTACAATTACAATCAACTGATGTCTGGAATTCCTTCATGGCGGCAGCCACAGTACTATTATCACCTTTGTAAGTACCCTCCGTTCTACACTACAGAGCACGTGTCCACAAGACAGGACGTCTTACTTCAGCTCGTCCCACAACATCAGATTGTACCAATGACCCAACACCCAAGTCGTTACCAGCAGCAGTTACAACCATTCATGGAAAGATATCAACTAGCGCAATCCTGGAGCTCAGTCAACGCAACAATCAAGGAGTCATTTATTTTGTAACATCAGAGTAATGGCGAATCATTAAGATAGCATACAAGATGGATCTGCAATCCATAACAGTTCAAGCACACATCTATAAATAAAGAGAGGTGAACTACATAAGGTTTGATTCAAGTTTACCCCGAGAAACTTGATACGTAGGCAACTCTTATCCCAAGAAGAGTGCAGCCACTTCCTATCCAAAAAATCATCAGGTCGTAGTCCCAAAATAACCAACATCTACATTGGCGCCGTCTGCCGGTTCGTTTCCTTAAGAAAATAACAACCACTCTTTTCTCAAGCCCACGAAGCTGGTCAGAAAAAACCACAATGGAGCCCAACCTACAAGCATTGGCAGACCAGATGAAGACACTCCAAGAAGCCTTCATCACTTTGCAACAAGAAAACCAGACAATGCGAGAACAGGCCAACTCCAACGCCAACAATGGCACCACAGAAGCCGGGGAGCACAACACTGTTGCAGCCCTAACCAACACCACCAATCAGCGTTTAGAAGACTTCTCGCAAAAACTAGAGAAGTCAAGCGAAAGAGCCAGCGCGATCCAGATCGCTCAGAAGATGCTAGAGATGTACAAAGCACCATTCATCTAAGATATCCTAGACAAACAACCTCCTTCAGAATTCATTCAACCAAAGTTCTCGTTGTACGATGGTACCTCTTGCCCAGGCGAGCACGTAGCTCGCTTAAGCCAAATCTTAGCACTCTACAGCCATCCTAACTACGACTACCTGAAGTGCAAACTTTTTCCAGCCAATTTAAAGAACGGAGCAATAGACTTGTTTTACACACTCCCTCCAGATTCGATCAACAACTTTGACAGCCTTGCTAAGACGTTCGTAGCAGAGTTCGTCCATAACAGAAAGAAGCACGCCGACCTGGACTCCTTGTTCCAGCTCAAGCAAGCTCATGGCGAAATGATCCAAGCCTTCCTAGGACGTTTTAAGAAGGACCTCCTCTTGCTGGAGTCAGGACTCAGTGACGGTTTTGCAATTTCTGCATTCACAAATGCCCGCTTGGACGATTCCGACCTAGCAGGGTCCCTCATGCGCAACAAGCCAGACACCTCAGCCGACTTGTACCGCAGAGTCGACAAATACATTAAGTACGAAGAGTGGATGGCCAAGCGCAAAGGCAAAGAGGTCATCGCAGTTAGCAACAAGCCAGACCCCAAGGAAAGCAAGCAATATTCAAGTAACAACAACAACAACAACAACAAGAGAGCCAACGCCAGCAAACCCTCATACACAAAGAGGGAATTCTCCAACTTCTCCAGGATGCAAAGTCAAATCCTGAAGAAAATATATACAGCACCATACTTCAAACCAAGCATAAACAAGGTGATAGCCATACCAGAGCGTCCATACTGCCATTTCCACAAACTCCACCACCACGACACCAATGATTATTGGAGCCTCAAGCACTGCCTCCAAGACCTAGTGGAGGAAGGCAAATTAAAAGAGTTTTTACCACAAAGCGATCTGAGGCACAAGCCGGACGCCAAAGCGCCACGGCGGGAGCGCTGACAATAAACGACACCCGCCAACAACGAAAATGAAGCGGGGATCAGATCAACTCGACGATCTAAGTCTCCAGGTCGGTCAAGGCACAACAGGAGACAACACTCCTCAGACCAAGATGAGGACAAAGTAATTAACATGATTCTGAGGCGACTCAAACGCAGCGAAACCTCGGTCGGAGAAGCCTTGAGAAGAGTGGGAGCAATCCAAGAAATCTACCACCTCTCACACAAAGCCAAGATGATCAACTCTACCGACCCTAAGAGGACAACAACAATTTCATTCACAAGAGAGGATCTAGACAAGGTGTGCCTACCTCACAATGATGCCTTGGTAGTGCATGTAAAAATCAAGGGTTGGACAGTCAAAAGAGTCCTCATTGATCCAGGGAGCTCATGCGACATACTGTTCTATCAAACATACAAGGACATGCACCTGCCAGACTCGGTGATGATAGAGTCCAATGCACTGCTTTATGGGTTCAACGGAGATCATACAGATGCTATCGAAGACGTTATCCTACCAGTCTCCATTGGCAAAAAAGAGGACATGGTCAAAACGTCAACACGCTTTAGTGTGATCGATGTCAGGTCATCCTACACCGCCATTCTAGGACGTCGTTGGATTCACAAAATCCAAGCAATTCCATCAACCTTACACCAGGTCCTACGATATCTCGGTCCCAAAGGCGTCATGGAGCTCAGAAGCACCCAACTGGAAGCTTACCGATACAATCAGGTCAGCACAACAACCTTACCCAAGCCTCAGGTCGTTGAAGCCAAAGACGGCCCAAAAAGGCAAGATCCTCAAACATCTAGCCCTCCTGCAATGACATCAAACAAGCTCAAATAGAACCAGGAGAAAAAGTCAATTTGGGCACAACTGATGATCCAACATTTGTTTATGTAGGGGCTGACTTAGACCCCAAGCTTAAGGAGCAACTTGTCAAATTTCTATCTCTCAATAAAGATGTTTTTGCTTGGTCATATATCGATATGCTAGGAATCGATCCTCAGGTCGCTTGTCACAAGTTAAATGTAGATCCAGCCATCAAGCCTATCAACAACGACCTAGGAAACTAGCTCTCAAGTTTCAAAAAGCCATCAACGAAGAGATAGAAAAGCTAAAAAATGTTGGATTCATCAGAGAAGTCGAGTACCCAACCTGGCTTGCCAACATAGTCGCCGTTCTAAAAAAGAATGGTCAGGTACGACTCTGCATAGATTTCACCAACGTCAACAAGCACTGCCCAAAAGACAGCTTCCCCCTACCATGAATTGACATACTGGTAGATCAAACTTGCGGCAATAAGCTCTTATCGTTTATGGACGCATACAGTGGATACAACTAAATACCACTTGCAGAAGAAGACCAAGAAAAGACGTCCTTCATAACCGAGCATGGTACGTTCTGCTACATGGTCCTACCTTTCGGCTTGAAGAATGCAAGAGCGACCTACCAAAGACTGGTCACCAAAATGTTCAAAGACTTGCTAGGAGACACTATGGAGGTCTATATAGATGACATGGTGGTCAAAAGCGAAAAGGCAGGTGATCACATCTCCCACCTACAAGAAGCCTTTGAACGACTTTGCCAAAACAAGATGAAACTCAACCCAGCCAAATGCGTATTTGGAGTAGCCTCAAGGAAATTCTTAGGTTACCTCGTCTCACAAAGACGCATTGAAGTAAACCCATAACAGATACGAGCTCTCCTTGAAATGCCAGAACCAATGACAAAGCAACAAATCCACAAGTTATCTGGCATGGTTTTAGCCCTCAACAGGTTCATCTCAAGAGCATCTGACAAATGCAGACCATTCCTGCAAATACTCAAAAAGGGAGTAACACTCACTTGGACAGACGAGTGCCATAAAGCCTTCACCGACCTGAAAGCTTATTTATCAACTTCACCCGTCCTATCTAAACCAGAAGAAGGAGAAACACTAGGTTTGTACCTTGCAACTACCGACTTTGCAATCAGCTCAGTTCTCTTTCACAAGCATGATGGAATCAAAAAGCCGGTCTACTTTACCAGCAAGACGTTGGCAGATGCAGAAAAACATTACTCTCCGATGGAGAAAACAATGCTTTCTTTACTCTACTCAGCTCGGAAGTTCCGACCTTACTTCCAATCTCACAACATCAAGGTCATCACTGATGTACCCATGAAACAGGTATTGAGTTCTAACAACAAAACAGCCCGCATGGCCAAATGGGTTGAAGAACTCGGAGAACATCACATCGAGTTCGTTCCCAGAACGTCTCGCAAAGGCTAGGTCATTGCTGATTTCTTGGCAGATTTCCCCATCGAAGACATCAACTGGGAACCCGAGCCAATCACTTCACTCCATCAACAAGCCACCCCAGACACATGGCACCTCCACGTAGATGGTGCAAGTAATAACAGTGGTAGTAGACTGGGGGATGTATTAACTTAACTAGAGGGAGCCCAGCTACAGAAATCAATCAAAATCGATTTCGCATCACGTCCAACAACGAAGCAGAATACGAAACATTGATCACAGGCCTCTGAATGACACAACAACTACAAGTCTCAAAGCTTAAAGCTTATAACAAATCCCAGCTAATCATCAAGCAGATCACCAAAGAATATGTCACGAATTGAGCAAACTTGGCAAAGTATGCTCAGGTCATTTATGACATAATCAGCTCGTTCAAAATATTCTTCTTAGACCATATTCCTCGAGAAGACAACAGACATGCAGACAACTTGGCTTTCTTAGCCTCCAAAATACAAGAGGCATGTTCAACCACAGTCTATATTGACATTCTGGAACGACCTGCCTACCAGAAAGAAAATATCAACAACCTCACAAATTTCCAGCCCTCATCCGAAGAAGAGATCAATCAATCTTGGATGGGCCCATTCCTCAAGTTCATTTTACATGGTGAGATCCCATCAAAAACAAAGAATGCTCGTGCAATACAACTCCGAGCCCCAAGATACATAGTGATCAAAGGAAGACTGTTCTGCAAATCAGCAGGAGGACCCCTCATAAGGTGCATAACTCCAAGGGAGGGGACAACTCATTTTCGACGAAATCCACAAAGGCGAATGTGGCAACCACGCAGGAGCAAGATCACTGGCACACAAAGCAATCGCCTAAGGGTATTATTGGCCAGGCATGCATATCGAGGCCAAAAGGTACGTTCTTAAATACCTCCAATGTCAAACTTTTGGCCACAATCACCTAAGTCTAGCAAGGGAATTGATCAACATAGCCAGCCCATGGCCATTCCACCTGTGGGGGCTAGACATCATGGGTCCATTCATCCCGTAAAAGAAATCATGGCTCAAATATGTCCTAGCTGCCACAGATTACTTCACCAAGTGGGTTGAAGTAATCCCACTAGTCCAAGTCAAGGAAGTCAATGTAATCAACTTCATCTGGACTAATATTATCACTAGATTTGGTCTACCCCACACCTTAGTCATGGACAACGAAACACAATTTGCTAGCACACAAGTCAAGGATTTTCTACAAAAATGGAGCATCACTCAAGCATTTTCTACACCTAGATATGCACAAAGCAATGGCCAAGCAGAGGCCACCAAAGCCATCAAAGAAAACCTCCAAAAGAAGTTGGAGAGCAAGAAAAACCAATGGCCAGGGCAGTTCGAAAACATTCTATGGGCATATAGAACAACAGCTAGAGCCAGTACAAATGAGTCTCCTTTCACACTTTGCTTCGGAACGAAAGCAGTGATACCATCAGAACTCACAATCACAACTACACGTTCTGACATTGTTGAATCAGGAGTCAATGACAATGTTTTGGCAAAAGAAGTTGATCTCCTAGAAGAACGTAGAGAAACTACCATAATATCCCTAGCTCGGTACCACTAAACAATCCAACTTTCTTACAACAAGAGGGTCATTCCAAGAGCTTTCCAAGCTGATGACCTAGTCCTCAAAGTCGTTGGAAATGGCGCATACTGGATCAAAACCCAGCTCGGTGATAGGTGATAAGTGCTCAAAAAGTATAATTTAACCCTCGATTATGCCTCTTGTTTAGCCATCTTAGTAGACTAATAGTGTTTGTAAGTTATGTTTTATGATTCTACAGGTGAAAGAGAGAGTTTTGTGGAATATTAGAGAAAAGGGGTAAAACGGAGCAATTCGGAGCATTAAGGATCACATGGGAAGCCCGTGGACAATCATGGAGAAGGACAAAGAATTAAAGCTATTAAAGATGCGACTTGGACCTATTTTAAAGCCTATTTGGAAGCCCAAGGCCAAAGGCTTTGTTGCTTGGACCAAAGCCTGCAAAAGATAATAGAAGGATAGAGCAGAAGAGACAAAATAAACTTCCACGTTTGGGACGTATGGATCGCGCGTCCAGACGCATGGATCGTGCATCCAAACACATGAAACGACACTATAGCCAATTCCTTCTCAATTTTGGAGACGAAGTTGGACTATGAAAGAAGTCTATTTGTATTAGGAAACAAATGGTGGCTTGGAATGCTTTTAGAACTCATTGTAACCCCTATAAATAGAGGACCTAAGTGCCTCATGTAATTTGCCAATTCACTTATATTCTTGTCTCCAGAACTTGAGGAAGAGAGAGATTAATAATAAAAGATTCGGTTTTAACTAGCTGAGGCTTAATAAATTAGTCTTTCTAGTCTTATGTTCATCGACTCTTCTTTTTCTCGTTCTTCGTGTTCTTCCTTCTTTATAGAAGGCTAATCTTCTCTTTCAAGGGAGGAGATGAAGGCAGTGCTTAAGGTTTAATAATTATTCTGGTTAATGGTGTTCTTAAATCAGGTTAGTTCTTTATGTTTTTAGTTATTAGTTCCATTGCCCACACCAGGGGATAGAAGTATAGAATAGGGTTTATGTTTTGAAATATTAATATCATGCTAGTGTTCTTTACTTTTCTTCTAGTAGTATAGTTCTTTAAAGTTAGGGAAGTATTCTTTGTGTTGCCTTAGAAAGGGTAGCTCAGGGAGTGGCTACCTAGGGGAAGTATTCTTTGTGTTTGCCTTAAGTGGTGATTCATTGAATGGCCACCCTATTAGGAAGTACTCCTTGATGTTGCTCTTGGTAATACATTAAATGGTTGCCCGAACTTATATAAAAGGAAAGAAGATATTAATAGCATAAACATAAGAGCAACCTTAAGTAGGGTTAATTGTTAACGATGTTTCGTCCAAGAGGGCATCGACACTCGCTCGATTGCCTAATTGTAGTCTACTTATAAGAACAACCATGAAGCAGAAGGTCATAGATTAAAAGTATTGGTGGATTCTAATCTCTTGAATTCCCTCTCTTATAAATTCCCAATAGTTTAGTTAATTTAGTTTAGTTTAGCATTAGAATCTAAAATCTCTACAATCATAGTTTTTAATCCCTTAAACCCCCTTTCCAGTCCTGTCCTTCACATAACATACATTTAAAAGTGGAACGATACCCTACTCATCCTTTACTTATTGAGGGATAATTAGGTTTTGATACGCTTCTATTTTGTTCAACGACCATCATCTATATACCATCTACATCATCTATCTATATCATCTATACACCATCTACATACATAAAATGATGCAAGGTCAAATGGCGCCGCTGCCGTTTTAAGTTGTTTATGTTTAACGTTTTCTTTCAAGATTAGAAGTTTGGATCTTGAGGTAATTTTAGCCGCATCATCCATCCTTTTGAGAAAGAGAGAAGCTTGAAGGACATCTCGAAGACAAGATCTACTATCCAGGTTAGTCGAATCTTCATTATTTTTATTTCATTCTTAGTATAGTTGCATCATAGTTTAGTTTTATTGCTTTCTAGTATAATTTCATTTAGGACCTTTTCAACAATTGAAGTTGTAAGCCAACATAGCGAAACATCAAACTCTAGTGTTTCTTGTCTGAATCTTGACAAACGGACTATCGTCTGCGGGCCGTGGTACTTAAGCAATCCAAGTGATTCACCATAGTCCTAGAAGAGACAGCTTTAGACAACGAGCTAGATACTAGCTGCAAAGCCCAACCCAGTTGAAGGAAAGTAGTTTTATATTTTAGTATAATTTAGAATAGTTGCATATTATTCAAGCATTGTAGGATAGTTTTTCGTCATTTTCGCATAGCATTTTCTAGTGTATGCCCGTCGTCCATATCATCGTCTGGTAAGAACACAACAGTGGACAAGGTTCAACAACCGACTCACAAGAATACTAGATGAGATTGATATAATGGCCGCACGCAATGATGGAGGTGTTGTGGACACCAATAATCCTAAAGTTATCTCAACCATGCAAGCACAACAGAGGAAGAAGCTGAGTCATTTCTATTCACCAATCATTGGAGACCCACCCAGCAGTATTGCTTTTCCAGAGACAGAAGCTAACCAGTTTGAACTTAGAGCATCAGTAATCTCTATGCTTCCAAAGTTCAATGGTTCAGACAATGTTCAGCCGTATGTTCACATGACCAAATTTCTATTAGTCCTCAGAACTTTCAAGAACCAGAATATCAGGGATGAGAGTATCAAGTTAATTCTTTTTCCACTCTCACTCGAAGGTAAAGCCTCTGAATGGTTAACTACACAGCCGGTCAATTCAATCAACAATTGGGAGAAGTTGAGAACAAAGTTTATGAACAAGTTCTACCCACCCCAAAAGACAGATGCTATGCAGCAAGCCATCATCAATTTCAAAGGGAAGGTGACTGAAGAATATCATCAAAGCTGGGAGAAATTCAATAATCTGCTAGTCTCATGTCCACATCATGGTTATGATAAGAGCACACTGGCTCATTTTTTCTTTCGAAGACTTTCTACTATGAACAAGCGGATGATCTGATCCAATGCATCAAGGTAAGTTTACATCATTGGATGGAGAGGAAGCCTACAACTTTCTTGAGAATTTAGCTGAAGACACTCAACAATGGAGTACTAGCAATGAGGACGTAGCTAGAGTGGAGGGGGTGCCGAAGCAATTTGGCAACCAAATTCAAGAAGACCCAAATCAAGAAATGATATCAATTATAGCAAGCCTATCAACAGGACTTGAAACTCTGAACAAGAAGTTTGATCAGCTCTTCATGAATCCTCCAAAAGCAAGCAATTTCCAAGCTAAACCTCAGCCAACCAAGCCTTGTTATGCCATTTGTGAGCTATGTTCTGATGAAGGCCACACCACTGAAGAGTGTTTGTATTATCTAGATTCTAATGCAGAGGCATGTAGTATCAACTCTTTAGAAAAAAATAACCAATTCAATCAGGGACATAATTATTGGAAGCCACAAAATACAAATCAGAGGAATTTTCCTCCTTCCAAAATCAGTCAAATCAGTTCCAGAATAACCAATATCAGTTTTAAAACTGCCAGCAACCATACATAAATCAACAGTCATACCAGAACCAGCAATACCCAGCCAACATAAACAAAGAGTTAGTACCATATCTTATGAGTGGATAAATTGCCCTTACACCTCAGTCGAGCAAAGCAGTTATCCCACATCTAGAAGAAGCTATCACTACCATTGTCAATGAGCTGAAATAGACAAATCAAAGAACCCAGAAGTTGGAGAGTAACTTTAGTGTCATTCAAGGCCAGATAGGGCAAATCACTGCCGCCTTGACGGAAAGTTCTAAAGGAGCATTACCAAGCCAGCCGAAGCCAAATCCGAAAGGAAGAGGTGTCCTACAGGTGGATAACCTGGAGATTACTCAATCGAATGACCAAGTTAATGCTGTCACCACTCTGAGGTCAGGCAAGAAAGTTGATAACAAGATTGTCTATGAACCAGGAAAAGATGCTGCAGAGCCTAAGGTAACTTATGTCCCCACCATCCCACCTAGTTCTAACATTCCAGATATATCTAGTGTTGTGCCACCTGCTGAAGAAACTGTTGCAAGAGAAGCTGAAGGAACTACTGTGGAAGTAAGTAAGAAGAAGCCATCACGAGTGACTCCACCTATCACTCCACTATTTGTTACCAAGCCAACCGAAGCCGAAAGAAGAGAACCGATATTGAAGAATCCGCCAGCACCATTTCCTTCAAAATTAGTGAATACCAGAAAAGATGACCAGTACAAGGAGGTTTGCTATGTATTTCAGAATTTGCAAATTAATATCCCATTTCTGACCGCTATCAAGCAAGTTCCCTCGTATGCCAAGTTCGTGAAAGATCTAGTGAAGAAGAAGACCAACATTTCGAAAGAAGCTTTTATCGCTCAAAGATGTTCATCATACCTACAGAATCTAGCGATTGTGAAACTGAAAGATCATATAAGTCCAACTATTACATGCAGAATTGGAGATTCTTTGGAGGAGCAAGCTTTATTAGATTTGGGTGCCAATGCGAATCTTCTACCATATTTCGTCTACGAGAAGTTAGGCTTGAAGAATCTAAAACCGACTGATGTTACTTTACAATTGGCAGATAGATCAGTGAAGATACCTAGAGGAATCATTGAAGATGTCATAGTCAAGATCGAAGATTTCTATTATCCGGTTGATTTCATAGTACCCGACACAGAACCTACATTTGGTAGGCAGATGTAGGTTATGTGTCGAACCTACCAATCATTCTAGGTAGACCATTCTTGGCCGCTGCAAATGCACTCATCAACTGTCGAAATGGTAATATGACGTTATCCTTTGGTAATATGAGAGTCGAGACCAATGTTTTCCATATGTTACAGCAACCACAAGAGGTGTGTGTTGTGAACGAGGTATGCATGATTTAAGCATTAACACAGGATTATCTGACTCATTCATATCCTGCTGACGAGTTGTTGAACGCTCTGACAGACTCAGATTGTGAGGAACTTAGTGTCGAGGCAATCAATGCAATTTTGGATTCATCACCTGTCATGGATGACAGCAAGTTCAGAGAAAAATTTGAATCACCTATGCCTGATGGACCATCTAAAGAGCTTAAGAAGGAGCCACCTAAGCTAGAATTGAAACCTTTGCCGTCTACACTCAAGTATGTTTTCTTGGGAGATTTGAGAACCTACCCAGTAGTTATTGCATCAAATTTGACTAAGGAGCAGGAATCCAGGTTAGTAGCACTTTTAAAGGAATACAAGTCAGCTATAGGTTGGACAATTGATGATATCAAGAGGATCAGCCCTATGATAGTTCAACATATGATTCATTTGGAAGAGGATTTCAAGACTTCTAAGCAACCACAGAGGAGGCTTAATCCGAAGATGAAGGAAGTAGTTCGAGAAGAGGTCGTCAAACTCCTTGACGCCGACATTATCTACCCTATTTCTGATAGTCAATGGGTTAGTCCAGTTCAAGTTGTGCCGAAGAAGTCCATAACCACAGTGATCGAGAACGAGAACAATAAGTTGATTCCAACCAAGATTCAGACTGGATGGAGAGTTTGCATCGATTACAGGAAGCTGAATAGCACATCAAGGAAAGACCATTTTCCATTGCCATTCATCTGTCAGATGTTAGAAAGATTAGCTGGACAAGCTTACTACTGCTTTCTTGATGGTTACTCAGGATATTTTCAAATCCATATTCACCCTGAGGACCAAGAGAAGACCACATTCACATGTCCGTTCGAATATTAAGCCCTCTTTTGTCATTATGCCTTTTTGGTCTATGCAATGCACCGCCACTTTTCAGCGATGCATGATAAGTATTTTTGACGACATAGTGGAGAAATACATGGAAGTTTTATGGATGATTTTTCAGTTTTGGATCATCTTTTGAGGATTGCCTACACCATCTCTCCTTAGTCCTTAAACGTTGTTCGCGATACCAACTTAGTTAACTGGGAAAAGTGTCACTTCATGGTAAAGGAAGGGATAGTGCTGGGTCACCAAGTTTCAAAGGAAGGAATTCTAGTAGATCGAGCGAAGATTGATATTATAAAGGATCTACCCAAACCGAGAACTGTCAAAGATATTCGTGCCTTCCTAGATCACGTGGGATTCTACCGTCGATTTATCAAGGGCTTCAGCAGAATTGCAAGACCGCTGTCACATCTGTTAGGGAAAGATATTGTCTTTGATTTTGATACCTCATGTGTCGAAGCTTTTATGAAGTTAAAAGAAGCACTCACTTTAGCACCAATCATTCGTGCTCCCGACTAGAGCCAGCCATTTGAGATCATGTGTAATGCATCTGATTATGCTATAGGAGCCGTTCTAGGACAAAAAGACAAGAAAGTGTCGTACGCAATCTATTACGCTAGCAAGACTCTAAATGGAGCTCAGATTAATTATTCTATAACTGAGAAAGAACTCTTAGCCGTCGTCTATTCTCTTGACAAATTCTGACAATATCTAATAGGTTCAAAGGTGATTGTCTATACTAACCATGTTGCCTTGCGTCATTTACTCACTAAGCAGGATGCCAAGCCTAGGTTGATCCGATGGATACTACTTTTACAAGAATTTGATTTGGAGATACGTGATAAGAAAGGAACAGAGAATGTCGTTGTTGATCACCTTTCTAGATTGCTAGTGGAGAATGCGGAAAACAGCTTACAAATATGTGAGACTTTTCCTGATGAACAATTGTTCAGTATATTAGAAGTACCATGGTATGGCCACATCTTGTGACCGACAAGGTACCATCAGATTAGAGCAAGCAGGAAAAAGATTTATTCTACGCAAAGGCCAGATATTATTTTTGGAATGATCCATACATATTCAAGAAGTGTTTGGATCAGATTATTCGAATATGCATCCCATAATCGGAACAGAAATCCATTTTATCATTTTGTCCCGATCAGCCTTGCGGAGGACACTTTGGCCCGCAACGTACTGTAGACAAGGTATTACAAACTGGATTCTATTGGCTGGGACCATTTCCGCCTTCTTTTGGTCACACCTACATTCTACTGGTTGTGGACTATGTTTCAAAGTAGATTGAAGCAGTTCCTACAAAGACCGCCGATCATAAAGTCATCGTGGACTTTCTGAAAAAGAACATTCTACCAAGATTTGGAACACCGAGAGCCATCATCAGTGATAACGGTTCTCACTTCTGTAACCGTGTATTTGGGAATCTTATGGCAAAGTATGGAGTAATTCACAAGCTAGCTTTACCATATCATCCTCAGACTAATGGTCAAGCAGAAGTTTCGAATAGGGAAATCAAGAGTATTCTAGAGAAGACAGTTAATCCTTCTAGGAAAGACTGGTCTCTTAGACTCCAAGATGCACTATGGGCATACAGAACAGCATTCAAAACACCCATAAGGATGTCGCCCTATCACTTGGTATATGGAAAGGCGTTTCATCTACCTGTTGAGTTAGAACTTAAAGCCTACTGGGCAGTGAAAGAGATGAATTTCACCCTAGATCAAGCAGGAGAAAGGAGGAAGCTTCAGATCAGTGAATTAGAGAAATTGAGAAGTGATGCTTATGATAAGTTAAGGATTTACAAGGATAAGACTAAAGCATTACATGACAGAAGAATTCTGAAGAGAGAATTTGAACCTAGACAGAAGGTTCTGGTCTACAACTCTCGTCTAGAAATTTTTCGTAGAAAGTTGAGATCTAGATAGACGGGACCGTTTGTAGTAAGACATGTCACACCTTTTGGAGCTATTGAAGTAGAAGACATAAAGAGAAGGACTCGTTTCAAAGTTAATGCTCATCAACTAAAGCCTTTTCTGGAGTTACCTACTGGAGACGTGGAGGCCGTTTTTCTCAAGGATCCGGTTTATTAGACCAATGTTGAAGCAGAAAATTGGGGTAAGTTACCTACACACCTTAAAGATTACATTCTATGTCTTGCTGAACCTGTTACTCTATCTAGTTTAATTTTTTTACATGAGGAAGCCAAGCGTCATAAGCTTGACTCCTTAGGATCTCATTAGTATAAGTGCCACCGATAGCCGGGCCCCTCAGATTTTCATAACTTTATCCTTTACTGAGAGGAGTTGCAAGCGCCGGAGTTAAAGTCTCATAACTCTAGTAGACCGAGTATAAAATGTCTACAGGAAGTAAGCATGTTGTTGAGAGATCAGTTTTGAGGTGGGAATACTAGTCTTGAGGATCTGACTATAAAGGACTCAAAAGTCTTGAGAATCTGACTTTAAAAGACTCACATTACGTCTTGGGGATTTGACGTAAAAAGACCTAAAAATTTGTTTCTTGAACTAATTCTTGATATTCGGCATCAATGGCAATATCCTACCTTTTTCTCATCCATTTCATTTACTTCTTTATACATTGAGGTCAATGCATGCATAAGTAGGGGGAGGGTGTACTTGAGAAATGAATTTCGAAAATTAGTTTTCAAAAACAAAATCATTTTTGTTTCTATATCAATAGCATGAGAAAAATGAATTTTAATGATAAGTCTGGGATATATATTCTATACTGCTTAGTGTTGAGTTTGATAGATAGTTGATATTATTAATTTCATTACCGCTTAGACTATTTATTATGCTCGGACATAGTTCTTGTTGATAGAATTCTTTATCAAGGCACCACCATAATACTTGGTCAGTTTTGTGTACTTTTGCTAGAAGAGAGATTTAAACCCCTAGTAAACTGGAAGAAGAATTTTTAGACTTAGCCCGTGAGACTTGAGCTTTATACCCCTTCTTTGGAGAGTTCTTTCGAAAAATCCGAGTCTTAGTGACTCAACATCTTTCAGTTCTTTATGTCATTGTAATATAGTCTCATTATTTGTTGATTTGGTTAATCACGAAGTGACATCAACTGGGGAGATAACCATTAGGTCTTGTAGTCTATTCAAAAAGCAGTATCATATCATCTTGATAAAGTCAAGTAGTGAACCCATTCAGCCTTTATCCCACCTAGTACGACCATCATGTTAAACCCTTTTGAGCCTTACAATAGGCCATTTTCTTTCATAAAACTCTTTACCCTTTACCCAACTCCAGACAAGGAGTATAGCCAAAATCTTTATCAGCCATACCCATATGTTTCTGAGAATACGAGGGGCACAAAGAGGAAGAAATAGCACAAAAGAAAGATTAAAAGGAAATGCCATAGAGATACAATGAAGACCATCATTCTGTTCTAAGTGAAAGAAGTTAGTGGAAAACAAGCATATCCAGTACTAATCAAGGATATATCACTAAGTTAAAAAAAAAAAAAAAAAAAAAAAAACAAAAACAAAAACAGAATGGATGGAAAAGCTAAGACAAAGGAAGAATTTTCTCTGCAATACAGAATTTGAAGTAATCTTCCAAAGAATGAAGCAAAACCCTAAGTGTTTTTAGAAGCAACCTTAGAATCCATTTTACCTTTCCTTCATAAACCAATACCAAAGCCAAGTTACAACCCATGACTTATCACTACAGTATGATACAAAATCTAGAATAGGCGAGAGGATGCTAAAGTGAAGGACCCGACACTTCATATGTGATTGACATTCTTTCCATGAGACTACTTTCATTCAGAAGTCCGTTTTTCAAGGTAGTATGTGGGATGTTCATATTCATTATTCTTTTCCCCACATACATGAGGTAAAATAGTATACCATCTTCTGAGAGATTCTTTTCTGAGAGTATAACCAGTGAGGATTGAAAGTCGAGATTATCTGTCTAAAGGTAAACTAGGGATTCTATTTCTTGGATAGGAGAGTATAGGAGATTGACTAAGTACACACATAAGCCTTGATTGAGAATTTTGTCAATTTTTACTATCTTCCATAATAATTTATGAGTCTTTGCAGCAATGTAGTTAGCAATGGAGACCGTTTGTTGAAGTAAGCACTAAGTGGGTAAGGAATTTCTCTCTCTGAAAAATACTATCATTCTTGAACATGCTATTGATTGATTTTGTGGGTATATCACCTGAAAACCCTCACGAGACTATAACTCGTCCTTTTTGGGGAACTTAAAGGTTTAAAGCCTTGTTGTATATGGTAAAATGCAATCAGCGATGCCTCTGCGAAAATGAGTTAGGATTTTATTTTTGTTATTAGGATGTGATTTTGATCACTTATCTATTTTTTATCTTATTTGCTAAGAGACTAGCAAAAGGCTAGTTGGGAGTTGTGATAAGTGCTCAAAAAGTGCAATTTAACCCTCGATTATGCCTCTTGTTTAGCCATCTTAGTGGACTAATAGTGTTTGTAAGTTATGTTTTATGATTATACAGGTGAAAGAGAGAGTTTTGTAGAATATTAGAGAAAAAGGGGTAAAACGGAACAATTTGGAGCATTAAGGATCACATGAGAAGCCCGTGGACAATCATTGAGAAGGCCAAGGAATTGAAGCTATTAAAGATGTGACTTGGATATATTTTAAAGCCTATTTGGAAGCCCAAGGCCAAAGGATTCGTTGCTTGGACCAAAGCCCGCAAAAGAGGATAGAAGGATAGAGCAGAAGAGACAAAATATACTTCTGCATCTGGGACGCATGGATCGCGTGTCCAGACGCATTGCTCGCGTCTAAGACGCACTCGCGTCTGAGACGCATGGATCGTGCATCCAGACGCATGAAACGACACTGTAGCCAATTCCTTCTCAGTTTTGGAGACGAAGTTGGACTCTGAAAGAAGTCTATTTGTATTAGGAAACAAATGGCGGTTTGGAATGTTTCTAGAACTCATTGTAACCCCTATAAATAGAGGACCTAAGTGCCTCATGTAATTTGCCAATTCACTTATATTCTTGTCTCCAGAACTTGAGGCAGAAAGAGATTAATAATAAAAGATTCGGTTTTAACTAGCTGAGTCTTAATAATTAGTCTTTCTAGTCTTATGTTCTTCGACTCTTCTTCTTCTCGTTCTTCGTGTTCTTCCTTCTTTATGGAAGGCTAATCTTCTCCTTCAAGGGAGGAGATGAAGCCAGTGCTTAAGGTTTAATGATTCTTCTGGTTCATGGTGTTCTTCAATTAAGTTAGTTCTTTATGTTTTTAGTTATTAGTTCCATTGCCCACACCAGGGGATGGAAGTATAGAATAGGGTTTATGTTTTGCAATATTAATATCATGCTAGTGTTATTTACTTTTCTTCCTAGTAGTATAGTTCTTTAGAGTTAGGGAAGTATTCTTTGTGTTGCCTTAGAAGGGGTAGCTCAGGGAGTGGCTGCCTAGGGGAAGTATTCTTTGTGTTTGCCTTAGCATTAGAATCTAAAATCTCTACAATCATAGTTTATAAACCCCCTTTCCAGTCCTGTCCTTCACATAACATACACTTAAAAGTGGAACGATACCCTACTCATCCTTTACTTATTGAGGGATAATTAGGTTTTGATACGCTTCTATTTTGTTCAACGACCATCATCCATATACCATCTACATAATCTATCTATATCATCCATACACCATCTACATACACAAAAAGAGGCAAGGTCAATAGGCTTCCCCGACCTTGGAATACAGCTCTCCTCAAGCGCTTTTACCAATAAGTTTTTCTCCAAGTACATAAGTCAATATGAATGAAATATCATCAACATTTCGAGTGCAGCTATCATTTTTGCATTACATGCACCTTGCATTTCACACTACGTAGCCCGACCTAAGACATCACAATGTTAGGTCGGATATCAAAGACGGAGTTCAGAACGACTCAACAACAACAGCCACGCAGTGGTTAATTTCAATCAATTCAAATCAAGGTCCCCCAAAAGGACCCTAAACTAACTTAACACCAATGCCAGGGTTAGGTATGGTTCAACTGTAATTGCCACTCAAAGGCCAATTATCAGACAAATTCAATCTAGGGGACCCCCGGAAGGACCCCAAGTCAACTTACAACCTCACAAAGGGTTTAAGGCAGACTCAAATATAATGGCCACTCAAAGGTTAATTATACCAATCAGAAGTTCCCCCAAAAAGAACGAATCAAGGCGTACATATGAGGGCAAGACGAAGCCTAGGTACCAACTACGTAAATACATCAGGTCGTACTCAAATGCTCTACGACCTGTAACTTAAAGACGACCTAGCAAAGTCAAGCAGTTCATTAGGACTAGCACTATACAACACAGGTCGTCAAACAACAAATCAGTAGCAACAAAAGCAATCACATGCATACTTCAAACCAACTTCAACAAGTAAGTAATTTAAATATTTCTACTTCAATACAAAATCGGTTAGATACCGAGGCCCCTAGGTTATCCAGGGAAAACAACCTCAGTATCCCCATCAAAAATAATATTGTATCAGTATCAAGAGCAAAGAGCTATTTAAATATTGTTCAACGACCTACCAAGATCAAACACAAGACGTTCAGAGTTAATTCACACAAGGAAAATTCTCCATATTCACCACCCTCTACAACACCAGAACCGGCAACCTGATCAACAACAACTTCAGAAACATCCAAATTAGAAACAACAGAAGGAACAGCTGGAGCAACCGGTGGCATAACGACTTGGTCAGATGGCAGATCAGATGGTCTACTAGCATCGATCTACACCAGCATCTGCAACAGACACTGTTGCAGCCCCACTTTCAATAGACATCTTAAGGCGATCATACTTATCCAATGTCTCAACATAATCATCCAACAGCACGTACACATCGCCACTCTCCACCGTGTCCACCAAGTCATTATATGCAGTCTCAGCTTGTTCAGTAACGGAGCGCAACCTCTTGCACTTATCGACCCATTGCTGAACCTCCAGCTTTGCGGAATCCAGAGCGGGTTGCAGCAGAGCCACTTTACCACCAAGTTGTTTCACTTGATCCCTCATACATGCAACCTCCGTTCTCTCACTTGCTGTTCAGCCACCAGTCTGCTACAAGTTTGCTTGTTGACATCCAGCTCCTTCTTGTAGCGGTCGGAGATAGACACCATATCCTTCAACTTCCTATACATCGCCAGAACCTAGCAAACAAGATAACAAATATAGACATTAAAATGGATCAAAATCAACAAGACCAAAAAGGTGCAAGCTTAAAATGGAAGAATACTCACAAAGCACAACGACTGTTCCATCTCCACAAAGTTCACGTCCAGGCCCTTACCATCCAACTTGCGCCTATCCCTGGCAAGCGCAATACTCTCCAACAACGCCCCACCAACCAAAGGGGACTTGAAGCTACAGTCACCATTCACAACAAACTTCGGCAACAAACCTGTAGGGTCCTCATAACGTAACCCGGTCTATCAAGGACATCATTGTCACTCTTCTTACTTGGAGTGCAGATTTCGACCCCTTGCCTCAACCAGGCGGCGAAGCCACCTCTCGATAAGAGCCCAAAACTGTAGTTTTAACCCCTTAATAATCATCTTTATTAGACCAATTATGTGAATAATAAGTAAGAGTTAATACGATTACGTGTTTTATGCATTTCGGGCTTCAAAGTCCATTACGTGCGAGAAATGTGCCACTTTAGCGAGATAAAGGAGCAAAAGTCGTGAGAACTTCGAAGGCGTATCTTTGGACTCGGACCTCGAATTGGGCCTACCTTATGTCAAAACGACCGCTCGAGAAAGAGCTTTCCAATGGACTAAGCCTTGACCTAATCAGAGGAGCAGAAGTGGACAAAACATCTGTCGAAGCCAACTGCAGCTGAGGAGCCCATTTTGGACTAAAGAAATTGGGTTTTGGGCCCGATTTTTCCGGCCCAAAACATGGCTCCAAGCCCATGCACGATTTTGGATCCGGAAGTATAAAACAAAAAGCTTGACTCTTTGTTAATGGCAGTTAGGTTAGGAAGCTAATGTAATGGAGTTTAGGGTTAGAAAAAGTTAGATCTAGATTAGTTAATTACTTAGTTTTCATTCCATTAATTAGTTTCATTCTTTGTTTTAGCTTAGTTATTTAAATCATTGAATATCATTCATTAGATAAATAAAATAGTTGTTATTCATTCAATCATATCTTGTTCTTATTGTTCTATTAGATAAATAAAGTTAATTAGTTCTCCATAATCTAGTTTCATTTTCATTTATTTATTAGCTTAAATCCTTAGATTTACTTATTTGTCATTATTAGTTTAATTCAATTAAATTGCATGAGTAGTTTCAAATTGAGTTTAAACAAATAAAGTTCAAATCTTTATATTATGTCTTGTTTAGATTCAATTGTTGGGAATGGTAGAATAGAAAATTCACATCAAATCATTACTCTCACCATTGTTCCTTTTGGGTTTGATTAGTTGAATTCTATTTAAGTCTTGAGGGTTTAAGAGTGGAACGAATTCCTTACTCATTATATTGCATAAATATGTTTTGAGAGTAAGAAGAATTGATTTAAACGTAAGAACAGTAGGATTACGTATTAGTGTTCTTGTAGCATTAATATTTAGGATTCTATTATTTTTATGTTTATCAAATGGCGCCGCTGCCGGGGAACCATTCGTTTGTTTGTATTGTGTCCGAAAATGGTTTCGCAAACTTTGGAGGGCTGTAGAGGGACTTTCACAGCTCCGATCGATCTGAAATTTTACAGGCTACTTGATAGACGTCTTAGCAAATTACTGTAAAAATTTCAGATTTTTTGGAGTACGATAAAAGGCCTAAAACTTGAAAACCCTGGCGTAGCGCGACCAGCAAAACCCGAAGCGACCAGCAAAAAACACGGACATTCGACAAAAACAGAGGGCACTCAGCCCTCAAGGGAAAATTCAGTGTAAACAGCCCAATTTTCACAGAAAAAATGCAAATTTTTATTCCTTAAAGTTATTTAGTGTTTCTAACTTGTTAAATACACTGAAATCGCTGCGATACAAGACGCTTATTCAAACGCTGTAGCAAAGGAGGCATTCAGTAATTCCTTCTTCCACTCCTCGCCTCTTACGTCGGAGGAGTTTTAATTCTAGTATAATCAGGCTTGTTTTTCATAGAAATAAATACAACACCTATCTAGAATTTCACACACTACACTTGCATCAATGGTTAAAGAACAAGAGACTCCTCTCTCGATTTTTATAAAGCCCTAAACGATGGCCCTAAGTCGCATCGTTCTTGCGGACCTAGTGGGGATTTTTGAATCCCCTAATATATTTAACTTGTTACCGGTTTTTCATGGTTTAGACCATGAGAAGCCTTACCAAAGATCGTAGGATAGACCAAGTTCTCACTACATTCCATCATCCTAGCGTAAGTCCGAACAAGTTAAACTTAGGGTGTTTCCTTTCACCCTAGCCGACAAAGGCGTCTTGGTTAACTCGCCCAAACGCCAAACTCTGTGGACTCATGGGCTCAACTTGTTCAATTGTTCATGGAACAATTTTACCCACCACTAAAGGCAGATGAAATGCTTCAAAAGATTCATTTCTTCCGCCCGAAATCCTCATGAATCCTTTTCGGAGGCACGGAATCGTTTCAGCGATCTTCTCATTGAATGCCCACATCATAATCTTATGAAAGACACGCTTGTTCGTTGCCTTCTTCAAGGGGCTCTTACATCGTCATAAGGAGGTTCTAGATATCATGACTGGGGGTAGTTTTCTTAGTAAAGGAGCCTTGGAGGCTTATACATTCTTAGAAGATCAATCTAAGAGGAACAACAATTGGGGAGGTAACGATTCCTCCCGCTCCTCTTCTTCTTCTCGTGAGGTTAAACATGATCCCGAGCTTAAAACTCTTATCGATGCCCTCACTAAAAAGGTAGATGCCATCTCTGTTCAACAACAACCCATTCCAGTCATGAACATTAACTCTACTTTCGTTGTAATGTCTGCATTTGTAGTCTTGAGCATTCCGACTTCTATTGTCCTCTTGTCTATGCACAAACACCACCACAACCATCACACTTCAACCAGTTAACTCAACATCAAGGACAAGGGAACTTAGGTGACCATAATAGAGCTTTTGTACCCATAACCCAGAACTATCAACATCAAGACATGAATGTTCAACAAGCTTTAATTCCAATACAACCATCTACAGACAAAGTAGTAGTGACCTTGTTGGAGAAACAAAATCAAATTATGCAACAAAACTCCAACTTAATGAAAGATCGGCATGATCAAAACTCTAATATGATGAAACAAACAATGCAAATGATGCGCTTTTTGTGCCAAAAGGTTATTGACATGTCTTCTAACCAAAATAATAACCAAATCAAGCGTGTTTCCAAAGTCAAGCGATTACCTAATCCTAAGTCAACAAACACCGCCTTTGAAATAAAACGGATATTTCTTGTAATGGTAATATAAACCAAAGGGGACCTACAGGCAGTCCACTACCCTTCGCTCGTAGCGAGTAGTTGATAACCAAGTGACTATGCCTAAAGATTACCCACAAACTAAAAATGATACCATACCACATACTATAATAGAAACTGAAGACCCTACAACTGTAGAAGTACCAGTTAAACCACAACCAAAAGGGAAAACATTACAAGATTCAATAATAGAAAGTGAAGACCCTACACCTGTAGAGGTTCCAATAAGGATACCTAGATGGAAAACGGATAGAGATAAAGAAAAGCCTAATAATACTTTTATCCCTTCTGTTAAAAATAGCGATAAAGCACCATATCCCCAAAGACTAGTTGTGTTTAAAAATGACGAGAATTTTGATGAGATTAGGGAAGTGTTTAAAAATTTGACTATAAACCTACCTTTTCTAGAAGCCATAAAAAGTCTACCTGGACACGCTAAGTTTCTAAAAGAGTTGTGCACCAAGAAGAGGAAAACCAACATACCCCACGAAGCATTCTTAACTAAACAATATCCCTCTTTATCTGAACATAACAGAATTGTTAAGTACAAGGACCACAATCAGATCCCTCTTTATCTGATGCACCTTAGGTGATACCTTCATAACAACTGCTTTATTAGACACGGGGGCGAGTGTTAACTTACTCCCTTTTTATTTATATAAACAACTGGGTCTAACAATACTTCAACCAACCAAAATGACTTTGCGGTTAAATTGATCGTTCTATTAAGTATCCCAGGGTGTAGTTGAAAATATTCTTGTTAAAGTTCAGGATTTTTTACTATCCTGCCGACTTTGTTATTCTCGACCGCGTAAGTTGCTCATGATTCCATTCCCATCATCTTAGGGCGTCCTTTCTTGGCAACCCGCCAATGCCCAAATCAATTGTCGGGATGGCTCAATGACTCTTTCTTTTGGAAATCTTTACGTAGAAGTTAACATGTTTAGACAAAACAGGGACAACTAGGTTTGCCTATAGAAGGAGAAGTGAAGTCCATTGAGAGTTTTGTACCTCACATTAGTCGCGGTGACACTTTAGTCCCCACACTAGTAGATACCCCTCTTATGGAAGAAGACAAGGATCCCAATTTCTACTCCCTAGGCGTAGATAACATCGAGGAAGATTTCCTTCGACTCCTTGAGTTCTCTCCTATTGACATCCATTCATCTCTCTTGACGCCATGGCGGAAGAAGAATTTTTCGCCCTCTATCCCAGTGATTCTTCTTACCCACCTATTGAGGAATGTCTTGCATATCTCAAAGCCTCTGATGATATAGACCTAAGAACACTAGTTGAACACCATTCACCCACCTCACATCCTCATGTCACTCATTCACCTTCCATCACGAATGTTCCTCGCCTCTACCTTTTCAAAAGAACCATTGAGTTTGTACTTGACCTTGGTGTTTCTCCTATGCTTCATAACTATCTAAAACCAACTAGTGAAGAAGTAACACCCAAGGACAAGCCACCGGACACTTTTTCATTTTTTCCATTTTTCCCTTCTCAAAATTATCCACATCCTACGTATCTTCCACAACTATCAATTTTCTCATGTTCATTTACTTGGCATTCCCTTCGTGGGAGGACAAAGAAGAAACCAGATGCTCGATTAGGTTTTAGATCTATAAGGCTTTACTCTCATTCCACTAAGCTACATCATAGGAAATCTTGGTGCTTAATTACGTTTGATGGTGCATTCCATGTTAATTATTTGTGGAAAGACCCACAACTTTTAGATTATTGATATATGGGAACCGCATGTAAATACATATATATCACTTTAAGTCTAGGGAATCGACTTTAAAAAAGACCAGCGTTTTAAAACAAATTTTTACAAACTGTTTTTTCAAAAATTTGTTTGGGGTGGGTGTGTTTGGTTTTTCCATGCTTGATCACTAAACTTCCTATTCTTACCCCCACCTTTCCTCGCTCCCTTGTAAAAAAAAAAAAAAAAAAAAAAAAAAAAAAAAAAAAAAATGTTTTCCACTCCAAGTTTTACTTTCTTTTTCATCTAAACTCCGGTTTGACCTTCAGAGGCCTGCGCGCGGCGTCGCTGCGCTTCTTTAATTTTTTTTTTTTTTTTTGAAGAATTTTGTCGAGTCGACCGCCCGTCATCTTGGCCAGCGACCATACCGACTCTTGGGACCTAAACGAACCAGCCCTCATACCAAAAGCGACTTCGGCTCAAACACTGGAATTCTAAATACACGAGGCGACTTCGCGCCTAGTTAATGGCGCCAGCGCTGACTTCCGTGAACCAGAAAAATTCCAGTTTTCTCGGGTAGTTTCGGATCATTCACAGGCTATTCCAGGCGTAATTTTGAGATGACATCTCCTACATTGATACCGGAACAATCTTTGAAGATTTGTTTCAAAAGCACTACTTATGGTGCTTGGTTTTGTGAGGTGATCACACACGTAGGGTTTGGATGCTTATGGTTCTTGCAAGCATTTGTTCTTGGACTTGCCATGCCCGGCTGAAATACAAGACCCATGATGCTATTGGGTAGATAATATTCATGTCTACACTTATGACTTTTTGCATGAGGCTTATGGGTCCGACAATTTCCGTGTAGAGGACCAAGGGACATATAATGTAGCCCTTGGTAACTTGTCCCTTAATGTGATACTCGGTAATGTTCTTTATCATGCTAAACATATTAGGGGAGTGACATTTTTCTTCTGCGAATAATGCCACTTCGCGATGTTTTCCTTGCTTTAGGCGAGGAACGCTGCTATATGACCTTCCTAAGACCTTAATGTCTAGTTTAGCACGAGCCCATAGCATGAGGCATAAGTATCTTCTTATGCCTATATTAGTTTGCCGTATTATACTATGTTTCTTCCCCGTTTTTTGTGCCCCTTTCACGGACCGGGTTGGGGTTCGACATTGTGAGACCCACCAATTCTATTATTCGATCTTTCCGTGTGCAATGACTTGGCAAGGGTGGAGGATACAACCTCATCAGGTTGCACCTTACACCCCATCCGACCAAGTGGCTTTAACAAAGTTAGGATCCGTAGATGATAAATGGCGGCAAGCTTGGCAAATTATAATGGCATGGCAGGATGCAAAGGAACCTCACTTCTTTATAGAAGAGGAGGATGACGAGTAAACGCTGGAGTGGAGGTAAGTTTTTAGTTTCAGTTAGTGTCTGCTTATGTCCCAAGCAATTTAATTCTGTTAACCCCATAATGGGTGGAACTCTTATAGAGTTGCGTCAGTATTTTTATTACTATATTTGTATGTTTTAACTTTGTTTTGCAGATGTTCCTGAATTTCACGCGCTTCAATGGTATTTTTCCTACCCTCTTTATTTAAATGCTTTGAGGACAAAGCATGCTTCTTGTTTGGGGGGGCATAGAAACACGTGTAATTAAGACATCTGTTAGGATATAGATATGTATAATATGCACTTGTTTTCTAGTTAAAATTTCAAAAATTCAAAAATATAAATAAAAAGTATGCTATACACTTAGGAATATTGGTATTGTTTTCTTTCTCCATGCTCTTAACAATCTAGAAGTCTCCGTAGTCTGTTGCATCAGAATATTGTTAGAAACTTAGGTTAATATGTAGGTAATAATCTTTGCATCTATCTATAAATTTATTACATGAGTATCTATGATTGTTAGCAGTAAGTTTCTGAAATCTAGGCTAGAGTACTTATTCTACAAATCCTGTGAGAATATAGCCTAAAGCCTTATATGAGCGAAACATTTGAGAAATGACACAAGGGAGAAGTAAAATCCGGATAGAGAAATCACACGTCCACTTGCTTGATCACTAAACCATATCCTAAGCGAGAATTTAGGCCCTCTTTGGATCGATATAGCCAGAAATTCAAACCTATGAATTATTTTCCGCTAGTCGCCCCTCTGAGCCTTTCTTTAGCCTTCCATAAACCACAATTCCTTTACCCTGTTACAAAAACAAAACAAAATAAAAAATCAACCTACCCAATTTAGAATAAGTCTGAGAATAGAATGAGGAAGAAAGAAGAAGAGAAAAACCTTTGTAAACAAAAATTAGTTAGTTGCTTCAGAAAATAAAGAAAAGAAGTTTCCATCCAAAGAGAAAAGAAAAAAAAAAACATAAAAGAAAAAAAAAAAAAGAAATAAATAAAACTCCAAAAAATAGAATAAAAAAGGAGTCAAAGGCCAAAGAAAAGAAAAAATATGGCTAAGGATGGAAACAAAGTGTAGAAGCAAAAGTAAATAACAAGGTTTTCTCTAGTTACATAATATGAAGACTCTATTATCTCGGACTTGTCCTCTAGAATATCCATTTCCTTCCTTCTTAAACCATCTCCTAATCCCCGCAACACCTAATAAAGACCTCTAGCTCAATTAGGAATAGGTTAGTGTGATAGTAAGTGGCGGATGTGTTTGATCGACCGAGCTTCCTTGTTGTCATTGAGATTGTAAGGTAAAGTGTGCCCACTGCATTAATCGAGTAGCTTAAACTTGAGTGGAAAAATCAGAGTGGTTTTTTTGTCTTGACATTTATGTGAGGACCTACTTAAGGACGCTATTCCGAAGTTTTCTAAACGGACTGCTATTACATTTCATTGTATTACTCATTGTTATATGTTTATTTTAGATGATTGATTATTATGCATATATTAGTTTAGGGTTCTGACTGGGTTATTCTTATGTAATTGCTAGAGAGATGTATAGATAGTTGAGCATGAATAAGGAAACAATAGTTTTATTTTCTTAGTCGTTGTAGTATAGATGAAGTTTGTGAGTACCTTCACTAGAAAACTCTCACGAGGCTATAACTTCGTCCACTAGGGAATTCCTAGTGGTTTAAGGCCTTGTTGCATATGGTCAATGCAATCGCATCTCAAATAAACGAGAGTAGTTAGAACTCCATTTTGGTCACTTATTCTAATTTCTCATATTTGCTTGAGGACAAGCAAAATGTCATGTTTGGGGTGGTTTGATAAGAGCCCAAAAACTGTAGTTTTAACCCCTAATAATCATACTGTTAGACCAATTATGTGAATAATAAGTAAGAGTTAATACTGATTACGTGTTTTTGCATTTCGGGCTTCAAAGTCCATTACGTCTTGCGCGAGAAATGTGCCACTTTAGCGAGATAAAGGAGCAAAAGTCGTGAGAACTTCCTCAAGGCGTATCTTTGGACTCGGACCTCGAATTGGGCCTACCTTATGTCAAAACGACCGGCTCAGAAAGAGCTTTCCAATGGACTAAGCCTTGACCTAATCAGAGGAGCAGAAGTGGACAAAACATCTGTCGAAGCCAACTGCAGCTGAGGAGCCCATTTTGGACTAAAGAAATTGGGTTTTGGGCCCGATTTTCCGGCCCAAAACATGGCTCCAAGCCCATGCACGATTTTTGGATCCGGAAGTATAAAACAAAAGCTTGACTCTTTGTTAATGGCAGTTAGGTTAGGAAGCTAATGTAATGGAGTTTAGGGTTAGAAAAAGTTAGATCTAGATTAGTTAATTACTTAGTTTTCATTCCATTAATTAGTTTCATTCTTTGTTTTAGCTTAGTTATTTAAATCATTGAATATCATTCATTAGATAAATAAAATAGTTGTTATTCATTCAATCATATCTTGTTCTTATTGTTCTATTAGATAAATAAAGTTAATTAGTTCTCCATAATCTAGTTTCATTTTCATTTATTTATTAGCTTAAATCCTTAGATTTACTTATTTGTCATTATTAGTTTAATTCAATTAAATTGCATGAGTAGTTTCAAATTGAGTTTAAACAAATAAAGTTCAAATCTTTATATTATGTCTTGTTTAGATTCAATTGTTGGGAATGGTAGAATAGAAAATTCACATCAAATCATTACTCTCACCATTGTTCCTTTTGGGTTTGATTAGTTGAATTCTATTTAAGTCTTGAGGGTTTAAGAGTGGAACGAATTCCTTACTCATTATATTGCATAAATATGTTTTGAGAGTAAGAAGAATTGATTTAAACGTAAGAACGGTAGGATTACGTATTAGTGTTCTTGTAGCATTAATATTTAGGATTCTATTATTTTTATGTTTATCACTCACCAACTTTCTTCTTTCAACGAGCTTCAGCTAACCGAGCATCATCAGCCAAATCAATCAGGTTCATCCCCTTCAGAGGAACCCGACCTGAAGACGAACGACCTTCAACAGAACCAGGTCGGTCTTCAGACTCAGTTCGGGCCTTCTTAGCCCCCTCCGACTCAACCACTTTGGAATGCCTTTTTCAGATTAGGCTTCCGGAATGAAATGGGAGCATCACCCTCCCCACCAGCACTGCCACCTGCAACACCACCAGCACTTCTAGCACCCGCATCTCCAGAGGAGAAGCAGTTGGATGCAGAACGATCTGCATCACCAGAGGAGAAGAGGTTGGACGCAGAGCGCCCTCCACCCACCCCCTAGCTCAGAACGTTGGGGTGTCAAACGATTTGCATTATCCAACTCAGAATGTTGGGATAACAAATGATTTGCGTCACCCAACTCAGGACGTCTGGAAGGCATCACCTCTCTAGCCACCCTCACAACTCCAAAATGGTGTTCAGCAACCCACCAAACGTCCTAGCTCCACCAGAACGGCTGTCATCAGCACCTCCACTCCTTTTCACTCAAGAAACAGGTGCTTTCTTGTGACTCTCCCTCTCCATGGCAGATTCCGAGCTAGAATCAGAAAGTTCAACCACTACCTTGCGAGCCCTAGCTTTTTGCTCCATCCTCTTATGGTTGATTTTTTTCCCTCCACGCCTCTTAAAGTAATGCGCAACCTCCCCCAACAAAGCCTGCTTATCCTCCAAACTTAAACAAGCAAACCTTTCAATAACACCGTTCTTCGTACGATCACGAATTGTAATCTCTGCAAAAACAAACCAAATAAATCAGAACGTCCAAATTATAATTTACAACACACACATTACGACCTACAACCAATGACCTACCACGAGGTTGTACAACACGTTTATCAATCTCCAAACCAGGCGAGCAATATCTACCTACAGCCAACAACGGCTTATGCCCCCAGTCCTCCTTGCTCACCCCCACAATAACAAAAGACTTCCCCTTATAAATATGAAAACTAAAGTTCACAGCACCCGACTTCCTCACAATAAAGTGCTCCGTTACATCATTTAAATAGATGTTGTAGCCCCTGTCATTCAACATGTCCAACACATGGAGAATCCTCCAACGGTTCCCCACGAGCTGACAAGGGGCTTTCCCCAAAAAGTTCAAAACCTCCACAGTAAGACGGGAAAAGGGCAGCCTCATCCCAGCCTTCATCTGCCCATAACAAATAACTACTCCTCCACCCCAAGGAACGTAGTCGTTAGTATACAAATTCTTCTCCCCAGCCAGATCGTACATAGACAGATCGGATTTCACCCAACCAAACTCCTTCCTAAAAGCAGCATAACAATTCACCGACTTAGGCTTTCTCTCATCCACTGTCTCCAACGAGGAAGACGACAAAGCCTCATCACCACTACGAACCCTTTCCTCAGTTTCTTCACTTACAATTCTCTCTCTCCATTCATTAACTTCAACCTCACCACTCAAACTATCACAAGTCATAGACATTGCACAATCAAAGAAAGAAAGAAAGCTCAAATTTTTAAAGTTGAAGGACGAACCTAATTTAAGAAGGACGAGAAGTTTTTTTCTTCTTTCTTTCTCTTTTTCTTTTTCTTTTTCTTTCACTCTGGATTCTTTTTTTTTTTCCTTTGGTTGAAAAGTGAACAAACAAAAATCTTCTACAAGTCAAAAACCCCTCAACTGCCCAAACACCTCGAGACAATCAAAACGTTTTGTGTTCCCAAAACTTAAATCATTACTCGCCCACAAATCGCCATAACTCCGGGCCCACGAATCCAGCCCAGTAGTTCCTGCACATTCCCCAAAACCTAAATTCAAAACAAACCAGCTGTCAAACACGTGCTTTCAAACTTTACTTTTTAAACCGTTCTTGTTCCACGCAACAGCTGTCCAAAGAACAAATAAAAAGTAAAGGGGGTTGTGTAAGTACCCTCTGTTCTACACTGCAGAGCATATGTCCACAAGGCAGGACGTCTTACTTCAGCTCATCCCACAACATCAGATCGTACCAACGACCCAACACCCAGGTCGTTACCAGTAGCAGTTACAGCCATTCATGGAAAGATATCAACTAGCGCAATCCTGGAGCTCAGTCAACGCAACATTCAAGGAGTCATTTACTTTGTAACATTAGAGTAATGGTGAATCATCAAGATATCATACAAGATGGATCTGCAATCCATAACGGTTCAAGCACACATCTATAAATAGAGAGAGATGAACTACGTAAGGTTTGATTCAAGTTTACCCCGAGAAACTTGATACGTAGGCAACTCTTATCCCAAGAAGAGTGCAGCCACTTCCTATCCAACAAATCATCAGGTCGTAGTCCCAAAATAACCAACATTTACAACCTTGAATTACTGCACCTTCAGGAGAGTTTGTGGGAAACTTATTCCAAATATATACTTATTGTTAAGTAAACAACAAAATCAATATACAATAAATATATCGTAATGTAAACAAACCTTTATTCGTTTAATGAATAAGCGAAATTACCAAATTTCAATCAGAGCCTAGTGTATCACACTATGTCCTTAAGACAAATTTGCTCCCTCTTGGTGCTCAAGGTTGATAAGCAATTGTCTCCCAAAATAGAACATATTTCATTCTAAGGAATGTAGCACTTCAATTTCAAAGAACCAATGAATGCAACATTGTGTTTGTACTCGAACAACGAAAAACTTTTAGAGAGAGCTGAGAGAGAGAGAATGCACGAAAAATTAATCCTAGTGACTTTTTCTTTAGATTCTTTTAAACAAAACATGCAGTCGAGTTTTATAGAAGAGAATGTACATACCTTTTCAAAGAGGTGCACCTTTTTAAAAAGACGCGACAATTTGAAAAGACACGACTGCTCAAACAAAAAGCCAAATTCGGTTACGGTCGTTACATAAACTTCATTCTAAAAGAAATATTATTTATACGCCATAAACCTAAGCCTAAAGTATAACTCACATTATTTCTACTCAAGTGGGTACACTAGAGACAATTTCTCATTCATTATTAAATGGTTTTTAGACTACTCAAATGTCTAAGAATTTCTAACATAAGGAACTTCATTTCTAAACCATTTTTCCAACAGAATTAAGCTTCAACAACTTACATGTCAATTCTGCCGCTAGAAATTCAGCCTATAAATGACTGCATGCCTTGAATCCAGTGAATGCGACTTGTATTATATTTCATGTTGCACTTCTACAAAGAACACTTGCAGCTCCTCTATTCGAAAGTTTGTCGAAAGTAGCATCAAAAGAATAAATATTCCATCCAGTAGGAATATCAGTAATAACTATGGGGGTGACAACATTTCCAGCTGTTGTGCTTCCATTTTGTTTGAAAACCTCCATATTAATGCACCAAATACTATTAGCAGCTCTCCATATAGCTTTATGAGAAGAATGCCCATTCTCAAATTTAACATAATTATTATGCTTCCATATTTCATGCATAAGGATAAAGCAATATAACCCTCTATTCCTAATATCCTCCCAATCATCATTATACCATGAGACAGGTGTTGACTAGCAAAGTCGGTAAAACCTTTGGGTGATGATACCAAAGGTCTAGGGCCCACCAGCATCAAAGAGTTAATGATCTCATTTAAAACAGGCTTACCAAACAAAAAATAATAATAATAATAATAAAATAAATAAATAAACAATTCAAACCATTGTCAACAGTTCATAAAAGATTGAGAATCTATTCTAATGATATGACAACCATAGAACCATACTATAAACATCTAATCTACTCACATTCAAAGAAAATGTGCATATATATCATATTCTATGCACTTATAGCAAAAGTAACATGTGAGATCACCTTGAAAATTTCTGGACTGTAGAAGGTCTCAAGTGGAGAGATAGTGCATATATAATTTCCAGATGAAAAGTTGTAGGTTAGCCTCCACTTTAGCTTCCAGAGCCTTCTGACAATTTTATAGTTAAGAGAAGAACTTTGAGGGTCTTGCTACAGAGGTGGTTATATAGGTTTTGCCCTGATTCTTGATTAAACTTAATTATATTAAGGTTTTTTGGTAATTAGGTTCTATTTCTTTGTAAAAAGACCCTGCCTAATAAGTGAATTTGGTTTTGAACATCCACTATAAACCCCAATATTCTGGAACTAGTTACTAAAGCAAAGTGCTTCAAAACATATTTAGTTGACCCATTAATAGCCCTAGTTGTACAAACCACATTACAAAATATTAGATAGGGCAATATACCGATCCCAGATTTATAGATATGTATCGTGGATATATCCCTCTGCGTGGGGATAGTTTGCATTGGGGCATTTGCAACACATTTGAAATATCCACATATTCTTTATTTCTCGAAACACCATTGAAGTCCAGAATTTTCAAGGTTTAAGAGTGCAACAAATGGCACTCGGGCCAGACCACGATGGAAACAGTTCGTTTACATTCAGACATAAACAATGGTATTTAAGCAGCAGAAGACAAAGTTTACTAATTTTCATTGATACTAAAAAGGTAAATCATTTCAGTACACACAACATACTCCATAATGATTATTAGTTACCTCTTG